>NC_045800.1:37982968-38292443 GCF_009873245.2 Balaenoptera musculus | reverse complement strand
CCCCAAAATGGCCAGTTTTTAATAACATTTTGAGCAATGAAGAAATTCATCCAAGACCAAGTTGTGTTTTTTTTTAAACTAGGGAAAAACAGAATGATAAAATTTAGCCTAATGTTTTTATTTTTCTTATCTTCCTTTTTATCCGCCCCCTCACTCTTTCTCCCAAAGAATGAATGAAACTGGGAAGAATTATCAATCTGTTGTGTGTTAAATGGTCTCAAGTTATCTGATTTGCATTTTCCTGATAACCAGTGTGGCAGATAGATTTTCCCAAAATGGGTGCAACGATATCTCCCATCCTACATTCTCTTTTTACATCCCTTCTATCAAGAGGTAGGGTCTATGTGCCCTTGAATTTGAGAAAGCTTGTGACTTTTGAACTAGGTCATAAAAGATAATACAATTTATGCCTGGTTCTCTTGGGATGCTCAATCTTGGAACCCAGCCACCATGTTATGAAGAATCCCAGGCCACTTGAGAGGGTACACAGGTTTCTGGTGGACAGTTCCAGCCTACACCAGCATCAACTCCCAGACATAGGAATGAACATGCCTCCAGAAGGTACCATCCCCCAGCTGTAGAGTCACCAGCCAGCTTTTGAGTCTTTCCAGCTGAGATCCCAGACACTGGAGCTGAGGCAAGCTGTCCCCATTGTAATCTGTCCAAATTTCTGACCTGCAGAGTTGCCGACATAATACAATGGTTGTTTTATCACTAAATTTTGGCGTGGTTTGTCACACTGCGACAGAAAACTGCAACAACCAGGGAGGTTGATCATCTTTTCATATGTTTATTGACCATCTGCATTTCTTCTGTGAACTTTGCCTTTTGAGTCCTGGGCTGTTTTTGTCTTGTTTATATTTTCTGCATATAATCCTACATCTGTTATAGATATTGTAAATGTATTCAACCAGTTGCTTCTAGGTGATAGGAAAGTTTGCGTTTTATGTAGTCAAATCTTTCAATTCATTTCCTTTTTTAATTTTGAGATTTTGTAGCTTCAAGGAAAGGCTTTCCCAAATGAAGATTATAAAAATATTCTATATTCTCATCCAGTAATTTTATACCTTTATTTATGACTAACTTTTTTTTAAAATTGAAGTATAGTTGATTTACAGTATTGTGTTAGTTTCAGGTGTACAGCAAAGTGATTCAGTTTTATATATATATTTATATATGTTATATATATAAATATATATATTGTAATAACCTATAATGGAAAATAACCTATAATGGAAAACAATCTGAATATTTATATATATAATATATTATATATATATAATATAATAATCTGAATATTTTATGCATATATTTATATATATATTCAGATTATTTTCCATTATAGGTTATTACAAGATTCTGAATTATGACCAACTCTTCAATCCATCTTTAATTTATTATTTTATATGGTATGAAGTAGGGGAAATTGAACTCCTTTGAAGTGGATAGTCAGTTGTCTTTATATCATTTATTTAAATAATCCAATCTTTATCCACTGATTTGGAATGCCTCTTTTATCAACTAAATTCTTAAACATATGACTATTTCTGGACTCTATTCTGACTCACTGATCAATTTGACCATTTCTATAAAAATGCCATTTTATTTTAATTTCTATAGCTTTTTGGTATGTCTTAACATCTGACAGAGCAAGTAACCTAGCCTGGTTTATTCCCCATGCCTCCTGACACTCCAAATTTCTTGGTGAATTTTAAACATTTCATCATTCAGATGAATTGCGGAAACAACTTGCCAACTGTCTTAAGAAAATTGTTCTGAGTTTATAGATTAATGTGGGGCTAAATGACATTCATTGTATTGAGTCTCTTCTTGACCATGAATATGGTATACTTCCTTATTCATCCAGGTCATCTTTTAGGTCCTTCAGCAAAATTTTAGTGTTTTCTTCATCCAGTCATGCACAATCCCTTGTTTGATTTATTTCTAGGTAGTCTACTGTTTTTGTTATTCTTGAGGATAGAAGTTTTTTTTAAATATTATATTTTCTAATTGGTCATTGCTATAGTATAATAAAAATACTGAATTGTGTATGTGTGTATTTATACATATATGTATCAAAATATATTTTATATTTCTTATATTTAGCTTTCTTTTCTTCTATTTACTACTTTATTAGTGTAATAGGTTTTCAGTTGATTCCCCTTGAATTTCCCCTTGAATTATAAATGACCATCATGTCATCTACAAATAAT
Source organism: Balaenoptera musculus (assembly GCF_009873245.2). NCBI lineage: Eukaryota > Metazoa > Chordata > Mammalia > Artiodactyla > Balaenopteridae > Balaenoptera > Balaenoptera musculus. Next base: position 38,290,230 of record NC_045800.1, on the reverse strand, counting down.
GACAGGATTACCTCTTCCTTTCCAAAATGTATATCTTCAATTTCTTTTCTTTGCATGATTGCATTGGCTAGTGTCTCCTTTACCAGTGCTTCTTGAACTTTAATGTGCATGAAAATCACGTGAGGATCCTGTTAAAGTGCTGCTTCTGATTTTAATGAGCTGCCAAGTGATGTAGACCACATTTTGAGTGACCAAGTCCTCTACCCTGTTAAGTAGTAGTGATGATACTGGTCTCTGTGTCTTACTTATGACCTCAGTAAGAATTCTAATTATCTGCCCCATTTATGTAGATGAACAAATTTAAATATATTAAGGACCTTGCCCATGTGGCAAATGTCAGAGCAAGGCTCAGCCCTAAATGAGCAAGTTCAAAGCGTTTGTTCTTAATATTTGCTCTACACTAACTTTCTGTGATAAAAGAAAGATTAGTATATGTCTAACAGAACCCGTTTTAAAATGCAGATCATGTATCATCTACTCTAGAAAATTTTGCATCAAATTTTTTAATCAACTTTAACATTTAGTTACTTAGAACAGGGGTTGGTAAAAGATACCCCATGGCCCATATCTGACCCCTACCTGTTTTTGTATAGTCCTCCAGCTGAGAATGGTTTTTAGATTTTTAAATGATTGAAAAAATCAAAACAAAAATAATGTTTTGTGACAAATGAAAATATATGTATTCAAATGTTGGTATCCATAAATAAAGGTTTATTGGAATGAGCCATGCTCATTTTTTTACGTATTGTTCATTGCTGCTTTCCTCCTACAGTGGCAGAGTAAGTAGACTGGTCGTGATATAGCTGGTATAGGTTGCTCTTATCACTTTGTGGTGCTGCTTAGGTGCACTACAAACCACACTGATGTACTTATGATTTGACTTTAAGTGCCATGCTGTATTGTGACATCTTTTATGATTATTTTTAAATTACCACTGCATACTCATCATGTCCAAATAAGAAGAGAAATGCCAACTTCAAATGGCAAGTAGAGTGGTGTGTGGATGATTCTGTTATCAAATTAGATGGCAAAGCATTGTGCTTATTGTGGAATGATACTACAGCTATGCTAAAAAATATGCTTAGGCAATACTAGATTTAAATACTAATCACAACTCACAGGAAAGCAATTGGTCATAAAATCAAAGAATTTTAGATGGACTATCTCATCACAGCAGAATTTTTTTTTCTTTTTTTTACAAAATAAAAAGTGAAAATGAGGCTTTCAACCAAAGCAAGTTCTGACTGTCTCCTTTGTTTCCTAAGCAAGGAAAGCTATTTGCTGATGGTGAGTAAATTAAATTGTGTTTGACTGCAACAGTTGAAGAAATTGTCTAGACAAAATAAACTTGTTTAAGACTTGGCTTTCCAGGGAGAACAGTTGCTTGAAGAGTTCAGAATATTGGGAGTAACATCAATAGTCAATTAAAATACAAGGCAGGGACTTCCCTGGTGGTCCGGTGGTAAAGACTCAGCCTTCCATTGCAGGGGACATGGGTTCGATCCCTGGTCAGGGAACTAAGAGCCCACATGCTATGGGGCAACTAAGCCCACATGCCGCAACTACAGAGCCCACGCGCCCTGTAGCCTGCGCACCACAACTAGAGAGAAGCCCGCACCGCACTGAAAGATCCTGCATACCTCAACTAAGACTCGACACAGCCAAAAAAAATAAAGACAACAAATAATATTTAAAAAAGAAAAAAAAAAACAACGCCATTATTTTGGGTGGTTTGCCTGGCTCTTGATGAATTGACATATGTTACTGATACTGCTCAGTTTGTTATTTATTTAAAGAGTCAATCCTGTCTTTGAAGATACTGAACAATTATCTTCTATGAACTGTCTGCATTGTAAAACACTATAGGTGAGAATATTTTGAAGAAATTGAGAGAACACTAATTCAGTATAACCTGAAGGAGAATCTTCTAAGATGTGTTCCAAATGCGGTGGTAAAAATATCTGTTCTTAAGCAGAAAAAAGGCTTAGTTATACAAATTACAAAGCTTAATGAACTGTAAGGCATTTTAAACCTATGGATATTCATGTATTATTCACAAGACGGTGGTTTGTGGAAAATATTTAAATATACCACGTATAATTGAAACACAGTGTTAATGGTGAGCTTCCTTTATTTTTGTAGACTTAACCATTAAAATTCTGTAAGTATTGTCAGAATAGAATCTAAATCTGCTATTTCTATACTACTATAGCAGATTAATTGCTGAGCCAGTGGTAAATTTTTTGTGATTTTTTTGAGGGCCACGGTTGAAATTTTTGTAAATGGTATGTGCTACCATCAACTGACTATCATTGGACATTGAATGGATTTGGAAATAAGCTTTTGTTGAAGAATTGATACTGCTTCTTAACAAATAAAACCTAAAATTACAAGGCAAATCAGCACTTAAGAGTAAAACTTATACTGTAGTCATTTCAATGACAATTAATGCTGTTTGAATCACATGTAATGTCAAGCTGCTTTATACATTTCTTGTGCTGTCAAAAGTTAAAAAAAGCAAGGCCTCCATTTCCACATAAACATGCACCAGATATATTTTCTGAGTTCAAACTACAGTTCCAGCGGCATTTTTTTGGACCTTGATGCAAGTGCAAATGAAATTTCCATATTTCAAAATCTACTTAACTGTGCAATTGAGGAGCTTCCACCTACCCTTCAATTGGAAGTAATTAATTTAATGACATGCTAAAAGGCAAATATCAGGAGACGAATCGGATAGAATTCTTTAAATGCCTTCCAAGCAATGAATGTGCTCAATTAAAATCATATGCTCATAGACAGATATTAGTATTTGGCAGTACCTATCTGTATGAAAAGACATTTTCAAAAATGAAATATGTAAAATCTCATTATGAATCAGCATTAACAGATGGACATGGGCAACTGATTCTTATGACAGGAAACACTAACTTTGAACCCCAATTAAGTGAAATGTTATCCATCCTCCACAATAAAAGAATTCCCTTCTTCTCATTAGGAGACCTATAGTACAGAAAATTGTACTGTTATTATTATTAAATTTTCAATTTTTAAAAAAAAGATTTGTGGAAATTTGTTCTTTCTCTTGTTATGAAACTGCCTAAATAATATGCTTGATTTTGTCTCTTGGACTGCAAAGACCAATATATTTACTCTCTAGCCCTTACAGAAAAATGTTGCCAATCCCTGACCTAGAATATTCTCTTATGTCTCTTGTCACAAGTGCCAAGTAAAGATAATTCTCAAAATCATTTTATAAGCTCATGTGTGTTGAGTGCTTACTATGTACAAAGCTTTTTCCTTGTGAGCGAGGCACTATTATTTCCAATTTATGGCATGGAGCTTTTCCTAACATTGTGTGCGCTAATAACTGAATTAACCATGATTAAAATCTGGTGTTCCTGGCTGCAAAGCCTAGGCTTGTGGACCTTGGGGAAATTACTTTAACATCTCTAAACCTCAGTTTCCACATCTGTAAAATGAAGATTATAACTACAGTATCACCTATATCATAGGGATGATTTAAGTATTACATTAATATATGGAAAGCCCTTAGAATAGCTCTAGTGGAGAGCAGTCAGAAATGGACTGAAGGTCCAATAACAGGAAAAAGATCAATAAAATAGTTTATTCTTTAGAAGGAGCTGATGGAGAATAATTCCCAATTCAGCTGGCAATTAGAGCTTTTCACTTATTACAGAATCTGTGCTATTGGTAGAGGTTTGTCAAGAAAAAAACCCTAATATATTATAAACATGCAAAAACTAAACATTACATTTAAATCTGACTAGTCGTTGGGAAAGCCAGTTGGGTTGGGGTCATACCTGGCTTATTCTAACCTTTGCTACTTATTAGCTGTGTGACCTTGGCCAAGTCACTCAACCTCTTTGATCCTCAGTATTCTCCTTTGTAAAATGCAGATTATAAGTAGCTTACCATTCAGGAATGATGTGAGGATTAAAAAAAAAAAAATCATGCATCAAAGTACCTAATACAAGGCTTGGTATAAGAATGAACTCAGTAAATGCTAGTTCATTTCTCTTGGCCTTTCTAAATTGATCCAAAGCAAAACTAAACAACAAAATCAACCAAAGTGAAAAATCCAAACAAAAACCCCCAATCTTATGATTGGGTGTTGGAGGATTGGGAGACTATTGGGAAGGAAAAAAATGAAAGGACCCTGCTAGAGCTGCCAGATAAAATACAGGACATCCAGATAAATTTGAATTTCAGCTAAACGCCAATTTTATTTATTTATTTATTTTTTTAGTATAGGTATACCCCAAATATTGCATAGGGCATACTTATGCTAAATAAATTATTAACTGTTTATCTAAAATTCAAATGTTACTGGGTGCCAGGTATTTTTATTTACTAAATCTGATAGCCTAGACATGACAGAAATTTAGTAAGAAACCTCTTGCCCTGCACAGCCAACCACCCCAGAATTCAAAAGAGCCGACTGTGTTTCCAAGTCTCTAACTGCAAAAGCTTCAAGGAAAGGTTGACCCCACCCTCTCTGTCTGTGCCAAGCAAAGGGCCCAGACGGGAACCCCCATTGTGACCGATTCTGCCTCCTGCGCGCGGCTCCGTGGGAGCTGGAGCAGAGGCTGCTGGGAAAACCGTGGCAGCCGGCCCACTGTCCCCTTGGGTCCCTCTGCCCCAGGCTTTCCTTCGGGCGGGGCCCTGCGGTTACAGTGCGGTGACTCTTTGTCACTGCACCCCTGCCACGCCCCACTTAGTCCACCTGGAGGTGGGGGCGGGGTGAGGGAGAGAGAAAACAGGTTGGAGGAGGAAAGAAAAGGCTTATCAATTTAACATTTTTCTTCGCTGGGTTGTGCTTTGCTGTTCTGGTCTGCAAAACTTTAATTATTACTTTGATGCAGGGTGGCTGCCGATTGTCATTGCCAGGCCTGATTTAGTAGCCTGCTTGCACCAAGTCCGACAGAGATTGCTTTTGTTGCACTTTCGAACAGCTCGTGAAGGTGGCTCTTTTTACGTTGAGGAGGAAACTCTGTGGTTAAAAAACTGTAGCCTAGGTATTTTAGAGCCGTTACCATGTTAACCGAATTTCGTACCATTTCACCTGCAGGATATGCAGTAGTGCTTAGGGCCTTCCTTAACTCTACAAAAAATATGATTTAACAGTTGTTAATGCTGTGCTTAGGACCAACTACATGGTATTAGAAAAGCTACTCACCAAAGACGTGGGCTGCCTAAGAAATTCCTTTTGGATGGGTGGTGCTATGCCATTAGGCAGTATTTTTTTCCTTGGTACGGAATTATTTGAAGGAACCTAACCAAAATGCTAAAACTGGTTAGTTCTAAAGGTCAGAGCCTGAAGGCAGTGACCCATTTGTTAATCATTAAGCTTTTCTAAGCCGGCTCTGACAGAATTCTGGCTTTCTGCCACTTCTCTGGTCATTTTAAGCTGCAAATTCTTGTACTGTTTCAGTTTTTAAGTAGGTAGCAAAGGTTATGAGAAAGACATCACTTGTTAGTTATTTTTCCTTATCAAACGTCTTTAGGGTTTTAGAAAGCAGAGCTGTTCTATGTTAAGGGAATCTTCTTAACATCCCAGCTATACAGCATTTAAAGATGGACCAGCAGATACTCTAAAAAGGGAGGGTTTCTAGCTATTATTCCCATGTTAATTAGCTTCCAAAGATAAACAGGAAGTGAGAGAACACCCACTTAGCCATTAGGTATTAGTTCCCAAATCACTGCTATCCGTGCTGGTTTTCTTCAATAATCCCAGCACTGAAAGTTGAAGAAACAGGAGCATGATAAGCACATGTGTTTATCATCTTCTGTCATCAGTTAAGAATTGTAAGAGCTTTAAAATATTGTGGAATGTATTTCGTGAAGCCCAATGAGGTTCGAGTGATATGATGTTTTCATTCCCAAATTTAATGCCAGTTTATGCTCTAGTCTATCTGAATTAAAATTGATTTGTACACCGAAAACTCCCATAAACAAAACTAAATTGTGGGTAGCCAAGGGACATTAAGCTGCTAAAATACTTGCTACAATATTGAACATAGAATAGTTGGTTCTCTGTTTCTTAAGGGAAAAAAATACAGTCAAATCTTGCTTATCCATAACCCCAAACTTCCGGAAGGCTTAAGATATTTGGAATTGCTCCAAACCCTGAACGGGGAGTGGGGAGAGGGATGCAGAGGAAGGACAGGAGCAGGAGGGGGAGAAGGGGCGAGGGAGAGGAGAGAGGGGGAGAGAGGAGAAAGAGAGAGAGAGACAGAGATAGAGAGACAGAGAGAGAGAGAGAGAATGAGAACCAGCAGAAAGCAAGCAGTCAGCTTTAGAAGTAGACCTGAAGCCCTAGCAACACTGAAAAGAGACCTGGGGGTTACCTCTGATTGGGCTTACCAGCCAGAAGGAATGGTGAGCTCTGATTGGCTGGTGATGATGTCTCCAAATAACCAGCCTTTTCAGGAAGCAATTTATGTGGCAGAAGGGGACAAGAGACAGAAGAAGCAGGGCAGAAGAAAGGAAAGAGAACAGTGCAAAATGAATAATGGCAGATTATTGTAGCAGAGGTGATGACTGGATTAAAATGAAGAAAAGAATAACACCTATTTATGGTACTGCTTACAAGTTTACAAAGTGCTTTTACATGTAATCATTGATATTGTCTTTTCAAAGACCTGCAGGGCTCCCAGAAGTTAAAAAGCATGCCCCAGGTAGCTCAGCTACTCAGAAAAATAGTGGCGGTTTTCTGGTCACAAATCCAACACTTTTGATGCCACACAGGTGTTGTGCAGATGATTTGAAGTTGTCCTGCAGGACAGAGAGTAGTAAATGCTCTGAATGTAGAAAAGGAATCAGAAGCCACATCAGCCTGCAGTTTAGTAGGAAAGGTAAATGGAGGTGGGTGGGGCGGCTCTCTGTCCTTCATAACCTCAGACCTTGAAAACACAGACATAGGGATCATCTCTTGGGTATTTGGAAGAGGAGATAGCAGTGGTACAAATGAGACTTGTGTCTTGAGAGCTCAGAGGGCAGCTCTGAATCTATTTCAGTGGGGTGTATCACTGTATTCTTGCACTTATCATGTAGAAATTGGGTACCTAACTGTTACTTCCCACCTCTTGCTTTGAAAGCCATTCCTTTCTCGGGCCTAGTAAATAGCATCCACATCACCAGTTTGCTCAAGCTAAACCCTGAAAGTTATCTTTGTCTTTGTTTTCCTCCCCATATCTAATTTATCCGCCATGTAGATTCAATTTCCAGAACATATCCTGAATCACGCTACTTCTGTCCATCTCTACAGTCACCACCATTTTCTCCTCCTGGACCAGTGCAATACCTTCCTACTTGAGTTCTTTAATTTCTTGCACCCCATCTTCTCCACTTGTGTCCCCTTCCCTTCAAACCCTTCTCTGGATCGTGCCAGGCTTCATGCTTAAAATTTGCCCCTGAGAATATAACTCAAAATCCTTGGTATGATTTGGCCCTAGTTTACTGTGCAACACTCTGCAAACTCACCACTGTAGCCACTGAGGCCTCATTTCAGTTATTAAAATGTACTGCGGTCTTTCCAGCTGAAGAGCCGTCAATATTGCTGCTCCCTATCTCCATATCATCAATGGCTGGCCCCTTCTCCTATTTCATGTAACCTACACAGATAGGGCTTCCCACACAAGCCTGTCTGAGTAAGACTTCCCCTTCCTTCTCAGTCATAGTACCTTTTTATTAACTTCTGGTGACTCCTGAAATTACATATGTTTTTATTTGATTCCTTGCTTATCATCTTCTTTTTATATGTCTTCCCCCTACTCGTCACCAAGCTCCATTAAGGCAAAGACCAAGTTGATTTCCCTCACCACTGTATCCCCAGAGCCCACAACAGTAGTATGTGGCAGGTAGTGTTTGCTGAATGAATGAATGAATGAATATCAGGGAATTAACATACCCTGAGTGCCATATCACCTATGCACTCATGGAGCCATGGGCACGGTACACTGTGTTTCCTGTTTGTGCCCTGTTATTTGTTAATTCCTGTTGGAGGTGTGAGCACTGATACAGCTGCCATCATTTGGGAAGTTTTGTGGAATTCCAACACCATGAATTCTGAAGAAGGGAATGGAATCCTGTTTGGGACTTGAAGGATATTATAAATTCACTCCCAAGGTCTAGTAAACAATTGAAATTCATCCTGAAATTGGCGCTTTACCAAAAACAACTATTTTGTAGCATGTAGGAAAGTGTGAAATTGGTTTGCCTCCTAAGATTCATGTGCTGAAGGCATTCATTCTTTTTTAGAGCTAGAAAAGTAGAGGTCCCCACTCCCCAACAGTCAAGAAAACTGCCCTTTTCTTGACAATTTGCGGAGCTCATACACTGGCCATGGTAAAGCCTGTATCTATTTTTGATTTGGCAAAGTTGTGCCTATGAAAGATGAACACAATCTTAGCAAAATGAATCATTTTATAGAGATTTTAAAATCACAGTGGAATCAATGTCTTTGTCAATATATTGCTGCTTTAATTACATTCGTTTCAACATTCTGGTTTTGGGGACTTTCTTATCTGACCTACTGCAGTTCCCTTTGAAAATGAAGTTTACCATGGTGCCCTCTGGTGGAATCCAATCTGGACATTTTAAAAACTAAAGCCTTATCTAGTGAGAAGGCATCCCTCTATGTTAAAGAAAAGGAGCAACTCTAAATAAAAATGTCCACAAACTATAAGAAGGGTTCTGTTGCTATTGAGGGACTGCAAGAAATACATGTCTCAGAATATCTGCTTGCAAATTCAGTGATACAGACTGCAGGGGTTGCAAAGGAAAGGCCATGATATAAATGTATGTAATTACAATTCTGTTAGAATGAAGGCTCGGAGCTACAGCATTTCACATCACCTGGCAACACGGAAGCTGACTAATAAGGTATTATATTCAGAAGGTCAAAAGAAAGTTGTAGATATTTCAGCACTTGCAACAATATTCATAAATAGCCATGAACCCAAAAGGGAAGTGGAATTTGGTTGCATTTTACTGAGAACCAGTGGAGATTCATTTCATAGGACTTTTGTTATTAGATTCCTCATCAGAGGTGATAAAACCATAACGTGTCCATCAAAAATGGCAAGGGTTACAGTGTTGGTTCCTTGACACTGTTGTGACTGTGAAATTTAGTGACTCCTTCATAAAGCAGCTCTCACTTATCTCCACAAGGGGACAAAGTGAAGGTCTCTTGGAGACAATCTGGGTTACATATCACAGGGACCCTACTCAAGGCATCTGAGTACCAGCCAATTATAAAAAGATGTCAATGGAATTACAAAAGCCCTTAGCTGAGGACTTAGGGTCTTAAGATGGAGGGAAACAGTGTTATTCCACATAAATCAGTTCTATATTTGTTCATCTGAATGCACTAAATAAAACTCTCATTTAAAATAAAAGTTAAAAAGGAAAAAGAAAACAAAGTGTTTGTGCATCTAATCCATCAAAGTGTCTGCAAATTATTTAGTGATTATTTCAGCATTCAGTATTCCTGAAAGGTAGAATGTAGGGCAGAGTAAACAGTGACTTGTGAATATAGCACACTTGCATTTGATCAGCTTGATGCTTTTCTTACTGGGGACCTTTCTTTGAAAGTTTGTGCATATCAGATTAAAACAAAAAGAAAAACAGCTACTAAATCCTCTAAAGCAGTGATTTACAAAGGAGTGGTACTGCCCCCTAGGGGGTGTTTGGGAACCATTTTTGTCAGGAGGGTGTCTCAAAGTGTATAAATGATTATGTGGCTGTTACTGACATTCAGTTGGTAGTGACCAAGGATGTGAGGAGCAGTTCCACATCATGCTAGATTTTCCCACCAACCATTCATGTAGATTAATTAAAAAAAAAAAAAACCTGTATGTAATTATCTAAGCCTAGGACCAAATTCAGTTTTACATAAAAACACTAATATGCAAGGTTTTAATATACACTGAATTTTTTGGAAATGCTAGTCCAATGTAAATTGAGGAAAGACTGTACTTTGTTTTGTTTGGAATTTTATAAAGAATTGTTCAGCATTTTTGAAAACTGTAATATCAATGGTTATATGTGGTATGTGAGTACTCTAAGAGCACAACCATAATCATTTGTTTGTAATATCCAATTCAAAATGATTCTACAAAGAGGTGTGTTTGACTCTTTCATTATATCTTCTAGTGTAGTTGTAGCCAAGCATTTTCTATTATTCATATGTTCATTATAATTAATTATATCGATAGTTTTGAAGTTATGTGTATTGGTAGGTTATAGTATCCATGAATTTCATTTTAGGAAGTAAAGGGTACCATTAAACATTATTTGTTATTAAAAGACTATGCTGGAACACATGAAAGGATGCTCAACATCACTGATCATTAGAGAAATGCAAATCAAAACTACAGTGAAGTATCGCCTCACACCAGTCAGAATGGCCATCATCAAAAAATCTACAAATAATAAATGCTGGAGAGGGTGTGGAGAAAATGGAACCCTCTTGCACTGTTGGTGGGAATGTAAATTGATACAGCCACTATGGAGAACAGTATGGAGGTTCCTTAAAAAACTAAAAATAGAACTACCATACGACCCAGCAATCCCACTACTGGGCATATACCCTGAGAAAACCATAATTCAAAAAGAGTCATGTACCACAATGTCAATTGCAGCTCTATTTACAATAGCCAGGACATGGAAGCAACCTAAGTGTCCATGGACAGATGAATGGATAAAGAAGATGTGGCACATATATACAATGGAATATTACTCAGGCATAAAAAGAAATGAAATTGAGTTATTTGTAGTGAGGTGGATGGACCCACAGACTGTCATACAGAGTGAAGTAAGTCAGAAAGAGAAAAACAAATACCGCATGCTAACACATATATATGGAATCTAAAAAAAGGAAAAAGAAAATGGTTCTGAAGAACCTAGAGGCAGGGCAGGAATAAAGACGCAGACATAGAGAATGGACTTGAGGACAAGGGGAGTGGGAAGGGTAAGCTGGGATGAAGTGACAGAGTGACATGGACATATATACACTACCAAATGTAAAATAGATAGCTAGTGGGAAGCAGCTGCATAGCACAGGGATATCAGCTCAGTGCTTTGTGACCACCTAGAGGGGTGGGATAGGGAGGGTGGGAGGGAGACGCAAGAGGGAGGAGATATGGGGATATATGTATATGCATAGCTGATTCACTTTGTTGTGAAGCAGAAACTAATGCACCATTGTAAAGCAATTATACTCCAATAAAGATGTTAAAAAATATTAAAAATTAAAAAAAAATAAATTAAGAACAAAGAGTATGTTGGATAAAAAAATAAGATAAAATAAAATTCAAAACAAAAAAAGAGTATGTTGGGGTGATATTGAAAAATACCAGAATAAGGAACTCTAAAAACCCTCTCCTCTATAAAAGCAATGAAAATACTGGCAAAAATTGTCAGAATAAACTTTTTCAGAACTCTGGGAATTAACCACAGGCTTGCAGCAATCAGAGGAGCTTTTCTTCAAGAAAAATGGCTGAATATCAGTAAAAATAGTGAGATTAGTTTGATTTTACCTTGCTCTATTCCCATCACACCCCTTCCCAGCTCTGCAATAATCTTGAAAACCAAGAGCCTGCAATCACGGTAAAAACCAGCAGCCTGGCAACCAATGGAGGGCAATACAGGGTTAGAGTTCCTTCTAAGCTCCATTCCCAGAAAAATTGTCATTATTTGACCTGTCTGATAGTTACCTGGAACCACCAGAACACTGTCTATATTTAATTTGACTCAGAGCTTACCCACTCACTGTAAACAGTCTTTTTCTCAGTAGAAATAGTTTTCTATTATTTGTAGAAAGAGTCAGGGGCAATTGTTTAACATTATAGCTGCGATATGTGGTAGATAATAATTGGGGCAAATAACAGAAGCTTAAAATGAAAAGCTAGGGAAAGGCATGTGCATAGGGATATTTGAAGAGCACAGACATATTCTTAGTAATCCAGAAGGCCAAGCACATGCATAGAGATGTGACCATATCCAGGGCTAAGTTCAGAAAAGAGCTGAAAAGAATCTAAACTCTCACTTCTGCCTAACCTTGAGGCTCTGTGAAAACAGGAAGTAAAAGCTAAGGCAGAGTTGCTCACTGCCTGTTAGAGTGTTGAATATTCTCCCAAACACACACAGAGCCTGGGGGGACTCATTCGCTCCAGGCATTTAAGGAAATCTTTGTCCAATCATAAGCCAAATCCTAAGCTAGCCAGCAGAAACTCCAGTGGCCACCCATGACAAAGAAATCAGACATTAAAAAGGTTAGTTTAGAAAAATCAACAAAACAAACAGCAACTATGACAAACCATTGGGAGGTGGGAGAATCTGATTTTTAAGAGTTGTCACATTATATTATTTAAAATGTAAGTTTTCAACACAAAATTAGGAGACATGCAAAGAAACAAAAAGTATGGCTCACATAGAGGACAAAGTCAGTCAATAGAATCTGTCCTGAGAAAGCCCAGACACTGTACTTACTAGAAAAAGATTTAAATCAGCTATTTTAGTTGTGTTCAAAGAACTAAAGAAAATTATATCTGAAGAAATAAAGGAAAGCATGAGAATGACTTCTCACTAAATAGAGGAGATCAATAAAGAGACAGAAATTCTAAAACAGAGTCAAATGAAAATTCTGGAGTTGAGAAGTAAAATAATAGAAGTGAAATTTTCACTAGAGGGGCTCAGTAGAAGATTTGAGCAGGTAGAAGAAAGAATTAACAAACTTGAAGATAGATCAACTGATATTATCAAGTCTAAGAAAGAGAAAGGTAAATGAATAAAGAAAAAAATAAACAAAGCCTCAGAAATCTGGGAAACACTATCAAATTACCAACATATGTATAATGGTAATCACAGAAGGAGAGAGGAGAGAAAGGAGTAGAGAGAATATATAAAGAGATAATGTCAAAAACATTCCAAATCTGATGAAAAACTTTAATCTACACATCTAAGAAGCTCAACAAACTTGAAGGATAAAATCAAAGAGAGTCACACCTAAACACATCATAATAAAACTGCTGCAATACAAAGACAAAGAGAACTTTGAAGTGGCAAGAGAGAGTGACTCATCATGTAAAAGGGATCCTCGATAATATTAGCAGCTGATATCTCATCAGAAACCATGAGGTAAGAATACAGTGGCAATGACATATTCAAAACGCTGAAAGAAAAGTACATCAACCAAGAATTTAATATTCAGCAAAACTATCCTTCAAAAATGAAGGTGAAATCAAGACATTTTCAGAAAGACAAAAAACTGAGAGAATCCATTGCTAGAAGACCTGCCCTATTAGTACGAGTAATACTAATACTTCAGAATAAAATGAAAGGTCACTAGACAGTAACTCAAATCCACATGAAGAAATAAAGAGCACTGGTAAAGATAACTATATAGGTAAATATAAAAGACAGTATAAAATATTTTTTTGTTTGTAACTCTTTATCTGATTTAAAAGACAGCTTTATAAAGCAATAAATTCTAAATCTGTGTTTATGTGTATGCAATGTAAAATGTAATTTGTATGACTGTAACAGCACAAAGTAAGGGGGAGAGAATGGAGCTATATAGGGACAAAAGTTTTATGTACTAATGAAATTAAGCTGGTATTAATCCAAACTAGATTGTTATAAATTAAAATGTTAACTGTAAGCCCAGAGAAACCACTAAGAAGATAACTTTTAAAAACCATAGTAAAAGAAACAGCAAGGGAATTAAAATGGTACACTAGAAAATATCTACTTAATTCAAAAGAAGGCAGTAATGGAGGAATCAAGAAACAAAAAAGACATTAGAAAACAAGTAACAAAATGGCAGACATGAATCCTACCACCTCAGTAATTACACTAAGTGTAAATGGCTTAAACATTCCAATTAAAAGCCCAAGATTGTCAGATGGTTAAAAAACCTGATCCAACTCTATGCTGTCTACAAGAGACACACTTTAGATTCAAAGACACAAACAGGTAGAAAGTTAAAGGATGCAAAAAGATATATTATGCAAAAATAGAACTGGAGTGATTATACTAATACCAGAAAAAACAGAGTTTAAGACAAAAACTGTTACTAAAGACAAAGAAGGATGTTTACAATAATAAACATATATGCATCTACCAACATAGTACCAAAATACATGAAGCAAAACCTGCCAGAAGTGAACGGAGATATAATGGTCGGAGACATCAATACCTCACTTTTAGTAATGTATAGAATAATCAGACAGGAGATCATTAAGGAAATAGAGGAAGTGAACAACACCATAAACTGATTAGACCTGAGAGACATACTGAACACTCCACCTAACAAAAGTAGAATAACACATTCTTCTCAAGTACACATGGAAGATTCTCTAGGATAGACCTATGTTAGACAATAAAACAAATTTCAGTAAATTTAAAAGGATTGATATCATACAAAGTATGCTCTCTGATCACAATAGAATGAAATTAGAGATCAATAACAGACAGAAATTCAGAAATATGTGGAAATTAAACAATGCACACCTGAATAACCAAAGACTCAAAGAAGAAATAAGGGAAATTAGGAAATACTTTTCCAGCTTTATGGGATGCAGATAAGCAGCACTTAGAGGGAAATCTGTGTCTGTAAAGCCCTATATTAAAAAGAACAATGACCCCAAATCAATAAACTAATCTTCCACCTTAAGAAACTAGAAAAAGAAGAGCAAACTAAACCCAAAGAAAGAAGGAAGAAAATGATAAATATTAGAGTGGAAATAAAATAGACAATAGAAAAATGACAGAGAAAATCAATGATCTACAGATTCAATATAATCTCTATCAAAATCTCAGCTGACTCTTTTTTTTTTTTTTTTGCAAAAATTGACATGCTTATTTCAAAATTCATATGGGAATTCAAGGGACATAGAATAGCCAATGCAATCTTAAAGAAGAATAAAAACAGAGGATACACTTCCCAATTTCAAAACTTACTATGGAGCTACAGTAATCAAGACAGTGTGGTACTGGCCATAAGACAGACATATAGATCAGTGAAATAGAACAGGGACTCCAGAAATCAATCCACATGTCTATGACAAATTGATTTTGACAAGGTGCTAAGGCCATTCAATGGGAGAAAGAATGGTCTTTTCAACAAATGGTGTTGGGGCAATCAGATATCCACATGCAAAAAAATGAAGTTGTGTTTTAATATAGGTTTTATTATTATTTAGGTATGGCAAGACCAACAGATCAGGAGATGATTGTAACAGATAGTTTGTTATACTCACAGATCCCAAGAGAAATGGGCATGCTACATTATGGGGTACCACACGAGGAAGCATCAATTTCAGTCAGGAGGTAGAGGGAGAGGGGGAAATTGTGGGCAAGACCATTTATTGTGGTTTCTCTGGTAAGAAACAGGTAAACCAGGATAAGCAGGTTTAGAACTGGCTAATTTGAATAATTTTAGCAGGTTCTGGGGCACAGGGGCTGTCCCTAAATTGTATGGTACATGGCCCTGGGGTAATTAAGACAGGTGAATAGTAGCCCAGAGTGTGAGAGCCTGATGAAAGATGTGGCTGAATGTATGGGCTTTGGATTGGTTGGTTTGCATTTGAAAGGAACACTCAGGGGTGAATTGTTTATTATCTCTAAGAATTGGCTAACCCTGGGTGGGGCAATTTTTCTAGGATCAGCAAGACCCCAGATGTTGAATCATCAGAATACAGAAAATAAAAGACATGGTTAATACAAATTGGACCCCTATCTCACACCATACAAAAATTAACCCCAAACAGGTCAAAGATATAAATATAAGAGCTAAAACGATAAACTCTTAGGAGGAAACACAGGTATAAATCTTCATGACCTTGGCTTAGGCAATGGTTTGTTAGACGCTAATAGTGTAAGCAACTAAACTAACAATAGATAAGTTGGACTTCATCAAAATGAAAAACTTTTGTGCTTCAAAGGACACTATCAAGAAAGTGAAAAGATACACACAGAATGGTGAACTATTTGCATATCGTATAGGATAGACTTTTATCTTAAAAAAATAAAGAACTCTTATAATTCAATAATAAGATAAATAACCCAGCGGAAAAGTGGACAAATGATCTGAGTAGACATTTTTTCCAAAGAAGATGTACAAATGACCAATAAGTATATGAAAAGATGTCAACATCATTAGTCATTAGGGAAGTGCAAATTAAAACCTCAATGGAATAATACCACTTCACACCTCCTAGGATGGTTATAAAAAAGGGACAATAACAAGCATTGACAAGGATGTAGCAGCACTGAAACCTTCATACTTTGCTGTTGGGAATGTAAAATGGTGAAATGTATTTGGAAACCAATTTGGCAGTTCTTAAAAAATTATACATAGTGTTAGATATGACTTAGCAATTCCACTTGTAGGTATGTACCCAAGACAATTGAAAATATATGTCTACACAAAAACTTGTATATGAATGTTTATAGCAGTATTATTCATAATGGCCAAAATATTGAAGCAATCAAAATGTGGATCAAGTGATGAATGATAAACAACTGATGAATGGAATATTATCCAGCCAGAAAAAAGAATGAAGTCATGCTACAACATGGATGATCCTTGAAAATATTACTAAATGAAAAACAGGCTGACACAAAAGTCCACAAATTGTATGATGCCACTTATATAAAATGTGTGGAATAGGCAAACGCATAGAAACAGAAAGAAGATTAATAGTTGCCAGAGGTGGGAATGGGGAGTGACCATTAATGGGCATAGAGTTTCTTTTCAGAGTATGAAAATGTTCTGGAATTAGATAGAGGTGATGGTTGCAAGTCAAAACACAACCTTGTGAAGGTACTAAAAACACTAAATTGCAAACCTTAAAGGGTGAATTTTATGATATGTGAATTATATCTCAATTAAAAAAGAGGACATTGGGTTGATCTTAGTTTCCTATGGCTGCTGTAACAAATTACCCCAAGCTTGGTGGCTTAAAATAACAGAACTTTATTTTCTTACAGTTCTGGAGGCTACAGGTTTGAAATCAGTCTCGCTGGGCCAAAATCAAGTTGTTGGCAAGGCTGTGCTCTCTCCAGAGGCTCTAGGAGAGAAGCTGTTCCTTGCCTCTTTCAGGTTCTGGTGGCTGCCAACACAATGTTCCTTGACTTAAACTTGCATCACTCTAATCTCTGCCTCTGTGGTCACAGTGCCTCCTCCTCTTCTGTGTTTTGTGGTAAATCTGCCCCTGCATCTCTCTTATAAAGGCACTTGTGATTTGATTTAGGGTCCACCAGATAATTCAGGGTAACCTCTTCATCTAAAGACTTAACTTAAGCATGTCTGCAAAAATTCTTTTTCCTTATAACATTTACAAGTTCCAGGGATTAGAACCTGATATATTTAGGTGTCCATTATTCAGCATACTAAAGGGTTTGATTGAATTAGGAACCACCAATCTATAAGATCACAGCTCCTTAGAATGATATAGAGGAATCCCAATTTTCCTCCAACCTCCCTTTGCAGCTTCATCTCTTCCCCTTGGATTCTCTGATCTCGCCACACTGAACTTTATGCCATGCTTTGTCATCCTTTCATGCCTTTGTGTATATTGCTCCCTCCATAAACATACTCTCCTCTCTTTGTCACACTCCCAGTCTTTCAGGTCCTTATTAATGACCTCTCTGTAAATCCTTTCACAGCTTCTCTAAGAAAAAGTGACATCTCTATCCTCTTTACTGCCATAGCACTTCTACTTTGACACATATCACTTGGTATTTTATTAATCTGTTTACATATTTGGTTATCCTACTAGACCATGTTTCTTAAAGCAGGGACAATATGATGTTAATCTACATATGTGTTAAGCAAAATGCTTGGCATATAAAAGGCATAAAAACACATGTATTTTGAATGAATGAGTTAACAGTTGATTATCAATGGTCATTGTAAGTACCCAAGTAATCACTGCTCATTAAGAAAAGCCTTGAATTAAATTTTACTCATTCAGGACTTCTGCTGCTTGTGGAAATACCCTGCTCTCTCAATTTTTGAGAGTTATCCCAATGGTTCTATGTGACCTAGATTTGTTTGGAAGAACATTTGATTTTTTTTACAAATATGGATATGTAACTCAAATTTCTCAGTGTGCTATTTAATATAATTTCTTGAATTTTACTTCTTGAATATTATCATATTTAAATAGCATTCAATCCTGTCCTTTAACAAAATATTTTAATTTTCCTTCAGAAAATAAGAATTCAAATTATTCTAGATGTTAATTCCAGGACTCCCTCCAACTTTTTTCCCTCTTTCCCCATCACCCAAAGACTACCATTGACTTGTAAGGTAAATTTTACCTTTAGGAGAGACATCAGTTAGCAGAAGTGTACTTCTGATTATTCTGAGAAAATAAACTGAAAAATCAATGCAACAACAACAAAAAAAATAAAAATCAACATGCTTTCCATAAACCAGAAGGATATAAATTCTTTCTAAATATAGTAATACCAAATAATTTATCCATTCTCAGTAAATTAGCCATAATAAATATTGAGACAGGTTTTTTAATCATATATTTGGAATTTGGTCCCAGAAAATACTGGAATAGTTGGACAGAATTCAAATATCTTTAGCATTCACAGTCTCAGACTGTCAAAACACCACACACTGGAATGGGGGATTCTAATTGAATGGATTCTCTAGTAAACTAAAAGTTAGGCAGAAATTCTTTTTTCCTGATAATTGAAGATTCTGCATTGCCCAAGTATCATGATTATCATGAGCAATTCTCTAACAGTTCTGCTATAGGATAAAAGGTGTCAGAGATATAATTGAATATGGCCAGGCCCTAGGAAATACCATATAAGATGCTGTTTTGCATCACCTTTTTGATGTTGATTTGCTTATTTTTATAAAGATAATGCAGGGAGGATTCTGGGCAGATACAGCACAGAAGTAATTATGTTCTATAAAAATAAAACAAGTAGGGTAGCAAAATTAAAGGCCTGCAGACAACATCTCAAACAAAATGAAGTGACAAAGTATCACACAAATCCTCATATATGGCTGCTGAAACCGGGAGAGTGCTCTGCATAACCCAATTCATAGTTAGTGCAAAGCATCTGTGATTCGTTAGATCTGAAGGTGATGGACCCGTCTGAGCCATATAAATTCTCAAAATTAACAAACCAAAGCTACCTAATAAGACAGAGTCTCACACTATAGAGAAAGTTCTGGGAGGAGAACCCATTGAACACACTGGAGCAAAAGGATAGAGGAAAGAAAAGGACCAGTCAAAAGTGGGATAGAGAGCAGAGGAGGCAGATCTCAGAAAGTATGAGGACATATTTTTGATCACACCTTTCAAAAGAAGGAGCTTCTCAAAATCTATTTTGCCTCACATCTCCCTTCTCAAAGTACAGGAAATCTCATTCACTGAAACTAAGCAGCAGAATAAAACTGTTCATACAACGTCATTATAAGACAAATGAGAAGAGGCAGAATAATTTCCCTACAGATGATACAAACAGGCCAGAGAGTTATATGATGGAAGTTGCAGAGGAAGAAAACCAGAGCAACAAATAGAACAAATACTAAACATAGTTTTTTTTAAAAAAATATGATCAAAACTATATATTGAAAGAGTGCATCATGTCCCTGGAACAATCAACCAAGAACAGCCATTGCTGAGATACATTCTAGTAAAACTTTGGGACTTTAATCGTCTTAAAGCTAAAAGTTTCTTTAAAAAAATAAATCTTTTGAGTATCCAAAGAAAAAGACCAAGTCAATTATAAAGAAAGAAACTCAGACTATTATCAGACTCTTTGATAGCAATATTTTATGCAGAAGACAATGGGGTATCACATTAAAACACTCAAAGGAAGAAAAATGTGAGCCACGGATTTTATAACCAGCCAAAATGATTTTCAAGTAAAAAGGCCATATACAAACTGTTATGAACATTCGAGAACTCAGAAAATATTAATTACCTACACTTTTACTGAGTAATGTCTAAGAGAGGAAAGTTTAGATAAGTAATTATTGAAGAGATATTGACACAAGTAATGATGAGCAGCCCACTAGTTAATGAATTGAATTTTCTTTAGAAATAATCTAGCTAATAAACTAAAATATCACGTTTTAAAAATCTCTAATGAATTAATGGATCTTGGCAATGATCATCAAATAGTCGACAAGAGCTTACCTCCTGATAGAAGAATACAGTATCACTTACAAAGTGATCTTCTCTAAATATGAATCTGAGTATGATCTGAATATGATCAATCTTCTCTATCTAACCATCAATTTATAGGAAATACTGGCTTCACATGAACATGTTAAGTAACACCATGGAGATGCATTCAGCAAAATGCAGACTGTAGAAACTATAAAGGATAAACAACCCCTGGTTTCCTCAACAAAAAAAAGGCAAGGGAGAAAAAGAAAGGATTAAAAGGAACTTAAGAGACATATAAATCTATTGCTTACATTGCAATTGCAGTTATATTGTAAAATCTTATTTTGATCTCGATCAAACACAAACTGTTATGCATACACAGATATGAAAATTAGGGAAATATGAACATTGACTAGCTATTTGATAATATTAACTAATTATTGATGGGTTAGTTGATATTTAGAAATTATTGTTAATACTTGTGGGTGTTTTTAACTATTGTGTTTATGGTTTTAAAGAAATTCACACTGAAATACAGATAAAACAACAAGATGCCTGATATTTCCATAAAATAATTGTGGGGGACATGGGGACCTAGATAAACAAGTATGACCATGTACTAATGATTGCTGAATCTGGATTCACTATTCTACAGTCTCTACATTTATATACATTTGCAGATTTATATCATAAAAATTTAAAAATAAAAGTTCAGTAGGGAGAACCTATTTTGATTAATTGAAGAGTGCTTGTAGATTTTTTTTTTTTCTGGCTAACTGAAACACATAAAGTCTTCCAGTATAACATAGGATAGAATTCTAGTTTGTAATGCCTATACTATTCATTAGTAACATTGTGTAATTTACAATAAAAGCAATTTTCTATTAAATTCCTTCAAATTTACAATTTCCATACCTTTCTCATTTGGCAATCTTACTTGGAAACGTTGTTAGTGTAACATAAGGCAGGTTTAAAGGCTTCAGTGAGTTGTAGAAAGGGCATGCAACCGAGAATCGTGTGACCTTGGTTTCTACCCTGCCTCTGCCCCTGGGAATCTCTGTGACCTGGCACAAACTGTTTAATCATTCTAAGTCTTAGTTTCATTATCTGTATAATGAAGGAGTTGGACTTAACCTTTTCTGCAGTTCAGACCTCTACTATCTCTATTTTTTTTTTTTTGGACATTTTATTCTGAAAAACTATGAAAGGATTTTCCTAAAAACAGATAGGAAGGAGTTTAAAACTATTTTCTAAACCCTTAAGTCATGGGCCAAATAATATTCAAAATGGAAGAGTAATTTACCCAGAGAAGGAAACATAATTTTGAATTAGAGCAAGGGGAAAATTCATGTCAAGTTTAAAGAGAAAAATCTGAAGATCATAACAAATCCTGATCTTATCAGGAAGAAGCAAAATGATGCTATAATGGAAAACTCAAGCTTGATAACACAAGGTACATAAGTAACGTAGCAAAGAGAAACCATGAGGTAACCTGGACACTTAACTCAGCATCGCCCCAATTCCATCTAGTTTATTCTTGGGTAATTTTAGTAAAATCCAGTATACTTGGGATTATCCAAAACACAAACATACAAGCATTGAAAGGGTTACAAAATAGGCAAAGCTAAGGGAACTAGGATCAGTTGGCCCAGGGAAAAGAATGCTGGAGTAGAGGGAAGCTATAATAACAACCTTCAAAAAGGCAAAGAAATATTATCCAGATGAAGATAAGGAGCTGTTTTAGTCAGCTGGGTAGAGTCAGGGCTTATATTACAGAAGAAAGAATTATAGTTAGGTTTAGGAAAAACTTCCTGGCACCTGGGAAATTGGAAATGTTTCTTCTCTGGAGATCTTTAAGCAATGGGAAGGCAACTACCTTGAGATGATTTTAGTGTAGGCTTCTTGAAGTTGTGAGGATAACTCACAATGATGCATGTCTAGTGATTTACTTCCAAATCTCATAGATGTGGGTGAAAATAATTGCTTTGGTGTGGACTGCAGATACAAATCTGGCAGACATAGATCAGGCCTCATTTCCTTCTCTGATTCTTTCAATTTCCTGCTCCCTTGAACTATCATAATTGTCAACATCAAAAAGTTCTTATTAAGCTCTAGGTGCACGTGGAATATGCCAGCCCACTGCCAATAAAAGAACATAATCTCCATCCTCTTGAGTATCTAGTTCCTCTCCCCAAGAAAAAAATGAACATAGTCATAGGGATGTAATCTACAGCACAGAGCATATAGTCAATAATATTATATTAACTTTGTATGGGGTATAATCTATGAAAATATCAAATCGCTATGCTGTACATGTGAAAAAAAGACTTTTGTTATAAAAATGCAACACAGAAAGGCTGGCTCATGGTTTTCATTGCTGATTTAGTTTGATTTGTGATTCTTTTTTCTACAGTTACACTCTCTTAGGTTCCTTTATGGCTGAGAGGGTAAGAAAAAGAGAGATGACCGTGCTATATATGAGAGAACTAATACTACTAGTGCAGAGGAGGAGAGGGGCATGAGAATTAAGATAATAGGTGACATCATCATAAGAGGAAAATGGAGGGAAAATAGCAGGAGTTAGTGTAAATAAACGAAGAAAGGCCAACTTTAGCTTCTTTAGTAGGTCAACAAATATTTATTAAGTGCTAGGAACAAAATGCAAATGCACAGTTCTAGTCTTCATGGTGCCTACCACTGCCCTGCTACAGCTGCTGGCCTAACCAAGGGGATCATAATTATTGGGGCTAAAAAGGACAGCCATGCCCCTGCTTTGAAAGTCATTTTTAGAGCACTCTGATTTCAGTTTTAGTATTTGACTCTGTAATACAGGGAAATCTGTTTTTTTGTGGGCAAAACATGAATGACATTGGTGACCTGACTTGCAGACTTGGTTAACACACAGCATAAAATGCTTCCATCTAAGGAAATGACTGTTAGTATGAACTTTGGCTCTTCTGTCCTCTCTACTGCTTTGCTGATTTTTTTTGTACTTGCCTTTACCTCCGCCCCCTACTTCCAGTGCTAGCAGTGTACTCAAAAAAGATGAAAGAAGAGGCCAGCTGTTAAAGAGATGTACACATATCACATAAATGCAATTGTTAAATGTGTTTAAACTATACCTTCAGCACCTCAGGGAAGGGTGTCTGGAAAGTGGCCAAAGTACATTTTAAAAAGATAATCGTGGTGACTTATGGGGAAAAGAGTTGTTCAGTTAGATGTGAAAGTTTTTCTTTTCCATTTCTTTTTTCTTTAATCTGTAAGCATTATGCAGTGAGATGAAACTTCTCCCTTTCCACATTTTAGATACTGAATAATACTGAATTTTCAATTTGGTGTTTTACATAATGTAAATTTTTTATTTGGAAAATTCTTTTTGGCTTATTGTTCAATAGTTACTTTTATAACTTTCCTTGTTCCAAAAAGGATTTGAGTTAGCTTATTGGTAAATTATGTTTCTTTATGAAAAGTGAGATTTGTTTTAATTGTGTGTGTGTGTGTGCACGCACGTATATGTGTGTTTTAATAATGCATTGAGGAGAAAAAAACATGGTGGAGACCCATTTCTGAAAATACAATTTAAATAAATAAAATAAAATTCAATTTACAAAAATGTTACTTTACACCAAATTGTTCAACGGTTCAAGAAATTATCTACTATGTAAAATTATTTACACATATGGTATGGATAAAAACAAACAAGAATCTATACACAATGTCATTTAGTCATTTGTTGAATGTTCACTGATGCCACCATTTCCAATCAGAGGGATCAGGAATGACTTCTCAGTTTCAGGTATTGTTTGTGAACATTTTCAGAGTGATGCGATTAGGAAGTAATTTAATTAGCCTTATTTTCCATTTGGGATCCAAAATCAGGAAAAAGAACATGTGCGAGAACACACATCTCAAGGCATTTGAAATGCATTTCTCCACCCTGTGCCGTAAGAACAAAGTTCATGTACTAATATTAGATGAATCATGATTCCTTTCTTACTTCTGCAAGAGCCATCACATATATGAATCATTAATTTCAGCTTCAAATGATTTAAATAATGCCCAGAAAGACTTTATGAGTCATTAGAGCCTCTGACTTAGATAGTGATTTTGTATCTCACTCTTCACTTTCTTATAAGAAATCAATTCTAGACTGCAGGCCATCTCCCCTATATCTGACAATGAATGTCACTTATGATATTCAAATGATTAAATAAAGCAACAGAGTCAAATTAATCACTTACTATGCATATAAAATGCCCTTTACTTTAAGCTTCCAAAATGAAGGAACTCTGTCAGTTAGTTGTTTGAAAAATTGCTGGTGGAGTTGAAATTCATTTTTGATAACTGACAGCTTTTTGTTTTCAAAACTTTTTAGTTTTCATTTTTTAAGAGAAATTACCTGGAAGTCTGTCAGCTCAGTAGCTCTGGGTTCTACACTCTAAAAAGCAGGCTTTACTTATTGATATTTGTCTTAATATCTACTGCCATATCAAAGGTCAGCAAACTTTCTGTAAAGGGACAGATAGTAAATATTTCAGACTTTGTGTGCCATACAGGCTCTGTTGCAAGGACTCAACTTTGGCATTATAGCATGAAAGCAGTCACAGACAATACATAAATGAATGAGTGTGTCTGTGTTCCAATACGACTTTACTTGCAGAAGCAGGAGCCTGGCTGGATTTGGCCCATAAACTGTAGTTTGCCAACTTTTGGTCTATATAATGGCAATATTCATGAAACAGTGGAGAATACAGGAAAGGTTCTATGCCAAATTTAAGGGCATAGGAGTAAAAATTCAAAGACTTTTTTCTTTTAAAATTTCTTTTTCCAGTTTTACTGAGATATAATTGGTATATAACGTTGTATTAGTTTTAGGTGTACAATGCAGT
This sequence comes from Balaenoptera musculus, assembly GCF_009873245.2. Lineage (NCBI taxonomy): Eukaryota > Metazoa > Chordata > Mammalia > Artiodactyla > Balaenopteridae > Balaenoptera > Balaenoptera musculus. The sequence goes on along the minus strand of NC_045800.1, from coordinate 38,265,164 downwards.
GATTTGATGTATGTATAAATTATGAGATGATTACCACAATAAGTTTAGTTAATATTCGTTATGTTGCATAGTTATAATTTTTTTCTTATGATAACTTTTAAAATTTACTCTCTTAGCTTCTTTCAAATATACAATAAAGTATTGTCGACTACAGTCACCATACTGTACATTCCATCCCCAGGACTTAGTTATAACTAGAAATCTGTACCTTTTGATCACCTTCACTCATTTCACCCACATCCACCCTAGCAACCACTAATCTGTTCTCTGTATGTATGAGTTCAGGTTTTTTAGATTCCGCATATAAGTGCTCCCTATAATTTATGTATGAACATTTAATCATTGTTCCACGTTCTAGAACTTATATATACCCCTATTCATTCCTTGCTTTTGAAAAAGTAGAATTTGTTTCCTCACTGGACCATGGGGAAAATACATGTTGTATGTGTGTTTGTTGTTAGGCGGACTCTAATTCTGTTTCACACCACCTTCATCACTGATTTTGTAAATCTGCCTACTTACTTCTGGTTGATGCATTTTCACATACATACTTCATACTGGCTCAAAGTCCATGCTCTGTTTTCTTTTCTTTTCTTTTTTTTTTTTTTTTTCACTTCCATTCCTGCCAAAACACTGAAACTCATTGTTTATGTAATTAGGTCAACAAACATGTATTGATCATTCTAGGTGCCAGGCCCTATGAAAAAAATGGGACACAGATACAGTCCCTCATGGAGTGCATACGCAGTTAGGAAGACAAATAAGCAAAATTAATAGGTAAAACACAATGTATGAATTAGATAATATTGAAGCACATCAGAGGGAGAACTAACTATCTGCTTTAGGAAAAATTTTAAAAGATGTAATGATGAGCTGAATTTGAAGAACACACAGAAGTTATCCAGGCAGAAAAGGAGGGAAAAGTCTTTCCAAGTAGAGCAAAAGTCATGTGCAAAGGCATAGAGGTGTGTGAGCACACAGAGTGCTCTGGAAACTACAGGTAGTTCAACATGGTCAAAGTGAAGGGTGTGGGAGGCTGTTATGGTTAATGATGCTGGAGAGATGAACCTGGGTCACACCATGCTTAGGAGTCTGGACTTTGTTCCACTAAAGAATTTTAAGAAGGAATGTAGTATGATCAGATTTGCATTTCAGAAAGTCTGCAAGTGAGAAATAAAATGGAATCAATGAGAGATGTAAGACAGGGGAACTGGTGAGAAGCCATTGAAATATTTCAGGGAGGAGATGAGAAGGACCTGAAGTAAGATAGTAGTAGTGCAGATGTAGGGAAGGGGAACCCAAATAGAACTCTTATGTTGATCTTATTATTCTAGTGTGTACCAGGCATGATGCTTTACCTTCATGAAATCCTTACAACAATAACGTAAGGAGGATGTTGAATGAAACGACAAGCACCTCATTTTACAGACGAAGAAACTAACTTGGTTAAATAATTTGCTCAGGTTTACAAGATGACAAAGATGAGATTTGCACTCCTATCTCTGTGGCTCCAAGCTCACTTTATAAATTTTTAGGAAATACTACACCATTGATAAGAAGACCAGGGAAGGTGGGAGTTTTGACAAAGAGAATGATCAATAATATCAAATGCCTCAACAGAAATTAAAAGATGAAAGACCTGAACAACATCCAAAGGATTAGAGAGTCATGGGTGACCCTAGAGGAGGGTAGTTTCCTTGGAGCAAGGAGGCTTGAGATCAGATGGCACAGGGAAGAGAGATGAATGAGGGGTGAGGTGGTATGGGAAGAACCACTCTCTCAAGACACTTAGCAATAATGAAAATAATCTTAAATATTCTGTAGCTTCCCAATTACTCTCTGTAGATTATACCTCAAACTACTGAACTACTTGGCATAAAAAAATCTTTACTCATGCTTAGAAAGGTATCTGTTAAACAGTGGGTGCTCTCTAAGTGTCTGTTGAATGAATAAACTTTCTTCTTTAGAACCGAGTCTGAAGAAAAACTAGAAATATTTAAAGTCTATGTTTTGGGTTGCATGTATCTTTTTGAATTATGGTTTTCTCCATGTATATGCCCAGCACTATTCATTGCAGCACTATTTACAATAGCCAGGACATGAAAGCAAGCTAAATGTCCATCAACAGAGGAATGGATAAAGAAGATATGGTATGTATATACAATGGAATATTACTCAGCCATAAAAAGGAATGAAAAAGTGCCATTTGCAGAGACGTAGATAGACCTAGAGACTGTCATACAGAGTGAAGTAGGTCAGAAAGAGAAAAACAAATATTGTATAATGTCGCTTATATGTGGAATCTAGAAAAATGGTACAGATGAACTTACTTGCAAAGTAGAAATACAGATACAGCTGTAGAGAATAAAGTTATGGATACCAAGGAGGGGAAGGGGGATGGGATGAACTGGAAAATTGGGATTGACATATATACACTGCTATGTATAAAATAGATAACTAATGAGAACCTACTGTATAGCACAGGGAACTTTACTCAATGTTCTATGGTGACCTAAATGGGAAGGAAATCTAAAAACAAGGGGATATATGTATATGTATAAGTGATTCACTTTGCTATACAGCAGGAACTAACACAACATTGTAAAGCAACTATACTCCAATAAAGTTAATTAAAAAAGTAAAATAAAGTCTATGTTTTGGACACAGATCTTTTGATGATGTCCAGCCCCAAAGGAGAATATTCATTCGCCACAGTGTTTGAGGAATCTCTTTGGTCCCTTTAAAGGGGGGAGAAAATATCAACTCCTGTTATTAAGAAGAAAATATAAAGCCAGATCCTTCACGTGAGGTCACATAATGTACCACGGTGGAGGTTGAAGACAAAGATTGCCTGGTTCCCATTCAAATGCTTCCAGATACCATGCTCCCAAGCCCTTCTGCTCTGGCAGTGAATGTCTTTTTCTTTCCTTGATCTTCTTCTTCTGCTCCACTCCCCTTCACTAATCTAGATCTTATGTTACAGTTCTGGTAATAGCTTTTGCTGACCTGCAGTTTTTTCCTTTTTTCTCACATACAAACTAGATCTCCATTCCTGACATTCACTCACTCATTCATTCTGCAAATACTGAGTATCTGTGTACCAACATTGCTTTTGGCACTGTGAAAACAGCAGTGAATGGCAGTGTGTTCCCTTCCCTCACTTTAAAATGAGTCCACGTTTAAGGGTTTCCACCTACTTGGTGTTATACTGACTTGATCTTACATCAACCTGATCTTACACCATCTCTGCTTTGTATTTATGGTCTTCTTCCAAGTAGCTGACCAAATGTTCACTGCTCTATTTGGAGCTTGGCCCAAACTCTTAAGCATCACTGAGGTGAAACGGTGGGGGGCATATTTTCCATTTAACCTTAAGGGCCTCTTCCTTCCTCTTTCAGATAGCTCCTTTAGGTGCTTCAGTGGTTTTTTTGGTTGGCAAATCAGACTCTGTTGCTTTGTCTCCAATTCTCATGTTCAGATATGTTTCAGACAATTTATCTGGTCAGATCTGACCCATTCTATTTTCTAATCCTTTTGCAGACAGTGACAAAGTTTTCCCATGTCAATATCTTCTACTCATAATTTGAGTTTAATAGGTCAGCCACTGAGAATTCTGACCTTATTTTGATCCTCTCATTTTATATTTCATAACAAAGGAAAACAGTCTCCACAGTCACATCTGTACCAAAATTAAAGATATAGAAAATACTTTCTATCTACAGAAATTAATACCAATAACAGTCATTTTCTTATTTAGGCTGATTCTATGTACACACACCTTCCACTTTAAAGAAACTGTAAGGAGTTTGTTCTGTTAGTTTATTTTTTGATGTCTGGTTACCAAGAAGCAAGTATTCTGAATCCATTTGGAAAGATACACAGAAGGCTTACAGTTGGGTCTTCTGTTAATCTAAGTTTGTCTTGAGAGACTGTATCATTACTACTCCAGGAGTGTAATAAAAAGCTTTCCATGAGCATCAGAAAAAAGATGGTCAAAAAGTCTTAGAGATGAAGGGACATTACCCAAACTCCCTAATTATCTCTTCCCCCCTGGTAACCATAAGTTCATTCTCTAAGTCTGTGAGGCTGTTTCTGTTTTATAAGTTCATTTGTATCATTTCTTTTTAGATTCCACTTATAAGCGATACATATGATATTTCTCTTTTTCTGACTTTACACACTGCTATATTTAGAATGGACAACCAACAAGGACCTACTGCATAGTACAGGGAACTCTGCTTAATATTATGTAACAACCTAAAGGGGAAAATAATTTGAAAAAGAATAGATACATGTGTATGTATAACTGAATCACTTTGCTGTATACCTGAAACGGTCATAACACTGTTAATCAACTATACTCCAATATAAAATAAAATGTTTAAAAAAAGAGATAAGGAAATTCAAATTGCATAATTTTACATATGAGGAAAGTGAAGCTGGAAATGATGGGGTTGTTATTTAAAGACTAGCTCAGGGCATAGTTTCCACTTCTTTTCTTTGCTCTACAACTGCTTACTTCATGGGATCTTAAAATGCTGTATCTACGTGTGTGTGCGTGTACATACCCCTCATCAGATTCTTGAAGAAGATTAAGGTTACTATTTGAGACTTGATTTTAGAGGTTCAGCTTTGACTATGATGTCTTCTTCTGTGAAATCCTGAAATATATGTGTGCATTTTGCTTACTGTATGAACAGGAAAATTACAAAAGCAGAAAGGCTCTTTTGAAGTTTTAGTCAAATGCAGTCACTAGCAACTTTTTGGACCTTGTTAACTCTTATTTTAATGACATACAGGGTGCGGGTTAGGAGTTGTAAGTATTGAAAAGACTCCTTGCTCAGAAATGACCCCTCCAATCAATCTGCCCATTAGGGATTCATTTAGTTAACCAAACTTATCTTTTAAATTGATTGTAATTAGCTCACCAGATTGCTTCTGTGCCTCTTAGATCTAGTGCAATGAATACATTGAAGTTTGATCTTGGGCAGGGAGGAATGAAAATCAGGCTGTGGGTGGCTAGAACTCTGGGAGAGATGGATAGAAAGGAGACTGCAAAAATACCCCAAATCTCTAGTTTTCAAGGCTGCCTCCGACAAAAGTACCAGATGGAAAGCACACAGATAGTATAAAGTATGTGTGAGCAGTTACGCAGATCATGCTCTGGGCATGGTTATAAAGGTCCAACTTTGAACAAAGATATTCCATGGTGTTGGAAAGGCAACAGAAGATCAGGGTGAAAGTTCAAGAGCATATGGGCAAATGAACCCATAATAGATGGTTTTATGAGATGGTAAAATATTTATTTCTCTTTGCCTGTTAATGATGTCAGCTCCCACCTCTCTCCAAATAAACAATCCATGCTGGAAATAACTAGAGCTCATTATGAAGCATAGAAAGGGTATATACGGCATTTGAAAGCACTGGAATTCAAGAGTGCATAGGTTGTGTTTATGTTCAAAAGATAGATTTTGACTGGACTGTCTGGATTGATGATATATCCAAAATCTCAACCATGCCATTTATTAGACTGAGTTGATTTGTACTTTGTTGAATGGCCTTTCCCCCCCAATTCCATCAATAAGGTGACTACAGTGTCACTGGTTTCTGTGCCTATAGAAATACTTAAAGAATAAAAGTTGACTTCATATACATTTGTTGGTTATATGATTGAGCTAGTTACTTGATCTTTCTAAGCTTCAGTTTTACTATCGGTAAAATGGGAATAATAGTAGTCCTGTCTCACTGAGTTGCTGTAATTTCATTAGGATTAAATGAGATGTACACATACAAACCTTAGAATAGACTCTGGCACTTAGTAAGCACTCAGTTAGTGTTAGCCCATTACACTCTATAAAGGTCATCTGTTCTTGTTCCCAGACAAGAATGTACCTGAATTGGTTAATCTGAAAATCAAGAACAGGTGGAAGAGAAGGACATATTAATAAGGTTTCAGTGGCAACAGTTCTGGTCCTCAAAGTTTCCCCATCCTGTGGCTGACCTGACTTCTGCACTCTTCTGTAAATCTAACCTGTGGGGCTCCTCCTGCCTTCCTCTCCTTGGACCTTCAGTGTTCTGACCATGGTTAGCATGACAAAGCCTATTTCTGCCCTTCCATAACCCTGACCTTGATTTTTGTTTCTGTATTTGCATCAGAGCAACTCTATCTTATAAGTTGAGGCACATTAAAAACTCCCACTCTCTTTTCCTTAGAGAAAATGCTGCAGTGAATTCTAAGTAGGTGAAGGTTTCAAAATTATTCAGTTGCCACCTGATAACCTGACCTCATTTTTTCTCTTTGCTCTTAGAAGAGAAACATGAGAATTATGTTAAATTGGCAAGGTCTATTAAATTTTTTTTGATAACTTTTTTTAAACTTTATTTCTACCTGTATTTTTCAAATGTTTTACAACAAGCCTGTGCCATTTTTTGTAATGTAAGAAAACCTGCATATGCAAATATAATCATATTACCCTTCTGCTTAAATTTGATATGTCCTATGTGTCCTAGCTCCCACCTTATTGAAAACTGGATAAAAAAACAATGGGGCAATTTTACAAATATTCTTATGTCCCTTTATGGCAGTAGAGTTGCTGAATGACCGACTGAATCCTTGGGAACCCAGGAAGCAGTGTATTGAAGCCCCAAGATTATCTTATCCCTGTTAACATCTGGGGCTTAACTGAGGGCAAAGATCATATCTTAAAGAATTTTATGTTTATTGTTTATAAACCAGATTCTCATCCTATATAGCTCTATGAGAATTTCCGCAAGGGAGGTTTCTGAATTCTTTCACAGATTTCCCTGTGGGAATTCTCACGGAATTATATAGGATGAGAATCTGGCCTTCCTAGGCTTTATGATATGTTTGGAGAGGGGAGTGGGAGCTCAGCTAGGTTATTTTTATTTTCTGCTGAATTCTTCTGGGGGAAGTTGTATTTTTTGAATCACGATTGTATGTGTTTTAAAATTTCCAAAGACTTTTAAACAGCAGGGTCTAAAGAATGCAGTATTGTTTAACAGCTTAAAACTTGGATTTGTACATGTGGTTTGAGAAGATATTTCCCAAACCTTTTAAATTGGTGTTTCTTCTTATACTCTTTCTATAAGTAGAAAATCTTGGTATAATATACCATATTTAACTTGGAATTTAGATTTAAAAGCCTTTGATTAATGAAGTAGTTATTTTTTTCACTGACAAGAGTCCACATTTATGGCAAATTATTATTAGTAAAACTTTACATTAGAACAGCTGTAAATAGTCTACTATGTTAATATGACAGGCAAATTAACAAATAGTGTAACAGCGTGAAACATAATACAGCATGTTTCCCAAAAAGGTCAAAGTGCCAACAGTACTGAATAAAACGATCCTCTTGTTTCTTGAGATGACTTGAAGGCCAGCTCCTGAAATATGAATTGTAGCCCTTTAAATGTCTACATTATTATGGCAATGCTGAGGACTTCAACCATAATTTCAATATCTCCCCTGGAGAACAGGAACAAAGAAAGTGCATTAAAACTGTTCTTCATTTTTACTTCATGAAATTTCAAGCTTAGGACCTCAGCAAGTCATTTTCTCTGGAATCTTTATGATTTTGGCTTTTTGTTGCGCACATAATTTTATGTACTGTAGACAAATTCCTTTTAAGATGCAGATATGAATACAGTTTTATAGTCATGTGTTGTATAATTACTCACTTTCCCTTTTGGAGTTAGTGATCTGAAATGGATATCCATGGACTTTTAAAATACATGAAAATATCCATAGAAAAATGAAGCTAAGGTTCAGCAATCAACCAGTAAATTCAGAATGGAAACAATGAGTTTTTTGTTTTTTTTTTTTAATTCCTTGCTGGAGATGCAGAAATAGGTAGCCACCTTTTTGTCTTGATGAAGCTAATGATTCATCAGAATTCCCTTTATTTCATGCTTACTTGTGCTAGATGCTTTCACATGTTATTTCACTTTCTTCTTGCAAGAACCCTGGTAGGTAGGTATAATTAATCCTGCTTTACAGTTGAGGACATAAAGTTTCAGAGGTAAAATGACTTTTCCCAGGTCACTCAACTGGTGTGTGGCACATTTGAGAACTGAATCCAACTCTAACACTGAGCTCTGCTCACTATAATACAGCACAACGCTTAGAGTATATTAGGGCTTCCCTGGTGGTCCGGCGGTTTAGACCCTGTGCTTCCACTGCAGGGGACATGGGTTCGATCCCTGGATGGGGAAGTTCCACACGATGCATGGGGCAGCCAAAAAAAAAGTTAGATAGTTATTTTGGGGGGATTTAGAAAGCATGCATTGTTAGTCCACCATATTGTGCCATGTCTGTGCACACTTATTTCATTAAGACATTACTGAAAATAGCAGTATGTCCTCAACTTTGGCCATCTAAAATGATGGTATTTGTTTCATCAAAGGCTTACAAAATCTGTCTTAAGGAATATCCTGAATGAATGGCTAAAAAGGCTCTCATTCAAGGTAAGAATCAAACATACACTCTCCGTATTCTGTTTCCATTAGCAGGAGTTGGTTAAAAATCTCCATCTACTAGTTCTTTTTTTTTTTTAATCTTTGCACAAACTATTTTTAATCTTGAAAATGAGCTAATGCACTGATTCCCTACAGCCATCACTGTGACTTTTAAAGAGAAGATGTTCCTGAGTTGTCTGTCATGGTTTTTCTGGTAGCTGTTGCAAAGGGAGTCCCTTCAATTGAGCCACAATGTCAGCTCAAAAGTGCAGAGATGTCTGGGGTGGGTACAGTGACAGGAGCCATGGTGAAGCCCAGTGTCCTGTGGTTGTTATTAGGGTTTCATCCTGTAAGTGGTTTTAGTCTGAGTTCTGGATTTAGAACCCTCCTTGCACTGTACCTCTCTCTTTGGAGATTGTGAGGCTCTTTCTATTGACCTGATTTCTTCTTCTTTTTCTTCATCTCTTTCTCCTTCATTTTCTTCTTCTTCTCCTTTAGACTCCTTCTCTTTATACTTCATCAATATTTCCTCTAGTTCTTTCTCCAGTTCTTTATTTCTTATTAAGGGTATAATGAAGTTTTTCATTCATATCATCAAACTTCTCCTCTGCTTGTCTGGCTCTGGTTTCAACCTCTATTAACTTCTCCTACGTGCGTTCAATTATACCCATTGCATCAAGATACATTGGGGCCAATGTACCTTCATTAGCTGATTCTCTCCAAGAAGACAATACATCTGTTCCAAATAGAGGTTGGGAATGGACATTTTCGTGTATTCCAATGACTTGAATGAATTTTTCCTTCTCTGTAGATGTTGAAGGTTTCTCTTCTGCTTTCTCTTCTTCCTTTTCCTCCTCAAGTTTCTTATCCTCCATATTTTCTCCTCCATCCTCTTTAAGAAGTTGTCTGCTTCAGGCTCAGTTAATTCTTTTACAGTGTCAATTCAGTGGACAAGAAAATGCTATGGCTACTTAGAGTCACAGAGTAGGAGCACTTAATCCAGATCTGGTATTGGGCAGGGGTGAAAGAGAAGGTTAATCAGGAAGGTTTCCTGGAGGACATAATGTCTGAGTTTCTTCACCATCTACTAGTTCTTACTGAGCATGCTCAGGTATATGTGTATACACCAAAGCATAAACTACACGTTGGGTTTATGTTCCTGGGCTAAGGAGTCTTTACAAATGTAATGGAGAACTTTAGGAGTGATGCACTGAGGCAGATAATCTATGAGACCCAGAGAAGGAGCCTTTATGGAAAGGTCTGTGTTCTTAAGCACATGGACATCCCCTTAAAAGCAATTTTCTTTTATTTTTATTTATTTTTTTCATCTTTAAAAAAAACTTTTTTTTGGTGTATAGCTGCTTTACAATGTTGTGTTAGTTGCCACTGTACAGCAAAGTGAATCAGCTATACGTATACATATATCCCCTCTTTTTTGGATTTCCTTCCCATTTAGGTCACCAGAGAGCATTGAGTAGAGTTCCCTGTGCTATACAGTAGGTTCTCATTAGTTATCTATTTTATACATAGTATCAATAGTGTATATATGTCAATCCCAATCTCCCAATTCATCCCACACCCCCCATTCCCCCTTTTTATCCATACTTTTGTTCTTTACATCTGTGTCTTTATTTCTGCTTTGTAAATAAGATCGGCTATACCAATTTTTTCAGATTCCACATATATACCTTAATATACGATATTTGTTTTTCTATTTCTGACTTACTTCACTCTGTATGACAGTCTATTTCTAAATGACTTTAAGAGGCTGGTGGGCTTAGTCACTCCTGCTGTTCCCTGATGGCTAAATCTCAGCTTAAGCAGAGCTGCTCAAACACCACATTGGCTGACCTCAAGGAACAGTGTCAGGGTTAGGGAGATTACTTAGGACTCCTTGTAAGTCTGACAGTTCCTTAGATTGTTTGCTAAAGTCTATTGCAGGGTGAACGTGGCTCAGAATAGGGCTTTAGCGGGCCCCCTCTCAGCCACAGACATGCCATCTAAGTATATACAGTGCCTTTGATATGCAAATGGCATTTCAGGGAGGTCTCCTAGCTCTTTCTTCCAAGCAAACTGCTGCTTCTAAAACCTCTAAGCCCAGAACTGGCACTGGCCAACAGGGAACATAATGCAAGAATTCTGCCTGAGAGATCAGTCACATCGCTACTGCCAGAAGATACACGTAACCGGTCTGTGGTGGGGCCGCTCACTCTCTCAGGATCTGAGGACTCCGCTGTCCATCCAGAACTCTCTCTAACCTCTTCATGGAGGGTAAGAGGTGAGAGGAACAGAGGAAAAGAAGACTGGGCTCACACTTTCTTTTTCTCCAAGTCACTGTCTTTATTTTCCAGCTTTAATTCCTATTCCTCCTTTTTATTTTTTTAAATTTAATTTAATTTAATTAATTTTTTATACAGCAGGTTCTTATTAGTTATCAATTTTATACATATTACTGTATATATGTCAATCCCAATCTCTCAATTCATCCCACCACTACAAGCCCTCCGCCGCCACTTTCCTCCCTTGGTGTCCATACGATTGTCCTCCACATCTGTGTCTCTATTTCTGCCTTGCAAACGAGTTCATCTGTACCATTTTTCTAGATTCCACATATATGTGTTAATATACGATATTTGTTTTTCTCTTTCTGACTTACTTCACTCTGTATGACAGTCTCTAGAGCCATACACGTCTCTACAAATGACCCAGTTTTGTTCCTTTTTATGGCTGAGTAATATTCCATTGTATATATGTACCACAACTTCTTTATCCATTCGTCTGTCTATGGGAATTTAGGTTGCTTCCATGACCTGGGTATTACAAATAGAGCTGCAATGAACGTTGGGGTGCATGACTCTTTTTGAATTATGGTTTTCTCTGGCTATATGCCCAGTAGTGGGATTGCTGGGTCATATAGTAATTCTATTTTTAGTTTTTTAAGGAGCCTCCATACTGTTCTCCATAGTGGCTGTATCAATTTACATTCCCACCAACAGTGCAAGAGGGTTCCCTTTTCTCCACACCCTCTCCAGAATTTGTTGTTAGTAGATTTTCTGATGATGCCCATTCTAACTGGTGTGAGGTGATACCTCACTGTAGTTTTGATTTGCATTTCTCTAATAATTAGTGAGGTTGAGCAGCTTTTCATGGGCTTCTTGGCCATCTGTATATCTTCTTTGGAGAAATGTCTATTTAGGTCTTCTGCCCAGTTTTTGATTGGGTTGTTTTTTTTTTAATATTGAGCTACATGAGCTATTTATGTATTTTGGAGATTAATCCTTTGTTCATGGATTCATTTGTAAATATTTTCTCCCATTCTGAGGGTTGTCTTTTTGTCTAGTTTGTAGTTTCCTCTGCTGTGCAAGAGCTTTTAAGTTTCATTAGGTCCCATTTGTTTATTTTTGTTTTTATTTCCATTACCCTAGGAGGTGGGTCAAAAAAGATCTTGCTGTGATTTATGTCATAGAATGTTCTTCCTATGTTTTCCTCTAAGAGTTTTACAGTGTCCGGTCTTACATTTAGGTCTTTAATCCATTTTGAGTTTATTTTTGTGTATGGTGTTAGGGAGTGTTCTCATTTCATTCCTTTACATGTAGCTGCCCAGTTTTCCCAGCACCACTTATTGAAGGGACTGTCTTTTCTCCATTGTATATCCTTGCCTCCTTTGTCATAGATTAGTTGACCATAGATGTGTGGGTTTATCTCTGGGCTTTCTATCCTGTTCCATTGATCTATATTTCTGTTTTTGTGCCAGTACCATATTGTTCTGATTACTGTAGCTTTGTAGTATAGTCTGAAGTCAGGGAGTCTGATTCCTCCAGCTCCGTTTTTTTCCCTCCAGACTGCTTTGGCTATTCAGGGCCTTTTGTGTCTCCATACAAATATTAAGATTTTTTTGTTCTAGTTCTGTAAAAAATGCCACTGGTAATTTGATAGGGATTGCACTGAATCTGTAGACTGCTTTCGGTAGTACAGTCATTTTCACAATATTGATTCTTCCAATCCAAGAACATGGTATATCTCTCCATCTGTTTGTGTCATCTTTGATTTCTTTCATCAGTGTCTTATAGTTTTCTGAGTACAGGTCTTTTACCTCCTTAAGTAGGTTTATTCCTAGACACTTTATTCTTTTTGTTGCAATGGTGAATGGGATTGTTTCTGTAATTTCTCTTTCTGTTCTTTCATTGTTAGTGTATAGGAATGCAAGAGATTTCTGTGCATTAATTTTGTATCTTGCAACTTTACCAAATTCATTGATTAGCTCTAGAAATTTTCTGGTGGCATTTTTAGGATCCTCTCTGTATAGTATCATGTCATCTGCAAACAGTGACAGTTTTACTTCTTCTTTTTCAACTTGTATTCCTTTTATTTCTTTTTCTTCTATGATTGCCATGGCTAGGACTTCCAAAGCTATGTTGAATAATAGTGGCAAAAGTGGACATTCTTGTCTTGTTCCTCATCTTAGGGGAAATGCTTTCAGTTTTTCAACATTGAGAATGACGTTTGCTGTGGGTTTGTCATATATGGCCTTTATTATGTTGAGGTAGGTTCCCTCTATGCCCACTTTCTGGAGAGTTTTTATCATAAATGGGTGTTGAATTTTGTCAAAAGCTTTTTCTGCATCTATTGAGATGATCATATGGATTTTATTCTTCAATTTGTTAATATGGTGTATCACATTGATTGATTTATGTGTATTGAAGAATCCTTGCATCCCTGGGATAAATCCCACTTGATCATGGTGTATGATCCTTTTAATGTGTTGTTGGATTCTGTTTGCTAGTATTTTGTTGAGGATTTTTGCATCTATATTCATCAGTGATATTGGTCTGTAATTTTCTTTTTTTGTAGTATCTTTGTCTGATTTTGGTATCAGGGTGATGGTGGCCTCATAGAATGAGTTTGGGAGTGTTCCTTCCTCTGCAGTTCTTTGGAAGAGTTTGAGAGGGATGGGTGTTAGCTCTTCTCTAAATGTTTGATAGAATTCACCTGTGAAGCCATCTGGTCCTGGACTTTTGTTTGTTGGAAGATTTTTAATCACAGTTTCAATTTCATTACTTGTAATTGGTCTGTTCATATTTTCTATTTCTAAGAAATACATGAGCTTTGCTCATGTTTGAGCATGTTTGCTCATATTTGTATCATCTTTGCTCTTAAGATGTTTTGTATTTCTGTGGTGTCTGTTGTAACTTCTCCTTTTTCATTTCTAATTGTATTGATTTGAGTCCTCTCCCTCTTTTTCTTGATGAGTCTGGCTAAAGGTTTATCTGTTTTGTTTGATAAGAACCAGCTCGTCAAATCTGAATGAAATCCTTCATGGGTAGAGTATTCTTGGTTGCAGGTTCTTCCCTTTCATCACTTCATATACCTTTCTAAGAATTTGCCCATTTCTTCCAGGTTGTCCATTTTATTGGCATAGAGTTGCTTGTAGTAGTCTCTTAAGATATTTTGTATTTCTGCAGTGTCTGTTGTAACTTCCCCTTTTTCATTTCTAATTTTATTGATTTGAGTCCTCTCCCTCTTTTTCTTGATGAGTCTCGCTAAAGGTTTATCAATTTTGTTTGATAAGAACCAGCTCTCAAAGAACTAGCTTTTAGTTTTATTGATCTTTGCTATTGTTTTCTTTGTTTCTATTTCATTTATTTCTGCTCTGATCTTTATGATTTCTTTCCTTCTACTAACTATGTGTTTTCTTTCTTCTTCTTTCTCTAGTTCCTTTAGGGGTAAGGTTAGATTGTTTATTTGAGATTTTTCTTCTTTCGTGAGGTAGGCTTGTACTGCTATAAACTTCCCTCTTAGAACTGCTTTTGCTGCATCCCATAAGTTTTGGTCCATCGTGTTTTCGCTGTCAGTTTTCTCTAGGTATTTTTTGATTTCCTCTTTGATTTCTTCAGTGATCTCTTGGTTATTTAGTAACGTATTGTTTAGCCTCCATGTGTTTGTCTTTTTTACGTTTTTTCCCTTGTAATTCATTTCTAATCTCATAGCGTTGTGGTCAGAAAAGATGCTTGATATGATTTCAATTTTCTTAAATTTACTGAGGCTTGATTTGTGACCCACGATGTAATCTATCCTGGAGAATGTTCCATGTGCACTTGAGAAGAAAGTGTAATCTGCTTTTTTGGATGGAATGTCCTATAAATATCAATTAAATCTATCTGGTCTATTGTGTCATTTAAAGCTTGTGTTTCCTTATTAATTTTCATTTTGGATGATCTGTCCATTGGTGTAAGTGAGGTGTTAAAGTCCCCCACTATTATTGTGTTACTGTCGATTTCCTCTTTTATAGCTGTTAACAGTTGCCTTATGTATTGAGGTGCTCCTATGTTGGGTGCATATATATTTATAATTGTTATATCTTCTTCTTGGATTGATCCCTTGATCATTATGTAGTGTCCTTCCTTGTCTCTTGTAACATTCTTTATTTTAAAGTCTATTTTATCTGATATGAGTATTGTTACTCCAGCTTTCTTTTGATTTCCATTGGCATGGAATATCTTTTTCCATCCCGTCACTTTCAGTCTGTATGTGTTCCTAGGTCTGAAGTGGGTCTCTTGTAGACAGCATATATATGGATCTTGTTTTTGTATCCATTCAGCGAGCCTGTGTCTTTTGGTTGGAGCATTTAATCCATTCACGTTTAAGGTAATTATCGATATGTATCTTCCTATTACCATTTTCTTAATTGTTTTGGGTTTGTTTTTGTAGGTCCTTTTCTTCTCTTGTGTTTCCCACTTAGAGAAGTTCCTTTGGCATTTGCTGTAGAGCTGGTTTGGTGGTGCTGAATTCTCTTAGCTTTAGCTTGTCTGTAAAGCTTTTGATTTCTCTGTCAAATCTGAATGAAATCCTTCGTGGGTAGAGTATTCTTGGTTGCAGGTTCTTCCCTTTCATCACTTTAAATATATTGTGCCACTCCCTTCTGGCTAGTAGAGTTTCTGCTGAGAAATCAGCTGTTAACCTTATGGGAGTTCCCTTGTATGTTAGTTGTCATTTTTCCCTTGTTACTTTCAATAATTTTTCTTTGTCTTTAATTTTTGCCAATTTGATTGCTATGCGTCTCAGCATGTTTCTCCTTGGGTTTATCCTGCCTGGGACTCTTTGCGCTTCCTGGACTTGGGTGGCTATTTCCTTTCCCATGTTAGGGATGTTTTCGACTATAATCTCTTCAAATATTTTTTTGAGTCCTTTCTCTGTCTCTTCTCCTTCTGGGATCCCTACAATGAAAATGTTGTTGAGTTTAATGTTGTCCTAGAGGTCTCTTAGGCTGTCTTCATTTCTCTTCATTCTTTTTTCTTTATTCTGTTCCATGGCAGTGAATTTCACCATTCTGTCTTCCAGGTCACTTATCTGTTCTTCTGCCTCAGTTATTCTGCTACTGATTCCTTCTAGTGTATTTTTCATTTCAGTTATTGTGTTGTTCATCTCTGTTTGTATGTTCTTTAATTCTTCTAGGTGTTTGTTCTTTAATTCTTCTAGGTCTTTGTTAAACATTTCTTGCATCTTCTCGATCTTTGCCTCCATTCTTTTTCTGAGGTACTGCATCATCTTCACTATCATTATTCTGAATTCTTTTTCTGGAAGGTTGCTTATCTCCACTTCATTTTGTTGTTTTTCTAGGGTTTTATGTTGTTCCTTCATCTGGTACATAGTCCTCTGCCTTTTCATTTTATCTATCTTTCTGTGAATGTGGTTTTCGTTCCTCAGGCTGCAGAATTGTAGTTCTTCTTGCTTGTGCTGTCTGCCCTCTCCTGTTCCTTCTTATTCTTTTGCCTTTTTAAAGATGTAGCAACCAGAAGGGGGAGAAAAGCCTATTAAAACATTCAGATGCCTTTTGAAAAAAGATTAATTTCTCCATTTCCTAAATTGAAGAAGTGTTTTTCCCTTCCTTGAGATTCTGTCCTGTTGCACGTGTGCCACTTAAGGGAAAGAGCATCAGATTTAGAGCCAGGGAATGTCCTGGTGTGGTCCTAGCTAGATATGTGGTTTTATCTTCATTTGGTCATTATTTCATCATTTGTAAAATGGTGGTTTAAACCTATCTCATTGGATTTTGGGGACAATTAAATGAGATAATGTCTAATAAGAGGGCCTGCTATACAGTAGGCACTTATTTTATAGAGCCAATATTATTAGCCTGGAGAGGTAACTGAACTTCATTTTTCCTCTAAGGATCCTCCCTTTTCTGAGTTTCAGGTGGACAGGAAGCATTATTAATATTGCTGTTGATATTTTACCCATATCTCGTGATTTTGTGCATTCTGTCCTTTCTGTGCAAAGGCCTACTCACTTAGAACAAAATGAAGCTACTCTTCATTTACTTCTGGAAGAAAAAGCTTTAGCAATAAGTCATTCATAATATAGTCTTGTCTCTCATGCAGAAACTCTCCAGAAAGTCTCCACACCTTCAAAAAGTTTCCCACATGTGTTCCACTGTCATCTCCCTAGACTGTGCTGTCTATACACATCTGGAGTTGTGAAGTAGCCCCTTAATTAGATCCCCTGCCTCCAATCACCCTCCTTTCTAATCCATACTGTATCTGATACAATATGTATACTCCTTTGCCCCCATTACACATGAGATTAATCAAGATCTCCGATCACTGCCTTACTGCCTACAGAAGGAAATTCCAATTTCTTAGCCTGGTAGTTAAGTCTCCATACAACCTAGACATAACTTTTTGTTTCAATATTTTTCCTGTTCTAGGCAGTCTGGTCCACTAGTTTGCCTCAACCATGTTTTCTCTGACCTTTGCTGCTGGCCACTCTTCTGCCCAGAATGTTCCTCATCTTCCCCTCCTCCTCCTTTAAGAAGACCTCACAAAAGCCCACACATCATTGTTCTGTTTACTGTTTGTTACACAAGGTCACACTGTATTGTAATTAATCTTTTATGTACATATTTTTTCGCTTCATCTTGACTTGGTTCCTCAAAGGCAGGATTTTTTTTTTTTTTTATCTCTTTCTAAGCCCAACACTTCTACCGTCCTTCATACGTAGCTAACTCTTGATGAGAATAAAGCTCTGGAGGGAAAATCTCTACCTTTATTTAATTAACTTCTGCTCTATTTGA
This sequence comes from Balaenoptera musculus, assembly GCF_009873245.2. NCBI lineage: Eukaryota > Metazoa > Chordata > Mammalia > Artiodactyla > Balaenopteridae > Balaenoptera > Balaenoptera musculus. The sequence goes on along the minus strand of NC_045800.1, from coordinate 38,247,616 downwards.
AACAGTCACTTAAATATTAAATGATAGCTCCAAATATTAAAGGTGGTCTTCCTATAGGATGAATAAGAATGCACTATTCCCTGCTATCTAATCTTGTTTTCTGCTAACCCTGCCTTATTCAACGCATTCATGATTTTAAAACTGTCTTATGTTGAAGGATGGGACATACGAATTAGAAGCCTAGAAGAAAAAAGTAGTTTCCAGGAGGTATATAATTTTACTTCAGATGGTTACTGTTTCAAAACAAATCTACAGCATATAGCAAGTTGTTAAAAATATATATGGCCTTTTCAGTATTTCTTTCAAGGATTTGGAAATGGAGTTTTTTGATGGCCCGGATTTCCTTTAATGGAACATCTGCTGTTGAAGTGTGCTGCTTCCTTACACTTTCTTCCAGATATCTGGAAATTCTGAACATTAACTAATTTAAGCTTCATCAGGGTGTTCTGTTTACTAATTGTCACTAAGTGTCAGGACATATAGCTGATCTTTGGTTTGAAGTTGTTCTTATTTCATAATTTAGCATTCCTTAAGTGAGATGCTTGATAGAAATCCCACAAAAATAAGATAAAAAAGGCAAAGAAAGAAATGATTTCCTTTTTCTTCTGTTACGGCCATTTTTCCAATTAGGTAGATTTTTATAAAGGGGACACTTTCCAAAAATGCAAGGAACCTTGGTGATAAATCCAAAATCATAGAATACTAGTTCTGTTTTAAGGTAAGATATTTTATTTTTTCATGCTTTCAGAACATTTTACGTAAATCTAATTTCTATTTTCCTTAATAGCACTGTTGATGACCCTGAGTTGTAAAAAGACGGCATGATTATGCTTGCACTGAGTTTGCATTTATGCTACACATACGCTGACATGCAACCTGTCAGCATTTTCCAGATCTCTTATGCTGTGAGGACATGCTCTATTTATTTGGACCCAGGAGTATTATTAATAGGCACTGTGATGCAACCACTGTTCTTAACACTTCTTTAGAAACTAATTTTGTGGAAATAGACAAAGACTGACTTTGTTAAGGTTAATTACTTAGTATTTGCCACATCTGAAGGAACACTGACTGAGAGAGTTGCCTTATCGAACAAGGAGTGTGATCCTGAGGTTATGGATTTAAGACTCTCCTGAAATTAGCACTGCTTATAATTGTAAAAGATTTGTAATAGATAATTGTAATAATTGTAATAGATTTAAGTCGGATACAACAATTTCAAACTGAGACTTGTAAATGCTCACAAAGCCTAGTGATTGAATAAAAGGAATGAGCTGACTGTATTGGCAATCTTGGTATTTATCTGTTAAACCTTATTTGTTGCTCAATCTGTTTTCAGTCAACTGGGCTGTGCATTGGTATTACACATTCTCCTCAATTCCTTGGGTTCTTGCATGTGAATTCCTGCTGGGATTGCAGTGCTGCCTACAGCAGGTATGGACTTTCCCCTGGAAATACTCTCAGCTATCCATCATAGGATGGCGTAGGATCAAGAGCACAGCTTGGCACATTGGTAAAGAATCCGGGCTCTTGAGCCAGGTGGCCTGGTTTTGAATCTGGCTTGGCCACCCACTAAATGTGTGACCCCAGGTCAATTACCTGTCCCTCCTGTGTCTGTTTTCTCATCTGCCATGTGAGGCCTTGCCTGAACACCCCACCTCCTGCCCCAACCACCCATCATTCTCCTTTACCCTGTTTTATTTCCTTCCATTGCTTTTATTGCCACCTGGCACATATGTGTTTGTCTATTTGTTTGTTTACTCTCTGACCCCCTCCACTGGAACTGAAGGTCCATGAGTGCTGGAACTTGTCTTGTTTACCCAATACATATAATCGTGCTTGGCACACAACAAGTCAATCTACATAAATTGATGGAGGGATGAATGGATGAATGGATGGAAAATGGAGATAGAAGATGGATGGGCAAAATGTCAGCTCTCTGTGATGCTCCTGGAAGAATAACTAGAGTAAGCAGAGAAAAACTGGAAGTTCATCATAGGAATAAAGGAAATAATCCAGAAATGGGAAGAAAAAGAGCTTCATACTAATGGAAAGAAGAAAGGGATAGATGGCATTAAAGCAGTTTCATGGAAGCACATGAACAGTGAGTCTCTCAGATGCAGGCCATAAGAAAGGCAGCGTGCCAAACTGAACCGAGGTAGAGGTTCATTGGAGGAGATGGCTCTATGCCTAGCTGATGACTTGAGGCAGCCCACACTAGTCCTAAAGTGTTCTGTCAGATCCTAAAACAAATGGGACGTTATTCTTTCCTCGGTGGATATACAATCAAAGGCAATGTTAATAAGGTGATGAGTGAAGGAAGCTGCTGATCTAGCTCCATGCAATGCTGACACATTACCCAGGTGGTAATAGTCAGACAGTGAATAGATATAAAAAAATTTAATGCAGGAATGCAGAGTAAGGAAAATGCATGAGACCAGATGCTCTTGGCAATTGGGGCAGAAGAAGTGTCCAGTGTCAAAGACAACCTTGGTCCTTGGCACAGATCAGCTATCACTGTGGCTGCTCTGAGATTTGGAGCAATGGTTGGTAACGCTTTTCCTTTCATCTGCGTTTGAGGAAGACTCATTCACCAGGATTTAAAATATGAACAAGAACTTACATGACCTTCCAGCATCCTGCTTATTTACAATTCTTTACACTGCTTTGGATTTGGTAGCTCCATATATTGTGATAATCAGGATGCTCAAATATATTGCCACACACTGTAAATCTGGGTGATATCCACGCCACAGTCATTAGCACTATGTTCCTGAAAGGTTTGAAGAGGAGGAGGGAACTGTGCATATAACACTTCACCCCCATCTACACCTTCCCCACACTTCTTCAGAACAGATGGCAGAGAGGCATTAGTTGTCTCATGTTTTGTTTTGAAATGTTTCATTGTAAAATAAACAATTCTGCAGTAGAGTTTTTATTTGTTAGCACATGCAGCTAGATTTAAAGTTAAATGCCCTTACCCCACTACCCTTGCCCCAAAGCATGAATCAAACAAAAATAAAAAGATGCATCAAACCAAATAAAAAGAAAGCACAGAATCAAAAGGAACTAATAAAGATGAAACTCTACCTGCAACTTACATCTTTGTCCTGATGTGTTTCAGCACATCGAATTTCCCTATTTACTCACGTTAATGTTTTAATTGTGCTGAGTTTAGTTTTATTTTGCACTGCTGTCTGATGGTATAGACCAAGTCACCCCAGTAGCAAGTATTTATTTATTATTGCACCAAGCAGGAGGTGCAGTGCTAGGTATAGAAGGGTAAGACACGGCCATTGCTTTCAAGGGATTTAAAATCTAGTTAAGTATTTTTCTTGAAAAATGATAACTAAAAATATTCAACAGTACATACTAAGTGACAGCTATTGGTTTAGACAGCAGCTGCTATAGTAGGTCAGAAGAAGGTGAAACAACGTACACTTAGAATAGAGAAGGAAATGTTCACGTGAGATGTGAGTTGAGATTCAGATAAGTAGAAAAGGAGACAAAGGCATTCCAGAAAGAAAGGACAGTGAGAGTAAAGGCACAGAGACAGGAAAACACAAATTATGTTGGGGTGGGGGGGTGGTGGACAATGAACTATGGCAGGAATGGTGACACTAGGGAGATGGGAAGTCCCAAAATAGAATGCATGAGACTTTCCCTGAAAATTTAAAAGTTCCAGGATTACCCCAAAACTTACTTGGACGTTTACTCTGTTGCTGAACAGAGGGCTAGCATACTATACTTTGAATGTGACTTCATTCATTCATTCATTCATTCATTCATTCAGTTATGTGGCAGTTTACTGAACATTCCTGGGTATGCATTAGGTGCTGTAGATACAATGAAGTTAGGATATGGTCCTTTGACCTCAAGAAGATGACAGTTTAATGTGGAATACAGAGAAATGCATGTGAATTACAACCCAGGTTGAAAGTCATAGCCAGGTCAAAATTGGAGTACCTTTGGTAATTTACAAAAAACCTGTTTTAATGAACCCTCGTGTGAATAACGAGGAAGCACAGGGAGGGACTCATCATTATACCTTCAACAGAGTACAATTGTACTGACAACATATGGGGCCAGTATGTTGTATATAGATAACACTTTGCCCTCTTTCTTTTATTATGGGGAAAAAAAAGAAAAAAAGAGATCAAGGGGAAAAAAATCCTCACAATAGAAAGTCAGGACCCCAGAATAAACAGGTGCTTTCAGAAGAGAAAAAATGAATACAGTCTGTTACTCCTAATTGCTAGCATTTAATCATAGTTAGTGCTTATCGAACACGTATTACTTTCCTGGCACTCTTCTAGGTGTTTTACGTGTATTAACTTAATTATCACAATAACTCCAGGAGACAGGTATTATTATTATCCTTTTTTATAGGTACCTAGTGATTAGATAAAGTTGCCCAAAGCACAAAGTCAATAAGAGGAGGAGCTAGGATTCAAACTCAGCTGTGTTCTTAAGCAGTATGCCCTACAGCTTTCTCACATGTGGGAAGATCCCACTGGGTAATGGTGGTGGTGCAGGGGAAGGTGGGGAGGCTTCAGAAAGATATCAAATAAAGATCATTTAAACCTAAGGAAAGTTAGAATGGGTGGAGCAAATCGATGTGACAGCCCATAGTTTTCGCTTTGTTTTGTTTTTACATTTTCTCATTTTGTAACACTGTAGTTAGAATTAAATGTAAACAGAGAATGGTCTCTTTTAGATAACTCATAATGGTATCTAATATTGATGGAACATCTATATGTGCCTGGTACTCCACACAGGTACCATTATTATCCCCATTTTAAAACTACAACAATGAAAACTGAAGAGACTCCTATTACATAGAAAGAGGTTTGTTTAATCTTTATCACAATCTACACAGTTAGCAAGGACTGGAAGACAGGTGTGTCTGACTAATCTTTACCATCACACTACATATTAATTATATGTCCAGGTTATTGGCCTTGTTGATTTGCTGGGTTTGCCTTTCGTCCACTAATCTGTTAGGATGCCAAAAGTCCTGCTGTGCTGGAGTGGAGTTAGGACATGGCACTGAGGGGATAAGGGTAGCTGGCTCTTTATGGCATTTTAGAACCAGAAGAACTATTTGGGAACCATTTGGGACAATCCATACCTCTGCCTCTACCGTAAGTGTGGAAAATTGTGGCCCTCTTTCCAATATCTAATATTTAAATATTTATCAATGAACTACTCTTTCTCTTAAAGTAAGAAATTTTACCTACCTGACACATTTTAAGTTATAAGTTCCAGAAACCGAACTGAAAATCACATCTTATTTCAAGTTCCAAAACAAAGAGCCATAATCATCAAAAGTACAGGATTTGGAGGTTGCACTATTTCTATTAAATTTCTGATGGCCAAATAAGAATTTATTTACTGTTTGATCCAAATAACGATACCTGCCTCAACAAAGGTATAGAACAGAGAGCAATTAGTCATATTCTTAAATTCATTAAGGGGAAAGTTAAAAATTATGCTTATTGGATGTCTCCTACATGTCTGTCATTTTACACATTTTACAGTAACTCATTTGGTTCTCACAATGACATGTGTATTGTGATCTCATTTTATATATGAAACACTTGAACTTCAGCATGGTTAAATAAATTCCTCCTGCCCAGGTCAAACAATTAACAAGTGGCAGAGGCAATTTAGACACACCTTGGTGCGCTCTCTCTCCCTCTCTCTCTCTTTTTAACTACGTTGGCCTCTACTAGGAGAAAGAAGAGAAACCAACTCTCTGTTCCTGCCAGCATTGTTATAAAGACTAAAAACACCTGCAACAATAGAGAAAGAAGAGAGGTTTATAGGCGGAAATAATGCAAATCAAAAAGGATAAAAACTGTTGCTCGAGTCAGACAAAACATGTACATGAGGCACTTGAAGTAAAGTATTTTACTTCCAACCATAGTGTTCCAACCTCTTGCTCCATTTCTGTTTCTCCGTATGCCACACAAGTATGATACTAAATTTGTTTTCCAAGGGAAAGGACTAGGATTACTACTATTAAGAAACTATAGTTTTGCATTTCTCTGGATAGCTTTATAAAATGCATCCCCCCTTCCAAATGTTAAATGCTTGGTTATAATGTGAAAGGCTCACTTTTTATTCATTTACATTTCTCAAATATTGTCTTTTGCAGTAAGTATACTGGTCTAAATTTGATTCTGTTAAGAACACTCTACTTCGGCTTTCAAATGGCTTACCTGTGTCTAGAAGCACAATTGAAGAATAATCTGACTGAGACTGATAAGACTGCTCATGTGGTTTTGACCCTTAGAGAGGATAGTGGGTGGATATTATCCTTTCTACTTCGTGCCATTCTCAGAGGACAGTCACAGATGTGTAAACAAATGTGAATGAGAAATAAAGGGGACAGCCAGATTGTCAGAGATCCATTACTTTACCCCTGGGGTATGTGGCTATTACAGAACTGGGGCAAATGCCAAGAGCACTGAATTCAAAGGGAGGCTCCCTGAAGTGAGTCATCTATTTAGACAACATCAGAGGAATATCGGGTCAGCTCCTACTGGGTGAAGAGCTAACACCATGGGCATTTGGTAGTCACTTTGGGAATTGCATTAATTTACAGCAACCTGAGTACAAAGTGGCAAAGTGTCATTAAAGGCTAAGGCAAATTTATTTCTATACAAGATAGAAAGGGCAGTTGGTCATGCATCTTCTCCCGTTAGCCATAGTTACAAACATGGACGGTAGCCATGATAGGTTTGAAAGATAAAGGATAGATATCTAGTTCACTAAGTAATATCCTGGTGTCTCGAGAGAGTTGATGCTGTCATTAATCTTCTCTTCTAGCAAAAACTGGCTTCTTTTTAAAAATCAGGGACCAATTCACCATTCTGTATAGAGAGGCAAAGTGAGACAGTAGAAAAACAACCAGACTCCAAGATCAGGGAACTTGTGTTAGAGTCTGGCCCTACCACTTTCTAACAATGTAACCTTGGGTAAGTAACTGAATCTCTCTGAGCCTCAGTTTAGTCATGTGTAAGGTGGGCATAATAAGAGTATCCTCTTTATAAAAGTTGTTGTATAATTCAGATGATATGTAGAAAGTCCATCTGTAACTTTAACAATGTTATGCAAAAGTTAGGCATTGCTGCTATATATAAAAGTTAAAAAAGAAAAAGGAGGGGCTTCCCTGGTGGTGCAGTGGTTGAGAATCTGCCTGCCTATGCAGGGCACACGGGTTCGAGCCCTGGTCTGGGAAGATCCCACATGCCGCGGAGCAACTGGGCCCGTGAGCCACAACTACTGAGCCTGCGCGTCTGGAGCCTGTGCTCCGCAACAAGAGAGGCCACAATAGTGAGAGGCCCGCGCACTACGATGAAGAGTGGCCCCCACTTGCCACAACTAGAGAAAGCCCTCACACAGAAATGAAGACCCAACACAGCCATAAATAAATAAATAAATAAATAAAATTTAAAAAAAAAAAAAAAAAAAGAAAGAAAAAGGATTCTTAGGCAACATAAGTCAATTTCAGTGTCCTAAACAAGAATGTTGAATGAACCTTGAGTTCAAGTTGATCTGTCTTCCAGGGCTAAGAAGGATAAGGGTGGTTAGAGTCATTTGCTGAGTTCAAGTCCCATTCAGTAATTTGTTCTTTTCTGGATTATGCTTTTGGTGTTATATCTAAGAAATCTTGGCCTAATTTCAAGCCACAAATATTTTCCTTGAAAATTTTTAAAAAATTTTAGGTTTTATATGTAGGTCTATAATCCACTTTGAGTGAATCTTTTATATGTTTTGAGATATAGATCAGAGTTCTTCTTCTTTTCTTTTCTTTTTCGTGTATAGCCATCCAACTGATCCAGCACAACTTGTTGAAAAGATTATCTTTTCTCCACTGAATTGCTTTTGAATCCTTGTCAAAAATCAATTGTCTATATGTGTGGAACTATTTCTATTCAGTTCCATTGACAAGCTTTCTATTTTCACGCCAATGTTACACTGTTTTGATTACTGCAGTTTTGTGATATTCTTGAAATCAGGTAATGTTAGCTCTTCAACTTCATTCTTTTTCCAAGTCGTTTTCATTATCCTAGGTCCTTTGCATTTACACATGAATTTTAGAATCAGTTTGTCAATTTCCACCAAAAATCGCACAGGGAATTTGATTGGGATTACATTAAATCTACAGATCAATGTGGGGAAAGTACCGAGTCTTCCAATCAATGAAAAAGGTGTATCTCTTTATTTACCTCAGTCTTTATGTCTGTCAGCAATGCTTTATAGTTTTCAGTGTATGGGTCTTGCATATCATTTGTCAGATATATCCCGAAGTGTTTTCTTTTTTCTTTTTTTAATGCTATTGTACATGTACTATTTAATTTTTTAAAAATTTGATTGCTTGTTATCAGTATATAAAAATACAATTAATTTTTGCATATTGATCTTAGAGTTTGCAATCTTGCTAATAAACTCACTCTGTTTTTGTAGATTTTGGATTTTCTATCTAGATGCTTATATGATCCGTGAATAAAGACAGTTTTATACCTTCCTTTAAATCTAGATACTTCCTTCCAATCTAGATACTTCATATTTCTTTTTCTTGCCTAATTGCAGTGGCTAAACCCTGAGTATAATGCTGAATAAAAGTGATGACAACAGTCATTTGGTCTTTTATTATGAAGCATGATATTGGCTGTAGGTTTTTCATAGATACCATTATCAGATTTAGGACGTTCTCTTCTATTCCTGGTTAGCTAAGACTCTTTACCAAGAATGGATATTGAATTTTGTTAAATGCTTTCTTTGCACCTATTGAGATGATCATAGATTTTTAAAAGTTTCTTAACATGGTGAATTACATTGATTTTTTGCAAGTTAAACCAACCCTGCATTCGGAAGATAATGCCCATTTGGTCATGATCCTTTTTTTACAAGGTTGGATTCCATTTGCTATAACTTTGTTTAGAATTTTTGTTTCTCTGTTCATAGGAATATTGGTCTGTAGTTTTCTTTCAATGCCTTTGTGTGGTTTTGGCATTGGGGTAATAATACTGGTCTCATAGAATGAGTTGGAAACTATTTCCTCAACTTCAATTTTCTGGAAGAATTATGTAGGATTGCTATTTATTTCTTACTGTTTGGTAGAATTTCCCCAGTGAAACTATCTGAGCCTGGAGTTTTCTTTATGAGAAGGTTTTAAACAGTAAATTCAATTTTTAAAGTAGATCTAGGGCTATTCAGGTTTTCTATTTCTTTTTGAGTGAGCTTTGGTAGTTTGTTTCTTTCAAGAAATTTGTCCATTTCATCTAAGTTGTCACATTTACAGGCATAAGCTGTTCATAATATCTCTTTATTATCCTTTTAATATCTGTAAAATCTGTACTGATGTTACCACTCTAATTACTGATATTGGTAAATTGTGTCTTTCTTATTTTCATGATCAGTCCAGCTAAAGGTTTATTAATTTTATTTCATCTTCTCAATGAACCAACTTTTGGTTTCATTGATTTCTCTATTGTTTTTGTTTCCTATTTCATTAATTTCCACTTTGATCTTTATTATTTCCTTTCTTCTGCTAACTTTGGCTTTATCTGTTCTTTGTTTTCTAGCCTCTTATAGTAGAAGCTGAGGTCACTAATTTTAGACCTTCTTCTTTACCAATTTAGGCAGTTAGTGCTATAAATTTCCTCCTAAACACTGTTTTAATAGTATTTCACACATTCTGATATGTTGTATTTTTTCATTCCGTTCAAAATACTTTATAATTTCCCATTTGATTTTTCCCTTGGTTCATGGGCTATTCAGAATTGTGTTATGTAGTGTCCAAATATTTGAAAAATTTTCAGAGATATTTCTGTTATTGAGTTCTAATTTAATTCCACTGTAGTCAGAGAATACACTTTGGATTACTTGAATCCTTTTAAATTTACTGAAAATATTTTAATGGCCCAGAATGGGGTCTATCTCAGTAAATTTTCCATGTGCATGTGAAAAGAATGTATTTTGCTGTTGTTCACTGGAGTGTTCTATAAGTCAAGTAAAGTTGATTGATAAGTATTATTCAAGTGTACTACATCATTGATGATTTTTTGTCTCTCTGTTCCATAAATTATTGACAAAGGGGCATTGATATCTCTGACAATTATTGTGGATATCACCATTTCTCCTTGCAGCTCTACCAAGTTTTTTTTTTCCCCTATGTATTTAGAAACTCATTAGGTATATGTGCATTTAGGACTCTTTTGTCCTCTTGAATTGGCTCCTTTATCATTATGAAATAACCTTCTTTACCCTGTTAATATTTTTTGCTCTGAAATCTAATGTTAATATAGCCATTCAGCTTTTTTTGATTAGTGTTAGCATGGTATATATTTTTTATCCTTTTTACTTTTAATATATATATGTCATTATATTTGAAGTGTGTTTCTTTTTGGCAGCATATAGTTGTGTCTTGATTTTTTTAATTCACTATAACAATCTCTGCTTTTAATTAGGGCATTTAAACAATTTACATTTAATGTCATGATTGATATGGTTTGATTTAGGTCTTTCACCTGCTATTTGTTTTCTGTTTTTCTCATTTGTTCTTTGTTCTATTTTCTCTCTTTTCTTCTGGATTAAATGAATTTTTTTTTTATGATTCCTGTTTCATTTCTTTTGTTGGATTATGGGCTATAACTCTTGGTTTTGTTATTTTAGAGGTTGTAAAGAACCTTTTAAAGTCAAAAGTTTTCAATTCAAATACCAAGGAGCATATAAATCTGACCCCCTTTAAAAAGTCTGTGGTATGTGTCTTGTCTTCAATTTTTGAAGAGGTACTGAAATGAATGGGCTGAAAAGATCACGCAAAAATGAATGTCTGCAATTCATAATCTTTTAAATGGAGCCAAAATGCCAGAATACACTTTACTGCTTTTAAACCAAATTCATCATAGCCAGTACAGAGCTGAAGTGAGATTTTGGAACCAGCTGAAAATTCTTCTTTTTAAATAATATATAGCTCTTAGTGATGCCATGCTGAATTTCTTGATAAGTTCTGAATATCAGAAATTGTGTTTACCCAGGCAAAACATTAATACCTGACACTGAAAATAATGAACTAAAAAGTCATGTTAATCTAGTAGTCACAGAAAGGAAATTGTTATTTCAGTAAAATAAGGAGAAACACTAGATTCAATTTTACATATCTTTGTGATTTTCTGCTGAACATACAGATAGGTGTGATGAGTTGAGTTGGGGGCAGAACAGAGAAATTCCAAGAGTCCTGTGGTGTTAGTGAATCCTGAGACCCATATATTTATAAGGTGAACATCTTCATCTGAGGGATGGAAACTAGTATTAGAAAACACCAGTGGTCCAGACTTGTTCTTCTGAGTATTGCTGGAGAAGCAAGGCAGTGTGGCATAAGCATGCAGATTCAGAGACAGATAACTGGAGTATGAGTTTTCCTTTCATCACACTTAAGCTGTGCTTGTGTTACACAGGATAAGTCACTTAATTCTCAGAATGTTTCCTTATTTTAGTAACTAAATATCATACTTTAGCTATAATCTAAAAATCATAATATTTACAATGTTTTGATGAGCATTAAAAGAGGAAATTTTATAGACAGCTATGATTAATTAAGCAATAGCAAATGTAAAGTATTGTTTCTATTATTTGCTTCCTTTGTTTTACATTAGAGCAAAAACAGAAGTAAGGCAGTAAGGATGTAATGAATAAGATAAAATTCCTTTCTTGGAGCCCAGATATTCATCTCAATAGCCCTGTGAACATATGGTAGTTGTTGTTATTACTAGTATTATTAACAACAATAGCTAATGAGCTAATGAAGGGGTAAGAGTGGACTTAGATCAAACCTCTTTATGCAGAGGCAATGGAATTTCACTTCAGTGATGCCACTCATTGTTGATACCTAATGCTTTCTGCCTTCATACTCTCCTGCCCAGAGTACAATGATCTAGGTAACAGTACCCAAATCAAAATAATGTAATGCAGTGTGCTTATAATTGTTTCATTACAGGCTCTCCATTTTTTCTCCAGTTGACAATGACAGTCTCTTAGAAGTCCGCAGTGCAATGTGGTTTGTGTTATTTGAAGTGTCTACTAGCACTATTAAAAATCAGCATGGTCTACTAGACCCCCCCAGTTGATTAGATTCTTCAGTAAATTTCTGATTTGTCAGTGTTTTCTCTTTGATACAACTAGTTCTCTCTCTTTTATTTCCAAGTACATTGCAGAACTACCTTAAAACAAAGATGCAAAACTTTTGGAGCTTTGAGCCCATATTGGAAATCTTTTGCAAACCTAAGGGCTAGTTCTTTGATGTATACTTGCATAAAACATCAATGCATTATTGGATGTAGTCATATCAAAAACAAGCCAGGTCTTGCCATTTGTAATCTCCAATAGAGTAAGGGTATGTGTGTGTGTGTGTGTGTATGTGTGTGTGTGTGTGTGTATTAACAAGATGACTTTGAAAAAGGGCTAATAACAGGACCAAGGAAATTGAGGTAGTGAGGCTTAGTATAAAGGTACCTAGAAAGGTTGAGAATTAGGAAAGCTGGGTTCCGCTTCAGGTTCTATTCTGTGAGGTCTTGGAGTGCAGGGGAATAAAGCTTTTCTTTTATCCTGAGTTCTTATTATGTACCAAGCATTATTTGCTGCACATGTAGAAATATTTGCTGCATGCCACTATTAGCTGTGAGTTCCTGGGCTAGTCACTTAACACTTCTGAGTCTGATCCCTCATCAATCAACTGGAGACAATAGTCATAAAACCTTACAGGCTATACTGTGTGAACTAAATGAACTATTGAATGTGATTATATATAAACTGGAAAGCCTATAATGAAAATCAGAGTACATATTGGTTGGGAACACAGGCTCTGGCATCAGAGGACTTGATCAGAATAGATAGGCTCTCAGATTTTTATCTGCATTCTTTAAGCTAATTATAGTTATTTCATCTGTGAAGTAGGAGTAAATATTGGTTTGAAATGGTAGATAGAATCCAGGAATCCTACTGCCTCCTATACAAAATCCTATGAAATGACAGAAAAGGTATTTTTAAAAAGAATTATAAAACCATGCAGCATTGGAAAATAAGGACTTGTGCTACCAAAAAGCTAGAGATTTTCAAGCATTCCTGAAAGTTAGAAATCAGAGACTAAGATTGGAGGAAACTATGCCCCAAAATATGAGGAGAGCACCCTGTGAAGATGAGAGTAGTTTAAAAATGTGCTCTGTGCTTAGAGAGAGATACATGTAGCAGAGGCATGTCTGAGTAATTTGCAAACTAACTTCTGATCAGCCATCTTGTTACTCCCCCACCTCAAATCCTCCATTTGCTGAAACAGTGAGAAAGGACCCTGTGACTTGGAAGACAGGCATGACCAAAGATAACCAGAGACCTCTAAGAGGGGCAAGGCAACCCCAAGCCCAGAAAGAAAGTTCCCAGCACACTACAATGAGCATATATTTCTCCTTTCCCCTTCATTCAAGAGCACCTGTGATTAGAACCTGTATCTTCTTCCCTCAACCCTCCCCCAAAAGATTTTCAGACACAAAGTGTCAACACAAATGAGAAACAAATTAGTAAATACTTGGGGTAAACCAAAAGCAACATGAAAAATATGAACAAAGGTCAACAAATTATACCCCCCAAAAGTACATAAGAAAACAGAATTAATAGAACCAGTAGAATACTTCAATACTTAAATAAACATAACATTCTAAGAGAGAATCTAGAGGATAACAGCACCATAAAACAAGAAGAGACTGTTATAAAAATGAAATCATTAAAGAATGTGGAATTAAAAATTTCCAGAAAACATAAAACATGTCTCTGTAGATGGCTGGAAAGCAAAAGGGATGCAGTTTCAGTGCAAAAGGAAATGAATAAAAAGGTACAGAGTGGGGATAATAATAGTGGCTCCTATTAGAGGATTAAACAAGAGAAACCATGTAAGATTGCTTAGTTCAGTGGCTACCACATAGGAAGGTTACAATAAAGAGCTACTTTATTACTATTATTATAGTTGTTATAACCATACTACATAATGCTTAGTTACTAATTTTACCACTGTTATTACATTATTTTATCATTAAAATGAGGTCTCAATAGTTGATTTCTCTGCAAGGTCCTAGATATAACACTCTAAGAGCTGATGACATTGAAAGGAAGATAGAGGCAGAAAGGAGCCAGGAAATAGGATGCCAGGATCCTGGGGCAAGGTGATGACACCCATTAGATAGTTTAGGTGAGGGAATGTAGGAAGCAAGGTGTGAGGACAAGAAGGAAAGGGGAATAGGAAGATAAAGAGGAATTCTTCCCCTGATGTTTAGGGAGGAGCAACTACGGGGCTAATGTTGTAGGTTCATTCTGGCTCAAAAGTCTGATGGTACCGGGGGCCAGATGGAGACCCCACGTCTGTCAGAGGCCACACAGAAGGCCAGCATTAGACTCATCCTATGGCTTCTCATTCCCTGCCCACCAAAACATCCTGTGGATTCTTTGGATCAGAGATAATCTTGGACCAGATGGGTCTCCCAGGATGGTTCTGAATTAGAACAAAAATTTCAGGCCTCTGTCCTACAGCAATTCCACAGAGTAAAAAGGTTTTATATTTTATTTCCATCAAGGTCGACAAAGCCACTCACAATTTCTTAATCAATTAAAGCTTCTATCATCTAATACGGATATTTGCACCAAAGTAATTTTCAGTTTGCTTGTGAGAAATGCTGCCAGGCTACAGACCATTTTATGCATTCACAAATCCCTAATGCGGGCAAACTAAGTGCTTTTTAAGAGTTACTTCTTTAAAACTATCCTTTGGGCTTCAGGTTGGTCTTTGTCCCTCAGAATTCTATCATTTACCCCTATACCTAAATAACTTTATATCAAGAGAGATATGCAGGACAGCTTGGGACCCATTTCTAGATGTTTTAGAAAGAACTCACTTAAGACAATATTATATTTCATTATCATTGTGTCCAATAATAAAATCAGTTTGCAGATACCATCTCCATTTCCATATATTATTTATACAAGCTTGAGGTTTGTAATTTCAAGACCAAAAATGTTGATAGAAATTTGCATATTATTGAAATGGCATAATTTATTGATGAAGAACACAAATAACAGAAGTGATGCTTACAGCAGTTTGGAGGCTAATGTATAATTTACAACACTAAACGACTTCACGAACAAGAGTGAAAATTGCATGTTAGGCCCTGCCTGAGAAAATACTAGCTATAAAACTAATGCATTTGAGCTTTATTTTTTGTAACAAGGAAAATTTGTTTGTGGGAAACTGATAAGACTATTGGCTTTCAATCTGTGAGTGTACAAAGAAGCATCAATTGGCCTGAAGAGAAAAGACAGGCACAGTCATCTTCTTGCCTACCTGCCTCCCAGTCCTCCAGCTATACCAGCCTTTCATTAACATCTGCATGTAGAAAGGATATCAATAAAAGATTGTGTTTAAAGCCTCATAATTGATGGGGCTAATTTTTGTATCAACAGTGTTACTCAAAACTAGAAAAATTTACAATTTGAAATAATTTATTTAGAATCAAGATATTATAATAAGAATTGCTGCAATTATTGTATCCAAGGTTTATGTCTTAGGGGGAAATCCAATTCAAAGTTTACCCAACATACCAGCTTCCAGATCCCAGGATAACAGACTGTGTTGGACACTGTTGGAAGTCTTCCCAATTCTTACTCCCACACCCTACTTTCTGATAAAACTTTGATTCCATTTGACTACCCAGTTTAAGATGTCAGTCCGTTGGCATCCTAACAAACACCTCCACGGATACACAGTGCTTTAGCTTAAAGCAATTATTAAGGGCCAGGATTGCAGGTCTGGTGTTAGATTGGTAGGACAGATAATCTGTGGTTGGTACTCTTCCAATCAAAGTACCTAGACTGACTTGGATTTCAATTATTTGCAGGGTCTGCCCAGACATGAATATAAAATGTTAATCATAATAGTATTATTCAAGATGCAAAGAAAGAAAAGCCCCATTCACTTTGACTTAAATAATAAGGAAATTATCTCACATAATGCAAGCCCACAAGGAGAAAAGATTTCATGTTTGGCTAATTCACTAGCCATACCATATCCCCCTGGGCTAAATTCCTTTTATCCGGCTCCTCTATAATCTGGTGTTGACTTGTTCTAAGGCTGGTTCCTCTCCTTCTCGTTAGATATGTGCTGCTAGCAATGAGAACTACATACTTCCTTATTCATGTCTCGCATGAGAAAGAAAACCCCTGCCCCAACTATGCAATAAAAATCCTTCCTGTGGTCTGAAACTAGGTCACATGACCAGCTAACTAGACTTATTACAGTCATTACAGGAGAATCTGATCCTGCCTAGCTTAGAAATTCAAGACTGTCTCTGGACCTTGGGATGTGTTTAGCTTCCCTTCAGTCTCCTGGGCTGCTTGGGGGAGGGGTGGATACCTGAACAAATTCAGGTTCTGTTTGGAAGAAGGAAGGAGGGGTGGAAGCTTGGTAGGGAATCATCAGTATACATGATCTAAGGATGACAATTCTTCAAAGTGTAAATTAGCATAAATAACCTCTTTTATGGAATTTTGAGTTAAGGGAAAGAAAATCACTAATTCTTTTTATAAACAATCATGTGGTATAAATAATACAAATATGAGTACTTCAGTGTTATTTTGCCATTGGATCAAATGAGTTATATCATGATGACTTATGAATTGACAAATCAAGGAAAAATTCTTCTTTTTCATGTTTAGTAATGTACTTTTGGGAACCTATGACAATTTACAAACCCTCAGATTGAACAATTTCTTTCTCAGAAAATTCATTTGAATTTTCCCTTTGAAACCTTCCAAATGCCTATCTAGGCAGCACTAATTTAGAGTGAGCTCTTCCTTCCCACCTACTTATATAAAAGTTGATGGTGATTCACTGAAATCCTGCTATGCTGATCATGGTGATTAAGGAGGGAGTGGAGTGCTGGGAAGTGGGCATTTTCTCAAGATTAAACAAAAAAAGTAGATACTGAAAGGCAAATTGCTTATGGGTCTTAAAAGTCTCCCAGCATATTTGCAGCATTCAGTGCTATCCTCCCTGTATGGAGAAGGTAAAGAAATGCTAACTCCGGAATGCCTGGTATTCCATGATTTGGGATATTTGGAATCAATTCTATTTCCACTGTCAAGCATAGGTGTGATCTGTTCAGTCACAGCCTGCTTGGTGGGCACAGCAGTGAGGGGTGCGTTTCCAAGTATGTGAAGTAATTCAAGGGGTATATGTTTCATGGAAAAGAAGTCATTTTCTAAGTAAATACAATCCAACAAACATCTAAGATGGGCTAGAGATGCAACGGCTGTATTCAAACGTTACTGTGTTTATTCCATGACTAATAAACATAGAAAGGAAATGGAAAACCTTGACAGATCTTAATGGGGCTCCTGAGTAGGACAGCTCCCGGCTATGATGCTCTCACTTACCCACGCAGCCAACTCGAACTTTTTGTGTGCAGGGAAGAAAATAGCTCCTTTGAGGCAGAGGCGGCCGGGTTACTATACCCTACGGTGATACCCTCGCAAAAGCTTCTCTGCCACAGGAATGACAAGCTCACATAATATGACAAGAGGCTGGAAACATTTCTTTGGAGTTTGTTAACTGTTCAGAAGCCCTTCTGCAGAGATCCTCCTGGGTCCTCAGTCATATGATATAAAACCGAGGAGGGGATATAATTCTTTTAACATGTAGGTTAATACAATTTTATGGAGGATTTTGTTGTTGTTTAGTTGTTTGGTTTTCTTTTTTAAAGGACATCGAGAGAAAACAAACAGTTTACTGCTCCAGGACATTTCTCTCTTAAGTACCCTTTGCATATATTATACAAAAACATTATTCATTTAGGAAGGGTGTCTGTATATATGCCTTACTAAAATGAGTTTCCCTTATATTACATGTCATAATTGGACATTTACCTGATCAAAACTTGGTTTTAACACCTCAGAATCTGGTTTAAAACGAAGCTCCCCCCCCATTGATACATCACCCTGACTCTTCTTTCTCGTTAATCTTCTAAAAAAAGCAGAACTCAGTACTCATTCTTTCCTTAAGCCACAGAGTTCTGTGTTCATACTTTCCACTTGTTCCCTCATTACTTTTCCATCCTTAATTTACAGGAGCCACATCATAAGCACCTGCTGACTTAGCCCTCCTTCTTATCTCTTTTATCTCCTGGATTCTGTGTCCGTCTCCGCTGGCTCTCCTCTCCTCCCACTAGTTCCTTTTTACTGGTCTCTGAGGGTTCCTTTTCCTTGGCCTGTTTCTCCATGTTTTCACATTCCTCCTGATGGATCATCTTGCCCACATTCATGCCTCTAACAATCACATCAATGCTTCCGGCTCCACTGAGTCACAGATCCTAATGCGAAGCTCTCCACTAGACACCTCTACTTCATGCCCCTCGGGTGTGTCAAATTTAAGACAGACAAATCTGAACTTGATATGTCCCCTCAAATTTGCCCTTCCCTAATTCAGAGATTAAAACTGCTATTTGCATAATCACTCAGTGACTAGAAACTTCAGCACCATCCTCCCTTTCCTCAACTCCCAGTTCCAAGGCCTGAAGATTAGACCTGCTATACATCTTCCATAGCCTCCCCTCTGTATTTCATCATCTGTACTCAGGTTCTTACCACTCATCTAAATTTTGCAGTAATCTTATAACTTTTGTCCTTTCTAATTTGAGATCCACCTAAAAATGTAATTCATTCTCTACGTTTTCGACACGGTGGCCAGAGTGACCATTCTAAAATCCTTTTTAAGGATTTCCTTAAAAATCCTTAAATCCTTTTACTTCTTTAAAGAAATAATTTTCTTCATAGTTTTCAGAGTTAAGTTCTTTATAATTCTTCACAGTTTTCAAAGTTAAATTCAAATTCCTATTAAGCCTAAAAGGTCCTTCTTTAACTGTTTATTGAATACTAATCTCTCTTCTCTGATCACCAAAGACTCTTTACTTTTTCTAGGCACAATTAAATAGTTGTAATTCCCAACTATGCTCCCATTTATTCATACATGTAGATCCCTATGGATGGAATAAAACTCTCCTTGACATGTTGAACTCATCGAACCTTTAAAACTCAGCTCAAGTGTCACCTCCCCTAGGAAGCTGTTTTGGATTCCTCATTCTGATTTATATTCTTCTCCTCTGAGTCATCTTGGTTTACTTTCCACTTTCCTTTTACTACCTAACAGTGATTTTTATTAACTCATGAACTCATGAAGGACAGGGACTGTCATTCACCTTTTTGTCAACAGCTCTTGGTATTCAATACATGTTTGCTTAATGAATGAATGAATGAATGAATAAACCCAGGTGCTCTGAGGAAGACAAAAGACTTTTCTGCCTTATTCTCTGCCCTAAATAATTTTTAAAAATTTTAATACTGAGTCAAGAAATTAGAAGACAATTTAAAAATGGAAGGGCATATAATTAAATATGGAAAGTTGGTATGGGCCACTTGTGTAGCAAAATAATATTATGAAATCCAGTGCATTTTTCCTTTTCTTACTTAATTAAAAAAAAAATTTGCTCTTTCTAACAGTAAACTAAAGAAGGTTGAAGTTTTGTGCTTTAGGGAAGGGAAGACACAAAGGCAACATCAAGAACAAAAAGTGCAATTCTTGGCTTTGAGTTCCAAAATAGGTCCTTGAAATTAGAGTCAACAGTTTTGAAAGCCAAAGAGCTTTTGATTCACAAGAGCTGGGCCTTTTGAGAGGAAACAAAACATACTTGTAAGTTGCAGTAGAGTCTGGAAGACTTAAAATGTATAAGTTACATCAAGAATATTATAGTAGGGAAAGCTACAGACTTGATGCAAAAGGACAGAAAGAAGAAATCAACACCTTTCTTGGGATAAAGGGTGGGGCTTAGAGAGAGACAGGCAGAAGAGAGAAGAGAAGCTAGACATGAATATGGGATGCCTGTTCTCTGTCACCCATCCAAGGTTGAACTCTTTCAGAATTACATGACAGAAGATAAGTTGGTAGAGCCTGGGAAGCCTGTGCATATCAGAAAATTCCCACCCTATCATGCCATCTGTGAGACAGTGTCCATGCAGATGGATCTGAGGTCAGGTTAAAGGATTTGAATTACCCCAGCAAGAGGTAGGGAGACCAGCTGAGAGATTTCAGAGCTCTTTGTGGAAGGTCCACACGTACTGAGAGGGCTATCAGACTAGAAGTCATGGGAGGACCACGAATATCAGAGGAGGCCAACACAACAATACAGACCAAATGAAACCCCCAGAGTTCAGTGAGGAAAGAGGAGGTCTGCAGACCAATACCCTCCTTGGAACTCAGATCATCCATCACCCAAGAGAAAGAGAAGAAAAGGATGGAAAGGAAACTTGAATCAATAACCATGCTCACTGTTAATCAGCATTTGTGTCATTAAAGCACATGCTCTTTCTAAGATCTTTCTCTATATCTCCTTGTTTGATTTGAGTTTGCTTGTTCAATGCTTCCCATATATTCTTTTGGATATTACCACTCAACTTTGTTTACATGGCTGCCTCTGCTACTAGTCTTTCTTAAAGGCAGAGACCCTTATCTTTGTATCCCCACTATTTACTATCACACAGCAATTTGTCAACAAATATTTATGGAACCAAAAAAAAAAAAAAGAAAGAATATATTGATCTGGAATATGGATAGTGGTTTGAATTAGTGATGTAGATTTCATGATGGCATATAGACAGGAGTAGAAGTTATGGGAGTGGATGAAACTGCTGACGGATTATGCATAGAGTAAGAAGAGAAGACGGCTTATCACAGAACCCTGAGAAACACCAACTCTTAGGGGTAAACAAAGAAAGAAGAGCCCATGAAAGAATGGTTGGTGAGAGAAAAAGAAATCAAGGAAAGGTATTATCCTGGAAGCCCAGGTAGAGAAAACTCCAAGAAGGGAGTATTCAACAGAGCCAAATAACAACTGGAAATCAATTAAAATAAAGGCAAAGAAATACCTACTGGATTTGATAATTAGGAGGCCATTGGTGACTTTTTCCAGTGACATTTTGGTGGCATCATGGGAGGAAATACGTTCAGAGTCAATTTTGTAGCTCAAATTTTTCCTATAGGTGGTTGCTGCACTGATATCTGGGAAATATGAGGCACCAACTTCAGCTTCCTGTTTAAGACATTCTCTAATCCCACTTCAGCTGGGGACTTTGTTCTTTAGGAGTCTATTGGGGTTTCATTAATAATGCTTTTATATCCACATGGCTCTTTGAATCTATTTTCAATGGTTAGAATTTAGAGAGGTCAGGTATATGATTATAACCTTCAAACCTCCCACAAGGTCAACTCCTTACTGAAAGCCTAACCCAGAATTACTCAGAGCTCAAATAAACAGAGGTGGTTAAGTCACTCAAGGGAAACATATTAAGGTCAATTACAGCTCAATATGAGTAGCTTTATCAGATTTCTTTCCCCTGTGACCAAATAAGCAAGAAGTAGAACTTGTTCCAAAGTGTGGGGATAAAGGCGGGGGTGTACCCGGAGGTTGATGGAGAGCAGAGAAGCCAGAAACACAGATAACCTGTGCCTATTTCCCTGAGAGTTAGTTAATCAAGTCTGGACATGTTTCTTGCTTTTAAACTATTTGATTTATACAAATACAATTCAACAAATATTTCTTCAGTACTGTTATATGTCAGGCACTATTTTAGGAACTGAGAAAATAAAAAATAAAAATAAACAGGATGGCATCTGTCCTCAAGGAGTTCACAGACTAGTAGCTAAGAAAACATACAAAATTACCATATGATTTTAAAGGTATTATAAGAGTGGTACCTACAAAGTGGGATGGAGACACAGAGAGAGCACTGCCGTTAGCCTGGGAGGGAGGTACAAACAGGAATGCTGCAGGTTGATAAGAACAGAGTGCAAACAAAGCAGAGGGGAGAAAAATCTTTTGTTTTCTAGAAAAATCTATAGAATTATATGTTCTAAACCTTGTTCTAAACAAGTTCTGGGCTATTAAAACCTATTCAGAGAGGGAATTATTCCTGTAATTACCTCTAACTTCATGGCCTTATAATTCATTTTAAGCCCTCTCCTTTCTCTTTTTTCACAGAGGAAAAAAGTGGGAACAGATAGTTAACATGGTATTTACATTTCTGTTAAAAGTATCTCCCGACAATTCTGTTATCTTCCAGAAAACAAAACAAAAAACTCCCCAAATCACTTTATCCCAATGCACACCCATTCATCATTTAGTCTTTTTGTTTTAAAATGAATTCTAATCTACCTCTAGTGAAAGGCTCCCAAGGGGTTTTAGCTCCAGTGAACATGAAACAGTTTTAACTGATGGGCTTAAGGGATGGAAGAAGATGTACAAGAAATCAGCAAGAACATTCTTTGATAAAACTAGTCCTAATCAGAATTCTTAAGATTTGGAAAGGGCATCATGTTTGTCTTACTGCCAGGGGACTCTCTTATTTCCTGTTTCAACTAAGTAACTTAGGAATGGTTATTTCCATGGTATTTCTCCCCATGCTAGGCACTAAATCTCAACTTACCCCAATCTGTGTTTCCAAGAGGGTACAAAAAGCACCCAAATTCTTTAGCAGAATTAAAGTTCTTACAGTTTTCCTGAGGTACATTTCCAGCTTGCTTTTGTTTCTATTACATCTTCCCTTGATGAGATATAATTTTATAAAGATATATATATATATATTTCTTATAATATACTAAATTGGTAATTACTATGGAATCTGTATTCAAAAATTCACAAAAATATTGAGAGATAGAGAATAAAAAGTGAGTATGAGATAACTTTAGAAATAGAAAGGACTATAAGGAATATTTATTGGTAAGGCAAGACTAAGGCTCTATGGCTTTCCCAAGGTCAAGTAGCTATTTACCAGCAGAGCTGAGAAGAACCAGCTGAAGGAACCAGGTCCCCTGCCAGCTACATCATAGGTAGGGATGTCTAGTATACAATGCTAAGGGCAGCATTCACACAGAATGGCAACAACACACCCTGAATGTACAGCAGGGACCAGGCCTGGAACCAACCCCAGTGGGGACTTGGATGAGTCCTGTAACACAGCGGCCTCAGAGCCACCAGAAATCCATCAATTATTTCATTATTATGTTTAAGATGCCTTGTTAAAAAAAAAAAAAAAAAAAATCAAGGTGGGAGGTATTCTGCCAGTTCTGGTTCCTCAAGAGAACCAGGGTTGGTTTCCTCAAGAGAAGTGGGAGGTCTCGAGGTTTACCAGTGCACCTCACCATAATAACTCCTATGATTTAAAAGCGTTTTTCTCACTGTTGTTCTGCTCAGTATCAGTGGCTTTCAGAAAGATCCTACTGAGTCATACTTGTAGGATTTATATAGCATGAGCCTTCTAAATGGTTTGATAAAACAGGATAGAAAATAAAGGCAGCCTTCCTCCTCCACCCACATTAAAAAAAAATCCACAAGTTTTAGGAAAAATCCCAGCTCTAGCTAAAATCCTTGAAGACCTGTGAAGACTCCGAGTTTTCCTCCCCCACCATTACCCAGGAATTTGTGCAGCAGCGGCTTGAAGAATTTAAATTTGAGGTCAGCCATCCTCATTTACGCTGTTGTTTGAGCGACATGGTTCATATTACACACACCCAGTGGCTGCCCCCACCAAACATAACATATAACGGTTGTTTTTATAAAGAGTTTGGAGATTTATGTAGCTAAAGGAGGTAATAAAGTGTAACAAAATCATAATACTAAATGTTAGCTCATTATCTGAAGCCTTGGTCCACCTCAAGGAGGAGAACATCAGCAGGGGGCAGGAACAATGAAGATGAAGATGATGCAAATCATTAAAGAAAACCATTTGCTGCCTCAACTGCATAATAAAGCCGATCCAGCCTGCTGTAGCCCTACATTCACAATAAACCTAATGAATTTTCTGCTGAATGAATGCAATGGCATCCAGACCAATGTAATGCATGTTTTTGGTGTGAGGTCCATTACAAGAAAAAGGATGTGGGATCTATGGGGTTTCTGCTGTTGATATTTTGTGATTTTTAGCAGAGGGTTTATGTTTTAACTTGGACCCAGCGGGTGCAGTTTATTAGGATGAATTCCTCCATTAACTGTCAGTCCTCAATATCTAAATGTCTTTGTGAACACAGCGTCCAGATCTGACCTCAGAGGCAGCAGGCGGTGGAGAGGAGGCACGCCATCTGCTTGTGTTGAGTGCCCTACCACAGACACACAGGCAATCAGTGTGCTCATCTTCCATTCTGGAGACTTTGGGGCCAGCCAGACTATCTGAAGATAATATGCCCTCTTATATGCACCGTTCAGCCTGAATGGTAGCCTTCTGGGTATCTCTCCTGATTCCCCACTCAAATCCTTTTCCCCCTTAAGGAGCCTGTCCTCCCAGGACATCCATTATGGGGTAAGCATAAGAGGTGCACCTGTGCCCCTCTGGACTAGCCTTGCCTTCCAGCATGGCGTATTAGCCAAATGGGTTTCAAATTGTTTTCACTGGTCTTGCCCCACAATTCTCCATCTAGGTGCTCGGCCACCTCCATTCTGCAAATGCCAGGCATATGTGCAGCAGAGACCTAGCAAAATCTACCACGTGCCATATGAAACAGTTGGCTCTTTTTGTCAATTCTGTTGGGCAAATACCAGATGGAGCACGGAGCTTCTTTTTTATGAAGCAAAGGCCCTTGCACACAGTTCTTTCCTCCTCTGGTAAGACCTTCTCCCTCCTCTCTGTTCCTCTCCATCCTTCCATCTCCAAACACTTCCCAGGACCATGCCCACCCAGCCCCCAGGGCCAGCCTCTCAGGAGTTCTCCCAGCCTTACTCAGCAGCAAGAACCACTGGGAACAGTTCTCCGTTTTCTGCTGAATTCTTATTGTGCGGCAAGGACATACTACTTGGTTGGCTAATTTTCTTTCTCTATATAGACATCTTGAGTTCAGTGTGCCAAAACTCTCTGGAAAATGGGACCTTGTCTAATTTGTCATTCTCTCTCCCTATAGAATACTGCACAAAGACTTCAAAGAACAGAACAGTATTTGTCTATTGATTAAGATAGAGAAAAAAACCATGATAACAGTCCTCAATCTCGCTTTGAAAAGAGTAAATGTGATCCTCAATTCTAGTTTTGCCCAGGTTTATATTTTAGAGATGAGTCTCTGGCTAGAAGCCAAAGGGCACATTTCTCCAGGGATCACTAGAATATGGCTTATAAAAATGAACAGCAGAAGGCTTTTTGAGTGAGGAAGTACAAAAACGAAGGAAGGACGGAGGGAAGGAAGGAAGGAGGGGAGGAGGGAAGGAGTGAAGGGAGGAAGACAGGGAGGGAGGCAGGAAGGAAGGAAAGACTACACCGTAGCATGGGCCCTCAGAGCTAGAACTTCAACTTAATGCTTCCAATATTTTTTCATATACCAGAAATTCACTGTTCAATGGAAACTTATGGTGTGAATCTTTCTTTCTTTCACATTGTTGTTGTTGCTGTTTGGATGATAGGGATAGAGAAGAGAGAGGATCTGGTGGTGAGGGTGGAGGGTGGGGGAGGTAGGAGAAAAAGAAGGGGAAATGACTGTTTTCAAAAAGATTTGTGGTAGATAAGGGTTTTTCCCCTCCCTTTTCCTTTACTTTTTAAATTTTGCTATTAAAAGATGCATTTTACAGCATCCCTATTTTCCAGCAGTTATGTCCTTTGATGGAAACATGTTCTGATGTTTATAGTGATTAAGTCTGTCAGTGGGTAAATTCAGTGTTCAATTTAGAGATAAAGCCATGAGACCAAACCCACCACTTTTTATTGGAAATGTCAGGACTAAGGAACAGAGGCAATTCATTAATTTTAAGCCTATATGGAGCAGTTTGCTCTTTTTTGTCTGTTCGGTATGATGCCAGAGCAGAACTGCTGTGTGTACCTCTGCTACTAGAACGGTCCGAGCATCCCGGGAGCTTGCTAATCAATTTTACTTAGAGTCAACAGAGCCCCAAGACATGGTTAAGAAACTCAAGGTTTTCAGTGATGATAGCTGAAAAGGAAAACAAATGACGGGGCCTGCTCTTCTCTGTTTCCACACTGCTGGGAGGAGGACAAATAATGTTTCCTGGCGACAGAATGTGATGTACCAGTGACTTCTCTCCAGCCCAGCTTCAGCTCTCAGGCCAGCCCTCTGTTCACTGAAAGGCACTTGTGTTTCTACATAACGGTGCTCATGATTAAAGGGCACTGGATCACTTCAGACATTTCACAGTACTAAATACACTGTTAGGCAGAACTGAAATTGAGGTGACCTCTACAATTCCCAGCTCGGAAATATATTAGCCACTGAATAATTACCTCACATCCTAGACACATTTTGGTACCTTTTAGCCTGGCACTGGAAACGGAACGCAAAAAGGGAACAAGCAAATACGGAGGGAGCATTTGTTGAGTTCAGCATGGTGCCGAGTCGTTTACCAGTTTATTTAATCCTCACCAAATCCCACTGAAAGATGGGTTTTTATGCTTCTTTTACAGAAGTGGAAACTGAGGGTCAGAGGGGTAGAAGAACTTTGTAACCCTACAAGAAAGTGGTGTGGCCAGGAAAGATGCCTGAAAAGCATCCCTCCAGGGAAATCTGTTCGTTAATAGACAAAAGAGAAATCTGATCAGTATATTTTTTCTTCTTTTCTTACTTCCATTTTCTTTCTGGCTACATGAAGAACAATGATACCTACTTCAAGCATTTGTTACAAGGCATAAATGAAATAGCTCATGCTATCTCTATGTTTGTAGTTCCCTCTGCCTGACGTTTTTGCATAGCTGACTCCTTCTCTTCTTTCTTGTCTCAGCTTAAAGGTCATTGTCTCCAAGAAGCCCTCCCAGGTTACCCATCTAAAGCATCCTCAACCTCTTGACTTGCTATCACATTTCCTCTTATCATCTTCATAGCACCTATCACAATTTTTTTAAATTTTTAATTTAATTTAATTTAATTTAATTTATTTATTTATGGCTGTGTTGGGTCTTCGTTTCTGTGCGAGGGCTTTCTCTAGTTGTGGCAAGCGGGGGCCACTCTTCATCGCGGTGCGTGGGCCTCTCACTATCACGGCCTCTACTGTTGCGGAGCACAGGCTCCGGACGCGCAGGCTCAGTAATTGTGGCTCACGGGCCTAGCTGCTCCGCAGCATGTGGGATCTTCCCAGACCAGGGCTCGAACCCGTGTCCCCTGCATTGGCAGGCAGATTCTCAACCACTGCGCCACCAGGGAAGCCCACCTATCACAATTTGTAACGATCTCATTATTATCCATCTTCCCACAGAATGAAGCCTCCTTGAAAAAAGGACTGTTTCTATGTTGCTTATGCTCTATGCCTAGTGCTTAGCATGGTGCCTGGCATGCAGTTGCTGCTCAAAAATACTGGTTGAGTGAGAGCATGAATGAATAATAAATCACCTAGACATTTAGAGCTTCTATTCTATTCTATTCTATTCCATTCCCTTCTATTTCCTCTGACAGTTTCTGGGTTCACTTCCGTTTGACCTCATTTTTCATCGTGGTGACCAGTGATCCTGAACCATGTTACACTGAGATCCAACTGAAGCAGGAGAGGAACGCTAGCTTTGCTCCTGCTCTGTAGCAAAAGGACCTGGGCTGTTTTTCTCTTGTTATGGAAAAGAGGCCTTTCTATTTTTGGCCTGAGTGGAGAAAATGTAAGTGGGTAGAAATCGAAGATCTGGTAACTCCTGTGTCTATAGAGGGGTTGAGAGACTTAATGATGGGAGGGAAGAAATGGCTCTTATTGTACAAAGAAACTTGTCCTGACGGTCCCCCATCTTCCTTAGAAAGCTTCTGAAATGCTTCTCCATGGTGCCAGTCTGCCCTTAGCTTGCAGGTCATAGCAACAGTCAGAAGCCTTCCTTGGATCCTGAACTTCTAAACTTAGGTTCTTCCCTCAAGACTCGGATCTATCCAGAGCTCAGATGGGGAAGGGAGGGTTGCCTGTTCTCGGACTGAGGAGTGGGAGGAGGCCCTCACGTGCTTTCAGCTGGGCTCTGCAAATTCAAAGTCAAGTGGAGGTGAAAATGGATGGTCTGACCACCTCATTAAAGTGTCTGCCAAATTTTAAGCAAGAAGGCTTTCTCCATGAAAGTCATCTTCTCTTTTACTTAGGTAACCTTTCAATAATTACAGCACAAAGCATTGTTCAAATGTTCCTGGTCCCTGTGAAGCTTTCCCTGGCTTTCCCAGGCACATAGAAGAGCTCTCTGATTTCCCACACCACCATCTCTGTGCCTTTTACAGGACTGACTTACCTTGTGTAATACTCACATTCTTATGTGTCTTGGACTAATTTATGGTTCCTTGGAGGTAATGTGTTTCATACATTTTTGCACCCTTCAATCAAGATCCCAGTATCTTGTCAGATGCTAGGAATATAGCAAGTGCACAATATATAGTTGTAGGATATATATTTGAATAGTAGAATTTTGGAGCTAAAAGGGATGCCAACTAGTGGTTTGGTATTTTACAAAGCCCAAAGAAAGATGAAGTTATTGCCCCAGGTAGCTACAAAGTAGCAGATGGGAGATACTCTAATAAATATTATTTATTACTTGGAACTAAATCAGTATGATAAAGACTTCCCAAAAGTTTTAAAATCTAAAGCAATTCGAAATACTTTCTATCAAATTTTAATGTTTAGATTTAAAAAAAAACTTTCACAGGGTTTCAAAAGATCATATGTTTTATACTTCTGAGAATTTGTCAAATAATGATTGTCCCATAAATAAGTGTTAGTTTTTCTATAATCCTTGAAAATACCTGCTTGATAAATACTAATTTGGGTTAATATTCACTACTTTATATTTACATATGTTGATAAAATGTTGACCAGATACTAGGTGTATAGACTATATTAGATAAAATTTGAAGTGGGATCACTTCTAGTTTTAAAATGCTGTGCATCTATGAGCTCTTCTATGTTGATTCCATCTTTAATGAGCTTTTATTGGCTGCTTAAAATATTCCAAACATTATGTGCCGGACACTGTATCAGATACTGGGGAAATAAATAATACACTTTAATAAATAAGACAGACAATCCCAGTCCTCAAATTACTCACAGTCTAATAGCGGAGTCAGGCATCAAAACAAAAAAAAATATTTTAATGAGTGCGGTTGTACAATGGAGGCATGTACCTAATACTGTGAGAACACAGAGAAGGGAATAATAACCTGCCTGGGAGGAGTTAGAGAATGCTGTCTTCTAAATAACCTTTTAAATAAATTGGAGTTGGAAGTTGAGGATCAAGAACTTATCATAAATTAACTCAGAGTAAATGAAAATATTTGTCCTGCTGAGAAAAAAAATAGACGAGAGGAAAGCCTGCAAAAATCAAGGTAGTATCTCAAGGTGATGAAACAATTTATTATATTCTTAATCTCCAGGTAGTGTGGTCTTGAATTATAGGGACTTTATTTAAAAGTACATGATGGGGCTTCCCTGGTGGCGCAGTGGTTGGGAGTCTGCCTGCCAATGCAGGGGACACGGGTTCGAGCCCTGGTCTGGGAAGATCCCACATGCCGCGGAGCAACTAAGCCCGTGAGCCACAACTACTGAGCCTGTGCGTCTGGAGCCTGTGCTCCGCAACGGGAGAGGCTGCGACAGTGAGAGGCCCGCGCGCTGCGATGAAGAGTGGCCCCCACTCGCCGCAACTGGAGAAAGCCCTCGCACAGAAACGAAGACCCAACACAGCCAAAAATAAATAAATTAATAAAAAAAAAAAAAAAAGTACATGATGGATTTAATGCTATTAAATGATTAATTCAAAGTAAATACTTGCCACTTGTATTTTCTTTTCTTGATAGATGGGAAACCATATTGCCTATATTTAGGTTTTTCTTGTTTGACGTAACTAATCAAAGAATTAACCTTTTCTTAAATAGACAGTGTTACAGGTTGAATTCACGTGTTGAAATTCTAAGCATCAGTACCTTACAATGTAACCTTATTTGGAAATAGGGTTGTTGCAGATGTAATTTATTAAGATGATGTCATACTGGAATAGGGTGGACCCCTAATCCAATATGACTGGGATCCTTTGATAAAAAAGGGGAAATTTGGACACAGACATGCACACAGGGAGAATGCCATGTGAAGATGAAGGCAGAGATTGGGGTGATGTTTCTATAAGCAAAGGAATACCAAGGATTGTCAGCAAACCACCATAAGCTAGGTGTTATGGACTGAATGTTTTTGTCCCTCCTCCTGCATCCAAAATTCATTTGTTGAAATCCTAACACCCAAGGTGATAGTACAGTATTAGGAGGTGAGGCCTTTGGGACCTCAAAGAGATCCCTTGACCCTTCTACCATGTGAGAAGGCAGCCATCGTTTATGAACCAGTAAGTAGGCTCTCACCAGACACTGAATCTTCCAGTGTCTTGATCTTGGACTTTCCAGCCTCCAGAAGTATGAGAAACAAACTTCTGTTGTTTATTAGCCACCCAGTCTATGGTATTTTGTTATAGCAGCTCAAAGAACTAAGACACTAGGGAAGAGGCATGGAATAAACTCTTCCTCACAACCCTCAGAAGGAACCAACCCTGCTGACACCTCAGTCTTGGACTTTTAGCCTCCAGAACTGTGAGACAATAAATTTCTCTTATTTAAGCAACTCAGTTTGTGGTAATTTGCTACGGTAGCTGTAACAAACTAATACAGACTATAAATTCTTTTTAGGGACATGGTGAAGGACAACAGAAATTTTAAACTGGATTCTATACAATACTGGAACATTAACTCAATTGAGAAAAAAATCTAAAGGAGTTAAGAAAGTACTACTCTTTTTCCAGTTTTTCTATCTAGTAACTACCTAAAAGCATTCAAATATATAACATATACTTTCTAAAAATTTTAATTTTAGGTCAGTCTAGCATTTGGCTAGAAAATTAAATACAGTTTTTATATCTCTTCCTGCTAGGTTCTTGGAAAGCTACTCTTGTGGTTGTGTGTGTGTTATTCTTTGGAAACTTAAATCTGTGAGGGCTTTGAGCTCTCAAAATAATTGCCTTTTACCAAGTAAATTTTTCTTTAACTTTTCCTCCTAAGGTACAATATTGACCATTATTTCAAACAAATAAACTTTGAGGATGTGGAACAATAGAAAGAGCACTGAACTGGCTGTCTGGAGACCAAGTGTCTAGCCTCAGTTTTGGCCCTAACAAACTGTGTGGCATTGGACCAGTGCTTAATTTTCAAATAGCTATCAGATCAAGAAAAACTTGGGTCAGAGTAGCTTTTGATATTGGCCATGACCCACAGTTTGCAAAAATTTCTATTGGAAGTGGATATGCTTCAAAACGAGAAAGAACTAACAGAAAGCTCATAAGAAAGGCACTGCAAATCGATATCATCAGCAAGGAAAATAAATGATGGCGAGAAAAATATCCCTTTATTTTCTTCATTTTAACAAAAGAATCCCTGCTTATCATTTCCCCCTCCTCAGTGTACAAAGGCAACCTTAAAATATGAGTTAACAAAAGCAAATGATTCAAAGCTAGTATTTTGTTGTCTTTAAAGTTACAGCGGTATCAAATGATTTTATAGCCCACTGGGGCCAGAAAAATCACTTGGAAGCAGAGTGTACCTAAGTGAGCAAGTTGTACTACATAAAGTGGCAAATGATCTTAGACAATTACAGAAAACTTTATATATCAATCAGTACCCTGGAGACAGCTGATAATGTTGGCATATACTGCTAAAACTGTCAGCAATAAGATGTGAGGAAAACCCAAACCAGAACTTTTAACAAATTATGAGGTTCTGAAAAAGAGCAGAAACCTCTGTGGTAATGGCTTACATTAACAATACAGCTGCCTCTTCAAGATCCCCAAGTCATAAAACACTTAACAGTGAGGAACTGAAAGAAAAACATGTGCACACTACAAGGAAACCAAGATCAGGAGAAATGGCCTTCGTATGGGAGTATGGTGTCTGCCAAACAAAATGTTGGAGACTGGCAGTCCCCGATGTGAAAACAGACTCAACCATAACACACTCATAGGTAAGGGCCACAAGTGGGCCTCATCATCTCATCCACATAGCATGGTACCTAAAGGTGGTTCAAATTGGGATGTCTGGGTTTGAACCACTAGCTGCGATGACATGAGCAAGTAGCTCAGTTTCTTTATATGTCAAATATGGATGATAGCAGCAGTGAAATATTATATAATACCTATATAATCCATCATATAGGCTGTTGAGAAGATCAGATTAGTTTATGTAGGTAAATCACCTCGAAGAGTGCCTGGTAATTGAATATCCAATAAATGTTAGCTTTACTACTTCTGTTCCTATTGCTACTACTAGACAATGTCCTTGTCAAATAAAACAAGACCATTTTTTTTCCAAATATTTAGATAAAACCAAAAAGTATTATAGAATATTGGCAAATAAATTCAAGAGTTGTTATTTAGGTTCAAGTCCCTATGCTTCCACTTTGGTCATGTATTAATTTTGATTTATACAACAAATTTTTATTGAACATGGTGCTAGAGCAGTGTGCTACATACTTGGGTTCCAACAATGAATAAGATACATAGTCTTTAAACCCAAAGGGCTCACAGTAGTAGAGTAGACAGAGAGAATTCTGAGGAGTTATGTTTGAGCCAAGTGGAGCATACAGAGGGAGTACAAAGAGTGAGGAGGGAGGAACACTTGGTCCAGATTGAGTGGGTGGGGTGATGGTCAGGTGTCATTCCCTAGAGGTGACAGCTGAAATAAAATGTGAGGCAATACTGATTTAGTTAGAATAAAGATGGCCAATCAAATTGGGTAATACCCAGAACACCTTGGTTTCCCTAATATCACTGACAAAGAGCCTAATGTATGTTTTTTTTTTAAATTAATTAATTAATTTATTATTTATTTTTGGTTGCGTTGGGTCTTCGTTGCTGTGCGCAGACTTTCTCTAGTTGCAGTGTGCGGGCTTCTCATTGCGGTGGCTTCTCTTGTTGCGGAGCACAGGCTCTAGGCATGCGGGCTTCAGTAGTTGTGGCACACGGGCTCAGTAGTTGTGGCTCGCGGGCTCTAGAGTGCAGGCTCAGTAGTTGTGGCGCACGGGCTTAGCTGCTCCATGGCATGTGGGATCTTCCCAGACCAGTGCACAAACCTGTGTCCCCTGCATTCGCAGGCAGATTCTTAACCACTGCGCCACCAGGGAAGTCCCTAATGTATGCTTTTTTTTTTTTTTTTAAACTCCTTTGACTTTTTTGTTTATTTTTTTTGTTTATTTTTTATTTTTTGGCTGTGTTGGGTCTTCGTTTCTGTGCGAGGGCTTTCTCTAGTTGTGGCAAGCGGGGGCCACTCTTCATCGTGGTGCGTGGGCCTCTCACTATTGTGGCCTCTCTTGTTGCAGAGCACAGGCTCCAGTCGCGCAGGCTCAGTAGTTGTGGCTCACGGGCCTAGTTGCTCCGCGGCATGTGGGATCTTCCCAGACCAGTGCACAAACCTGTGTCCCCTGCATTCGCAGGCGGATTCTTAACCACTGCGCCACCAGGGAAGCCCCCTAATGTATGTTTTTAAAGTTAATGCTTACTTTTGTTTTTTCTTCTATTGGTGGTTGCTTATGGGATCTTTATGTGTCATGATTTTATATTTGCTCTTTCAAAGGTAATATTACTTTTAATGATTACAGCATATATTAGTAAAGAGTAATTTGCTTCAATCATACTTATGTAAGGTCTTTTTGGATGCATGAAATCCTATAGGGCCTCGGGTTGACCACTACTGACCAATAAATCAGAAAATTTTCTAGACTTAGAGCCCTAGGGCAGAGCTACTCTGGGCACCAGTGTATAACTAGGTTTTTGTTATGCCACAGTCAGGCAGGAGGTAAAAGTGATGACGCTTGCATCCACTGTGAAAGGGAGAGAAAAAAGATAGGGAAAAGGAAACACTATGAGCAGATGGGATGCTAATGAGAGACAATAGATGATGTATTGTGAGAAGTCTAATATTGTCCTGCTCAGTATGCCATCGGAGGAACAATTTAAACCAGAGAGAGGAAACA
Source organism: Balaenoptera musculus (assembly GCF_009873245.2). NCBI lineage: Eukaryota > Metazoa > Chordata > Mammalia > Artiodactyla > Balaenopteridae > Balaenoptera > Balaenoptera musculus. Next base: position 38,213,528 of record NC_045800.1, on the reverse strand, counting down.
GTTCCTTTCTGAAAATGAGGAGAGGGTGATCTCAGAAAAAGTCCCGAACACCAATAAGCAGAAATCAAGATTTTGTCATGAAATTGACCAACATTTATTTTAACACGTACTTATGACAGAGACATTTTAGAAACTCCTTAAGAAATTTTCAGTGAAAGCCTACAAATAGTGAATAGGTTTTCTATTGTTCAATTCAGCTTTCTTCTTTTGTAACCCACCTTTTAAAAAATGTGCAACAGACTGAGGAACTTCAAAGAACAGAATTCTGTCCCACCCTAGTTCTGCACATAAAAAATAGCAAAGAACATTTTTATTCCTTCTTATTGAGTTGTAACTCTCAAAACGCATTTCCTTAATTCCAAGAGTCCACCAAACATTTGATAATTTAAACATTTGGTTTAAAAATATGCAAACAGACAAGGTTTCATTTCTTAGAAATCAAGACCACTTGAAGAAAAAATAGAGAGAGATGCAAAGAATGCCTGAGCATAGTAGATATTTCATTCCTCTTAAAACCACACTTCACTTGCTCAATGAAAAAAAATGTCCTTTTATTTTTAAAACCTCTTTCAAGCTGAAATTGCCTATGTCCAAACCATAGCCCAGAGCAAAATTTTACAGCTGAGTAACAAACCTCTTAAAACTTAGGTTTATAATGTAAATGCTATCCAAGAGTTAATTACAGTGGGCTCCAATAGGGTATCATTTTTTTCATTAGCTTGGAGTTTGGAGACAACACCATCTTGACGTGACCATATTTATCCCGAACTTCAGACGCTATTATTTCATTTTGTTGGGTTGTATGGCAAAAGCCAGTGAGCAGGGCCCTCCTTTCTTTACTTTATAGGCTCCATTTGCCCAAAGGTTTCAGAAAAAGAAAAGTTCCTGCAAGAGAAGTTGGCATCAATAACAGTTTTAAATTAGGACGGCCTAAGGCCAAAAGAGAAATCCTGCTTGCTCTTAAGGGAGAAATCACACGTACACTCTTAAGAAGGACAAAATTTAAAAAAAAAGTTTAAATCTTAACTGTCTTTAGACTTCTTTTAGGACTTTGACAGGGTAGGGTTTACTCTTCCTAGGAGGTCTGTTTTCTGAAAGAACACCTGGCACTTCATCAACAACTGTAGAATTTAGCTTGAGACCTAAGAGACTGGGCGAGATATTTACCAACCTTCTGTCCTAAGCCAGTGCTTCTCAAATACTAGAATCACCTGGGGGAATTAAAAAAAAAAAACATCTGCCTGAGTCCCAACACTGGAGTTTCAGATTCAATTAGCATAGAGTGTAGCCTAAGGGTCAGGAGACTTCAAAGCTCCCTAGTGGATTTTAAGGGGCAACCAAGACTGCTCTGTGTCCTTCTACTAAATGGGGAGACCATGGACCAACAGCGTCAGCATCACCTGGAAGCTTATTAGAAAGGCAGAATCTCAGGCCCCACCCAGACCTGATGAATCAGAATTTTAACAAGATCTTCAGGGATTTGCTTGCACACTAAAGTTTAGGAAGCACTGTCTTTTACTACCACCACTCCAAATAACCTCCTGACAGTCTGAGATTCAGTCTTACAAGAATTCCAAAGTACTCACTGAAAATATGACCTGCTTTACATTCTATGAAATAAAAATAGTAGATAAGGAGTGTTCTTCATCTGATTAGGAGTTGGAAGAGAACAGCAGGATGGGACTGAGACGGGTGTCTCGAAAGCTTTCTGAGCTCTGGATACAGGGCAGATACAGAGCCAGAAAGTAGGACAATGAGAAGGAGGGGAGAAGGGAAGGGAAGCCAGTGGCTGAAATGAGTTATGACTCATCAATGTTTATAATGTACCAGTCATTACATATTTTGAAAATCATCTCTGTTTTTCTGTTTTGGCCCACCTCCATAGCATTCCTTGTCATTACCTGAAATATGCCAGGCTCTTTCCATCACAGGGTCTTTGCACTAGATTTTGCCAATGCCTTGAATGCCCTTCTCCAAATCTTTGCATGGCCAACTACTCCTTAGCATACAGATCTCAGCTTGTCACTTCCACAGCAAACCCTTCCTTGACTACCGATTCTAAAGTGCCCACCCAGCATTTTATAACATCATCCTCATTTTAATTCTCTTCATTGCACATCTTACATCTAATAACTTTCTTATTTGTTGGCTTATTCTCTCTCTTCACTCTTTAAAATTTATACTTCAGGTGAATAGGGACCTTGTCTTATCCAGTGCTGTATCTGCATTCACTCACTCATTCAACTGGTATTTACTATTTATTGGCCATCTATAACATGCAGGTACAGTTCTAGATGCTGGGGATAGAGTACTTTTAACAGTGCCTGTCCTATAGTAACTGTTCAATAAATATTTATTGTCGAATTAACTCATACTCTTCTAAATACTTATTTAGAAGAGTATGAGTTAGAAGAGTATGAGTTAATTCGACAATAAATATTTTAAAAGGCCATTTTTTAAAAGGCCATTATAGACTATTCAAAGTGCTCTGAACTGGAGAATTGCAAATGCACTTTCTAGCTACAGAGAGCTCATATTCTACTATAAACAATAGACATATATACACCTAACAATAATACAACCTAAAAAGCACTAAAGTAGCCTTCAGAACAAAAACTATGGGCATGAGAGGGGTGAGTCAAGAATTCTACTTAGGAAAGTGTTGAGGGGAAGCAGTCTTTGGGGACAAATTCAAGAGGAGGGGACATTTCTAGTGTACTTTGAAAGGTAAACCAGGTGGCACTAGGCAGAGAAATGACAGAACATTCGAGTCAAAGGACCAGGCTATGCAAGAAATGTTAAAGAAAATGAAATGGGTGAAGAGGCTAATGGAGCTGGAGGGAAAGTTACATTCAGGAAGAAAGTGCCAGAAATAATGCTGGAAAGTCATATGGGGTCCAAATGTGACAAGTATATCATCAGAGATATTTTGATTTGGTGTACCTTTATGAAAAATAATTTAGCTGTATGTATCAGGAGTTTTTACGTTATTCATTCTGTTTGACTCAGTATTCCCACTTTCTAGAATTTATTTAAGGAAACAATCACATATCTGGACAATAACTTATGTTTAAGAATGTCTATGGGCCTGTGGTGACCTAAATGGGAAGGAAATCCAAAAAAGAGGGGATATATGTATACGTACAGCTGACTCACTTTGCTGTGTAGCAGAAACTAACACAACGGAGATTGGTTCAAGATGGCAGAGTAGAAGGACGTGCTCTCACTCCCTCTTGCAAGAACACCAGAATCACAACTAACTGCTGAACAATCATCGACAGGAAGACACTGGAACTCACCAAAAAAGATACCCCACATCCAAAGACAAAGGATAAGCCACAGTGAGACAGTAGGAGGGGCGCAATCACAATAAAATCAAATCCCATAACTGCTGGGTGGGTGACTCACAAACTGGAGAACACTTATACCACAGAAGTCCACCCACTGGAGTGAAGGTTCTGAGCCCCACGTCAGGCTTCCCAACCTGGGGGTCTGGCAACAGGAGGAGAAATTCCTAGAGAATCAGACTGAAGGCTAGCGGGATTTGATTGCAGGACTTCGACAGGACTGGGGGAAACAGAGACTCCACTCTTGGAGGGCACACACAAAGTAGTGTGCACATTGGGACCCAGGGGAAGGAGCAGTGACCCCATAGGAGACTGAACCAGACCTACCTGCTAGTGTTGGAGGGTCTCCTGCAGGGGCAGGAGGTGGCTGTGTCTCACCGTGAGGATAAGGACACTGGCAGCAGAAGTTCTGGGAAGTACTCCTTGGCATGAGGCTTCCCAGAATCTGCCATTAGCCCCACCAAAGAGCCCAGGTAGGCTCCAGTGTTTGGTCGCCTCAGGCCAAACAACCAACAGGGAGGGAACTCAGCCCCATGCATCAGCAGACAAGTGGATTAAAGTTTTACTGAGCTCTGCCCACCAGAGCAACAGCCAGCTCTACCCACCACCAGTCCCTCCCATCAGGAAACTTGCAGAAGCCCCTTAGATAGCCTCATCCACCAGAGGGCAGACAGCAGAAGCAAGAAGAACTACAATCCTGCAGCCTGTGGAACAAAAACCACATTCACAGAAAGATAGGCAAGATGAAAAGGCAGAAGGCTATGTATCAGATGAAGGAACAAGATAAAACCCCAGAAAAACAACTAAATGAAGTGGAGATAGGCAACCTTCCAGAAAAAGAATTCAGAATAATGATAGTGAAGATGATCCAGGACCTTGGAAAAAGAATGGAGGCAAAGATCGAGAAGATGCAAGAAATGTTTAACAAAGACCTAGAAGAATTAAAGAACAGACAAACAGAGATGAACAACACAATAACTGAAATGAAAAATACACTAGAAGGAATCAATAGCACAATAACTGAGGCAGAAGAATGGATAAGTGACCTGGAAGACAGAATGGTGGAATTCACTGCTGTGGAACAGAATAAAGAAAAAAGTATGAAAAGAAATGAAGACAGCCTAAGAGACCTCTGGGACAACATTAAACGCAAAAACATTTGCATTATAGGGGTCCCAGAAGGAGAAAAGAGAGAAAAAGGACCAGAGAAAATATTTAAAGACAGTATAGTTAAAAACTTCCCTAACATGGGAAAAGAAATAGCCACCCAAGTCCAAGAAGTGCAGAGAATCCCATACAGGATAAACCCGAGGAGAAACATGCCGAGACACATAGTAATCAAATTGGCAAAAATTAAAGACAAAGAAAAATTATTGAAAGCAACAAGGGAAAAACAACAAATAACATACAAGGGAATTCCCATAAGGTTAAGAGCTGATTTCTCAGCAGAAACTCTACAAGGCAGAAGGGAGTGGCATGATATACTTAAAGTGATGAAAGGGAAGAACCTACAACCAAGATTACTCTACCTGGCAAGGACCTCATTCAGATTCGATGGAGAAATCAAAAGCTTTACAGACAAGCAAAATCTAAGAGAATTCAGCACCACCAAACCAGCTCTACAACAAATGCTAAAGGAACTTCTCTAAGTGGGAAACACAAGAGAAGAAAAGGACCTACAAAAACAAACCCAAAACAATTAAGAAAATGGTCATAGGAACATACATATCGATAATTACCTTAAACGTGAATGGATTAAATGCTCTAACCAAAAGACACAGGCTTGCTGAATGGATACAAAAACAAGACCCATATATATGCTGTCTACAAGAGACCCACTTCAGACCTACGGACACATTCAGACTGAAAGTGACGGGATGGAAAAAGATATTCCATGCCAATGGAAATCAAAAGAAGGCTGGAGTAGCAATACTCATATCAGATAAAATACACTTTAAAATAAAGAATGTTACAAGAGACAAGGAAGGACACTACATAATGATCAAGGGATCAATCCAAGAAGAAGATATAACAATTATAAATATATATGCACCCAACATAGGAGCACCTCAATACATAAGGCAACTGCTAACAGCTATAAAAGAGGAAATCGACAGTAACACAATAATAGTGGGGGACTTTAACACCTCACTTACACCAATGGACAGATCATCCAAAATGAAAATTAATAAGGAAACACAAGCTTTAAATGACACAATAGACCAGATAGATTTAATTGATATTTATAGGACATTCCATCCAAAAAAGCAGATTACACTTTCTTCTCAAGTGCACATGGAACCTTCTCCAGGATAGATCACATCTTGGGTCACAAATCAAGCCTCAGTAAATTTAAGAAAATTGAAATCATATCAAGCATCTTTTCTGACCACAACGCTATGAGATTAGAAATGAATTACAAGGGAAAAAACGTAAAAAACACAAACACATGGAGGCTAAACAATACGTTACTAAATAACCAAGAGATCACTGAAGAAATCAAAGAGGAAATCAAAAAATAGCTAGAGACAAATGACAACGAAAACACGACGACCCAAAACTTATGGAATGCAGCAAAAGCAGTTTTAAGAGGGAAGTTTATAGCAATACAAGCCTACCTCACGAAAGAAGAAAAATCTCAAATAAACAATCTAACCTTACCCCTAAAGGAACTAGAGAAAGAAGAAGAAACAAAACACAAGTTAGTAGAAGGAAAGAAATCATAAAGATCAGAGCAGAAATAAATGAAACAGAAACAAAGAAAACAATAGCAAAGATCAATAAAACTAAAAGCTGGTTCTTTGAGAGCTGGTTCTTATCAAACAAAATTGATAAACCTTTAGCCAGACTCATCAAGAAAAAGAGGAAGAGGACTCAAATCAATAAAATTAGAAATGAAAAAGGAGAAGTTACAACAGACACCGCAGAAATACAAAGCATCTTAAGAGACTACTACAAGCAACTCTATGCCAATAAAATGGACAACCTGGAAGAAATGGACAAATTCTTAGAAAGGTATAAACTTCCAACACTGAACCAGGAAGAAACAGAAAATATGAACAGACCAATCACAAGTAATGAAATTGAAACTGTGATTAAAAATCTTCCAACAAACAAAAGTCCAGGACCAGATGGCATCACAGGTGAATTCTATCAAACATTTAGAGAAGAGCTAACACCCATCCCTCTCAAACTCTTCCAGAGAACTGCAGGGGAAGGAACACTCCCAAACTAATTCTATGAGGCCAGCATCACCCTGATACCAAAACCAGACAAAGATACTACAAAAAAAGAAAATTACAGACCAATATCACTGATGAATATAGACGCAAAACTCCTCAACAAAATACTAGCAAACAGAATCCAACAACACATTAAAAAGATCATATACTATGATCAAGTGGGATTTATCCCAGGGATGCAAGGATTCTTCAATATACACAAATCAATCAATGTGACACACCATATTAATAAATTGAAGAATAAAATCCATATGATCATCTCAATAGATGCAGAAAAAGCTTTTGACAAAATTCAACACCGATTTATGATAAAAACTCTCCAGGAAGTGGTCATAGAGGGAACCTACCTCAACATAATAAAGGCCATATACAACAAACTCACAGCAAACATCATTCTCAGTGAAAAACTGAAAGCATTTCCTCTAAGATCTGGAACAAGACAAGGATGTCCACTCTCGCCATTATTATTCAACATAGTTTTAGAAGTCCTAGCCACGGCAATCAGAGAAGAAAAAGAAATAAAAGGAATACAAATTGGAAAAGAAGAAGTAAAACTGTCACTGTTTGCAGATGACATGATACTATACATAGAGAATCCTAAAGATGCCACCAGAAAACTTCTAGAGCTAATCAATGAATTTGGTAAAGTTGCAGGATACAAAATTAATGCACAGAAATCTCTTGCATTCCTATAGGCTAATGATGAAAAACCTGAAAGAGAAATTAAGGAAACACTCCCATTTACCATTGCGACCAAAAGAATAAAATACCTAGGAATAAACCTACGTAGGGAGACAAAAGACCTCTATGCAGAAAACTATAACACACTGTTGAAAAAATTAAAGATGATACCAACAAATGGAGAGATATACCATGTTCTTGGATTGGAAGAATCAATATTGTGAAAATGACTATACTACCCAAAGCAATCTACAGATTCAATGCAACCCCTATCAAATTACCAATGGAATTTTTTACAGAACTAGAACAAAAAGTCTTAAAATTTTTATGGAGACACAAAAGACCCCGAATAGCCAAAGCAGTCTTGAGGGGAAAAAACAGAGCTGGAGGAATCAGACTCCCTCACTTCAGGCTATACTACAAAGCTACAGTAATCAGAACAATATGGTACTGGCACAAAAACAGAAATATAGATCAATGGAACAGGATAGAAAGCCCAGAGATAAACCTATGCACCTATGGTCAACTAATCTATGACAAAGGAGGCAAGGATATACAGTGGAGAAAAGACATTCTCTTCAATAAGTGGTGCTGGGAAAACTGGACAGCTACATGTAAAAGAATGAAATTAGAACACTCCCAAATACCATACACAAAAAAAACCTCAAAATGGATTAGAGACCTAAATGTAAGACCGGACACTATAAAACTCTTAGAGGAAAACATAGGAAGAACACTCTTTGACATAAATCACAGCAAGATCTTTTTTGATCCACCTCCTAGAGTAATGGAAATAAAAACAAAAATAAACAAATGGGACCTAATGAAACTTAAAAGCTTTTGCAAAGCAAAGGAAACTACTAATAAGACGAAAAGACAACTGTCAGAATGGGAAAAAATATTTGCAAATGAATCAACGGACAAAGGATTAATCTCCAAAATATATAAACAGCTCATGCAGCTCAATATTAAAAAACAAACAACCCAATCAAAAAATGGGCAGAAGACCTAAATAGACATTTCTCCAAAGAGGACATACTGATGGCCAAGAAGCACATGAAAAGCTGCTCAACATCACTAATTACTAGAGAAATACAAATCAAAACTACAATGAGGTATCACCTCACATCAGTTAGAATGGCATCATCAGAAAATCTACAAACAAGTGCTGCAGAGGGTTTGGAGAAAAGGGAACCCCCTTGCACTGTTGGTGGGAATGTAAATTGATACAACCACTATGGAGAACAGTATGGAGGTTCCTTAAGAAACTAAAAATAGAACTACCATATGACCCACTACTGAGCATATACCCAGAGAAAACCATAATTCAAAAGGCACATGCACCGCAATGTTCACTGCAGCACTATGCCAGATCATGGAAGCGACCTAAATGCCCATCAACAGACGAATGGATAAAGAAGATGTGGTACATTTCTACAATGGAATATTACTCAGCCATTAAATGGAACGAAATTGGGTCATTTGTAGAGACGTGGATGGATCTAGAGACTGTCATACAGAGTGAAGTAAGTCAGAAAGAGAAAAACAAATATCGTATATTAAAGCATATATGTGGAACCTAGAAAAATGGTACAGATGAACCGGTTTGCAGGGCAGAAATTGTGACACAGATGTAGCGAACAAATGTATGGACACCAAGGGGGGAAAGCCACGTCGGGGGGTGGTGGTGTGATGAATTGGCAGATTGGGACTGACATGTATACACTGATGTGTATAAAATGGATGACTAATAAGAACCTGCTGTATAAAAAATAAAATTCAAAAATTCAAAAAAAATTTAAAAATTTAAAGAAAAACGAGAGAGAATTTTAATGTGCATTAATAGGGACCGGTTAAGTTATGGTGCAGCCATATTGTAGAGTCCACGTAGCTGCTAAGATTGAAGTGGATCTGTTTCTACAGTGGATGTGGATCGATGTCAGTAACATTGTTGGGTGAATAAAGTTGCAGAACAATGTAAAAAAAAAAAAGAAAGAAACTAACACAACATTGTAAAGCAACTATAGTCCAATAAAAATTAATAAAAAATAGCCTATTAATGGAAAAAAAACAAAACAAAAACCCTCCAAAACAAAAAACCCCTCCAAAACCAACCAAACAAAAAAGAATGTCTGTGGTTAAATGGTTAAGAAAAGCATTCCCCCTTTCTTCACGAGAATTTGATCTTTAGTTACCTGTGTAAAAAAATTAATAAGCAGAAACCTAAATTAAATACAGTTGGGAGACCAAAAGAGGGGGGTCCTCATACCCTGTAAAGATAGCAGAGCCCAACAGGAAGACTCCTCTTCCTTCTTGGCAAGGATTCAGCCAAGGAAAAGCCATGGACTCTCTGTTTACCCTAGCCCTCCCAACTTCCTTTTCCCCTCTATAAAAGAGTTCTTCCCTTGCTACGTAGGGCCTTGTACGTGCCTTGCCATGGTTGCAGGCCCTGAACTGCAATTCTCTGCTTATTCCAAATAAACTCATTTTTGCTGGAGAAATAACTGGCTGTCTATTTGTTTTAGGTCAACACCTGGTAACCTGATGAGGGGGCATGTCAAGTATGTTGACAACTAGTCAACACAACTTATGGGAAAACTGACCCTGGACAGGTAAGTGGCATCTATACTAGAAGAACTATAAATAACTGATAGGAACCATAGCTTTGAGCTTCCCCGAGTGTGGCTCTTGTAACTGAACATGTCCTTTACAAGGCCCCTGAAACCTATCCTTATGGATTTTCTGTAAGAGCTACTGGCTTCTTTTGGGGGGAATAAGGCCTTTAAACCAGGACAGATCCCACACTTACCTAATGTGCATCTCATCTTTTTGCACATGAACTACTATGGACCACTGCAAGGACTCCTATAGGAAAGGGATGACCATCACTGCCCTTCTAGCAAGCCCTGTTCCTATCCTGTACCCTTTGGAGTAGAATGATGTCAAATGTGGCCTTGTGAGTCTGAATGTTGATTTGAACCAAGAAGAAATCCTGATGCTGAATGTGCAACCTAGAACATTTTAAAACCAAAACTGAGGACAAACTCAATGCCTAACAATAGTTCATTCACAACATTGACTATATGCAGCTCTAAAAGCTCATGTTTTTCAAGAATGTCAATGGAAAATAAATTTTCATGCTATATTAACTGAAAAAATATAATGTGAGAATAAATATACGGTATGTATATACAATATTTGTTTTTATAAAACCCACAAGGCGTTTCAATCAAAAAGTACAGAAAAAGAGAGTAAGGCAGCATATTAGACATCCTGTATTTTGTCACCTTTTCCCTCCTCTCTTTTTCTTGGGGCAACTAATTCTCCCCACTCTAATATTTGTGATTCTTGCCATTTTGGCCATCATAGAGCACAGTGCCCCGGCCACAGTACTCAGTCTATGTCCCAGGCTGGTCAATCAAGATATCTTATCTCCTTTTCCATAGTGGCTGTTTGGGGCATGTTGCTCAGGTAGAGTCAATTAGAATCATTCCTGGGCATCTTGTATGTTCAAATATTGGGACAACTAAATTGAGGCTCTTGATTCCTCTTTGGACAAAGATGAGAAAATCACTGCTGCCAGTGACCAGGTTGCTAAGATAGAGGAGGAAGCAACAGTTACCTTTCATTCTGTGGGCTTCCAGGGTACAGACAGTCAAGAGGAGTTATATGGTCACATAATCCAAGAAATACTGAATAAAGAAGGCCTTTTTTTTCTGCAGGTCTTATTTAATAAACATATTTCCACTAGAACAAGGAGAGCATGCAACATGGAGTATCTGTCAAATTTATTTAAACAACAAAACTTTTCTTTTTCTGCTTTTTCTTTTCTTTTTTGAGAAAAGCTGCTAGCATGTCTGCTGATAAGATTCGTTTCTAGAACACAGAAAAGAAATGCTACTCTAAGAAAATAACAGATCAGTCCATTATTTTCTTCTTTGTGCTTTGCTTCATTTTCTAAATTTTCTACAACTAAAAAATTATGTTTAATAAAATTTTCTAAATTATCTACAACTAAAAATTATGTATAATATATTTATATATAAAAATATAATGATATTTAATATATTGTCTGCTTCTATCTGTGAAAGGATGCAGGCATGCTTTCCTTTCATAAATATATTAGTAGCATTACTAACATAGTAATACTTTTTTTGCCCAAAATTTAGGATAAAGAGTACCTCCCCTTTTACCAATGGAGGCACACAATTTTTATTTTTAATTTGAGATCCCTGTCTTCCCTGTTTTCATATCCTTGCATGAGGGTAGCCAAGTTTATCATGTAATCATCATTCTAGCATAGTAGGAGAAAAGAAGTTGTTACCTGTTCAGTAAATTAATGAATCTTACTGCATTTTTTAGTTCCTATGCAAATGTGTGTATATATATAGATATGGCTTACAAAAATGGTAACATATTATACAATATTTTCATAATTTAATTTTAATTTTAAACTTAATAATATGTGATAGGCATCCTTCCATGCCAGTATACAGGACTCATTAACCACTCTTTATAAGCCTAGTATGAATTGTAAGGATGGAGTCATACAGACCTTAGCTATGTGTCCTCATTTAACCTCTAGGTGCATCAGTGTTTGTCTAAGTGGGGATAATTTACCTACATGGAAGATTTGCTATAAATTTAAGTGGAATACTGTAAGCACAGCACTTAGCACAGGGCTAGGACAGAATGTGCTCAGTAAATGGGAGCTTTATCATTGGGATTAATAATAATTAAGGGATTATTCTATTAATATTGCCATCAATGGATGATTGGGTTATTTCTAAGTTTTGCTTCTGCAAATAAGACAGCACCACATTCAGTACGCCCTTGTATAAAGATTTCTATAAAATAAACTCCAAAAAGTGGAACTGCTGGGTCAACAGTATGTCCATTTTAAGTTTTTCTAACACTGCCAAATTTCTTTTCAGAAAAGTGTTTTCAGTGGGCACTATCACCAGCAGAGGATGCTACTTGCTGCCTGCCTTTCTGCAAAGGCAATGTGGAAGGGAAGGGATTTTAGCAGGCACTTGAAAATGACTAGGCTATGGTGAGGCAGAAGAGAGAAGGCAGTCCTATGGGGGTGTGTCAGGGGTTCTCAAGACCATCCTTTGGCTTGATGATTCATGAGAAGCACTTACAGGACTCAGAAAAGCTGTTATATTATTGGGTTATGTTTTATTACAGTCAAAGGAGACATATCAAAATCAGCAAAGGGAAAAGGCACAGGGGGGAAGTCCAGGAGAAACCAGGTACAAGCTTCTAGGTGTCCTTCCCAGTGGAGTCTTATGGGGACAAACTTAATACTCCCAGCAACAATATGTGACAACCCATGTGAAATGTTGCCAACCAGGAAAGCTCACTTGAGCCTTAGTGTCCAGGATTGTTACTGGGGGTCAGTCACAATAGACACGTAGAGCCCACTTGACTGATCTCAGCTACTCAGACTCCAGCCACCCACTGTAGCCAAAACAGGTTTTCACCATAAATCACATCGTCAGGATACACTTATCTGGTCAAACTGGTATGCCAAGGCTTCAGGCATACGAGTAGGTTTTTACCATAAATATAGTAGGGTCCAAGGCCTTAGGCATACAAAAACACTAATCAGGAAGAAAATTTCAGGGGCTCAGAGGTTATCTTCCAGGAGCTAGCCGTGAACTAGAACTGAAGACAGGCATTTCTTCGGAAGGTGCATGGTTTGAACAACCCAGGCCTGCTGAGTTAACCCTTTTCTGCCCATGGGGGAATGGCATGAGCAAAGACAGGGAGATGGAAATGCATAAACCATGATTAAGGAAAAGAGTGTAAACTAGTATGGTTAAAGAGAAGGAGAGCAGAGGGAGATTAAGTGGAAATGTATCTTGGGTCAAGAGTCTTCAGTGCAGATAAGCAAGGGATTGGGGACTATTAATTGATAGTGGTTTAAAAGCTGAGTTGGAGTAAAAATAATCTGGATTCCAGGGAATCTGTTGACAAGCCAGAAATAGGAGGTCCTGAAGCAGTGTGATAGCCATGGAGATGGAAAGGACCTGTGCAAGAAACAGTGAGAAGCAACCACAGTAAGACTTCAAGAGTCAGTGAAAACAGGTGGACAAAGTAAGGGGGAAGTAGTGTTAACGCATCTTCTAGGACTGTAAGTTCATGTGATTATAGGTAAAAGCCTCTGTTGACAGAAATAAGGATGTCAGGACAGCCTTCAGGTACATTCATATATCTGACAGCTATTTATCAAGGGCCCACTAAGTGCTAAACCAATTGTCTTCAAAGTACAGTCCATGAACCACCTGCACTCCATCACCTGGGGAGCTTGCTGACAAAGCATATTACGCCCTTCAAGAGCTACTAAATTCAGCTCCCCAGGACAGGGTTTGGAAATTTGCATTTTCAACAAGGTCTCCAGATATTCTTATCATAACTAAAGTTTGAGATTCTCTGTTCTCAGCAGTGCCCAGAAAATCATTTGTATATCTGATTTTAAATATATTTCAAGTTGTGAAAATAGGAAGGAGAAAAATCAGTATAAAGAAACAGACACTTTTTTCTTTCAGGCAATTCAGGATGGGAGTTTCAAAGTTAGGTACAAGAATGAGGCTGAAACTGCTATTGCACTTTTTTGGGGTGGCAAAAAAAATGGTGGTGGGCCTTGATGTTAGGAAAGGATGGCTAAATTGTGCAGACTTAGGCATGTTCAAGTGTATGGTCCAGGTATGCAATCTATGATTATGAAAAGCACAGCTCTCCTTTAGCAAGTGTAACAAGGTCTTTTGCCCAGCACAGCCTAAAACTGCTACAAAAAAATATGACATATATTTTGGAAATATGCACATTTAAAAGATGCCTTTATATGTGAATCTTATTTAAATGTGGATAACCCTTTAGGATGTTTATGAAAAAGATTTTTAAAAAAGAAGCAGCAAAGATTACAAGTGACAGCTCAGAGCTTGGTATATAAGACTAATTAAATAAAAATCCAAGTATATATATTTTCCTCTCTACTAACCTCTTTACCTAGCTTTCCCCATCCCCCTTTTTTTCCTTTCCTAAATGAGTCCTTTCCACTCCTGGTTGACAGTAAAGAAGACAGCATGCTCCAGATAAGGTAGCTTTCTTCATTTAATATAATGTTGATGGTTTCTTTCATTAAGTTTTAGCATCCTTCTGAAAATCTGGCAAACACTATGATACATGCTGTCTCCATTAAATGTATTAAAAGAACATTCAATCAGGAAATTAGCTAACTATTCTCTAAATAAATTATATTTGAGATGTTACATATAAAATATGATAATTTTGAGAGGAAATCAAATTATGCTTAATATTTTAATGTACTGTGTTGAATAGAGTGAAAAAAGCATAAGCTTTAGAGCCAGACAGATATCAGTTTGATTTATGGCTCCAGATTCAGGGAAGTTATTTAGGCTTTCTGAATCCATTATTAGATTCTCATTCATTATCATCGTTTCTGAATGGGGCATCACTGGCATGTGAGGCAGGATAACTCTGTCGCATGAGGTGGTTCTCAGCATTCCAGGACAGTTCTCACCACTACACTCTTTGTTTTAGCTATTAAATACTAGTAGCATTCCCAACTCCAACTTCAGGACAACCAAATGTCGCTACAAATTTGCAAATGCCCCCAAGGAGGATGCTGATGCCCCTCGTTAAAAGCAAGTGCCTTAAATGGATTATAATAATACCTCTTCAGTTGGGAGCATTTTTCTGGCACTTCTGAGTAAACAAAGAGGTAGTTAAGAGAATGCATTGAGGTCAGTCAGACCTGGGCTAAATCCCAGCCCTGTCAATAGTGGCTGTGTTGCTTCATCTAAGCCTGAGCATCTCATCTATACAATTATGATAGGAGTAATACCTGACGCAGACGATTATTGTGAGAATTCACTGAAATAATGTGTGCTCGGCACTAAGCACTGAACCTGGTGCAGAGTAAGCCCTCAGTCAAGCCAGCCACAGTTCCTACAGTCATTATTGTTATTAAAGCCAGATGCCTGAGACTAAGGAGAGGGGAGGTGGCAAGGAAATAAGACACCTAAACAAGAAGTTCTGCAAAAACGGGAAAGTGGGAAATAAAAAGTAGCTAGAGAGCGTAGAGCTGTCAGCTTCCCTCCCACCCCCACCACCCCCTAAGATAGGAAAACGCTGTGTATATTTGAAGATAGAGGGAAGACAGAAAATGGTGAAAATGAGGCTGAGACTCAAGAGTATAGAAAGGGCGGCTGTGTGAAGCAATGTGATAAGGAAGCCAGCAGGCTTGGGCACACAGAAAGAAAAGGGATCACTGGCGTTCCATTGGGGCTTTTCCAAATGTGAAGCTGTGGAGTCTGTCTACTTTCATGGGCATTTTCACCTACTCCACACTTTATTAGCGCCTCACTCTCAAAGCGATGGCCAGCAATCAACAGAGCTGCTTTAATGTTATCAAACCAGGAGAAAAAAAAGAATCCGGACTTGAAAGATGTGCTGGTTTAATAAGGGAGACCGATCTACTAGGAAGTGAAGCAATCTCGTCCCCATAACTTGTTCCTGGCACTGGATCTTGGCCTCAGAGCTGATATCTGATAGCCTTTCAAAGACCACTTTCACATTTTCTTTTTTTTTTTTTTGGATGCTTCTACTCCATTCATTTTTTCTTTTTTAATTTTTATTTTATTTTATTTTATTTTAACATCTTTACTGGAGTATAATTGCTTTACAATGTTGTGTTAGTTCCTGCTGTATAACAAAGTGAATCAGTTATATGTATACATATATTCCCATATCCCCTCCCTCTTGCGCCTCCCTCCTACCCTCCTTATCCCACCCCTCTAGGTGGTCACAAAGCACCGAGCTGATCTCCCTGTGCTATGCAGCTGCTTCCCCCTAGCTATCTAGTTTACATTTGGTAGTGTATATATGTCAATGCTACTCTTTCACTTCGTCCCAGTTTACCCTTCCCCCTCCCTGTGTCCTCAAGTCTATTTTTTATGTCTGCGTCTTTATTCCTGTCCTGCCCTTAGGTTCATCAGAACAATTTTTTTTTTTTTTTTTTTAGATTCCATATATACGTGTTAGCATACGGTATTTGTTTTTCTCTTTCTGACTTACTTCACTCTGTATGGCACTCTAGGTCCATCCACCTCACTAAAAATAACTCAACTTCATTTCTTTTTATGGCCTAATATTCCATTGTATATATGTGCCACATCTTTATCCATTCATCTGTCAATGGACACAGGTTGCTTCCATGTCCTGACTATTATAAATAGTGCTGCAATGAACATTGTGGTACATGACTCTTTTTGAATTATGGTTTTCTCAGGGTATATGCCCAGTAGTGGGATTGCTGGGTCATATGGTAGTTCTATTTTTAGTTTTTTAAGGAACCTCCATACTGTTCTCCATAGTGGTTGTATCAATTTACATTCCCTCCAACAGTGCAAGAGGGTTCCCTTTTCTCTACACCCTCTCCAGCATTTATTGTTTGTAGATTTTTTGATGATGGCCATTCTGACCTGTGTGAGGTGATACCTCATTGTAGTTTTGATTTGCATTTCTCTAGTGATTAGTGGTGTTGAACATCCTTTCATGTGTTTGTTGGCAATCTGTATATCTTCTTTGGAGAAATGTCTATTTAGGTCTTCTGCCCATTTTTGGATTGGGTTGTTTGTTTTATTGATATTGAGTGCATGAGCTGCTTGTATATTTTGGAGATTAATCCTTTGTCAGTTGCTTCGTTTGCAAATATTTTCTCCCATTCTGAGGGTTGTCTTTTCGTCTTGTTTATGGTTTCCTTTGCTGTGCAAAACCTTTTAAGTTTCATTAGGTCCCTACATTTTCTTTAAGTACTTTTTCAATGACTTCTTTAACCCTCAGTTGCCCTTTCGTTTTTCCTCTACCTTCATGAGTAGCACTAAAAAACCTTTTCATGTCTGATTTATTCCAATGTCCCTTCAGATCCTAATCTTATCTTTCTATGCCAAGAAGAATTTTCCAGCACAATTATTTTCAAGTCATCCCTCACATAAACTGCAGAGGTTCATTCCAGATTCTCTGTGATGATCCAGAAATCATAAGAAAAATGTAGTCTCTGACTTCTAGGAGGTGGGGCTTTGTCTTGACCAATCGGTCATATTTTTTTTTAACTAAAAGAAAAAAAACCATGATATTAGAAAAATGGTAACACTGACTACAGTGGTAACAGTATAGGCCATGTTTCAAAAATTAAATAAGGAAAAAAGTCAAGTTTGGAGAATCATAATGCTGTACTAAAGCTGTGTAAGAAATAACTGAAAAGTTAAGTTAAAGTTAAAAATAGCTATGGAATATTTTTTTCATAGTCTTCTCTACAGGACACTCTGCAGATACTCTACAAATCCAGGGTTTTATGAGATCAGAGACTCTGCTTACCCTTCTCATACCCAGGAGGTTTGTAATGCAGTCCCTGAGGAGTCCTGAAGAACCCAGACTTATTTTATAAGTTCTTCCCAAACTTATTTAAGAGTAGTATTCCACAGAGAAGCAGCTGAGTCATTCACTGTGTACCACCCTTAAACTTGGTGGAATGCATATAGCTAGGAAGAGGACAAGGGAGTGCATAAAATAAGCTCCCCCATACTCCAAAATGAGTAGGTGACATATTGAAAAGCAACATGCTTTTATCTTGAGGAATGTTCATCAAAGCCACTTTCTAAATCAACAATCTTGTAATACTTCAAAGCAGAAGTCTGGACACAATATAAACTACCCCCATTGATTATTGTTTGAGAAGAATGCATCCTAAACATGAATCACTTCCCCTATAGATGTAGGTATCAGCGATAAAGAAGAGATAGCCAAATTCTTTCCATTATCTATTTTTTTTAAATCTGCATAAATGGGTTGAGAGGTGAGTAAGAGAAGCCAGTTCTCCATTTTTTGTTTGCTAGGGTACTGATGTTCACAAAACATGCAAGCCCAAAGCATGGTTAAACAGCAAGTGCAATGTCGTTCCTTAACTAGTAAGGTTTGCCGGAATTCACATCTAATTAAATCTTTTTTGAACAAGGGATATGTCTCTGTAAGTGCTTTATGCTGTGCTCCTTTGCCGCAAAAAGGTTGACTGCAATAATAGTATGACTTTTTTGCAGCAGTTAACTTACTATAATATACATGAAACTCAAATTTTTGGATTAACCCAAACAAGAATAACTGAAGCAAATTTTAGTTTTGTATCAATATCATTAAATGATAACTATTTATTATTAGAAAAAGAACAGGAGAATGGCGCAGTGTGGCCTAAACTGACAGCAACAATTCAGGGATATTCCATGTCTAGATTTCCCTCTTAAATAGTAATATTCAGTATTTGTTCACAGAAAAACTAATAGAGCAACAAAGCAGGTGTCTATCACCTTGAGGAATTTCCACCATGGAGGCTAAAAATGATGGTGATGATGGTGACCACAGGGATGACAATGATAACAGTGATGGAAAGGAAAGTGGTGAACAGGGATACTGATGATAGAGATGACAGTGCTGAAGGAGATAAAGGGGATTCAGAGATGATGACAGACAATAACAGCAGCATCTCACCCTCCCTGATCATCTTCTGTGTGCCTGGCACTGGACTAAAGGTTTTATATGCATCGCCCCACTTAATTCCCACAACCTTTCTATGAGGTGGGCACTGCCATTGTCTCTGTTTCACAGCTGAGGAATTTCACGGTCAGAGAGGGTCAGTATTTTGCTGACTTCACACAGCTATCCTGTGCAGGAGCTGGGATATGACCCAAGTTCTGTCCATCCCTAGAACACATACTGTTGCTTTCTAATCTATGCCACCATCCACTAGGTAATACTCTCTAGGAGTTCATAATACATGTTGAATGCATGCATGGAATTTTATGAGGCCATGTGGTCCAGAGAGATTAATGTTTATCCTGGTTAGATTTTATCTTTTTTTTTTAAACCTACAAACATTAAAACTTAAGGATCAGCTGCCTCAGATTCTTTGTGGACTAAGGACCACTATCAATAAAGACTTTAGAATCTATTCCAAAAGGCTCTCATATTATCTTTCAAACATTTAAAAAAAATTTACTTTCTCCCATTTAAACACATTCCTTGTGCCCGTTTCTTAATGTCTGCTTCCAGTGCCACAGTCTTCCTAGTCTCCAAGTTTCCCTGGCTTGAAAACATGAGGTCATCTGACTCTTCCCTCTCTTTATTCCTTATATCCAATCAGTCTTTGATACTTGGCAATATATTGTCAGCACTCCGGTCAGATTCATTTCCTTTCTATTCCCACTGCCGTCACGCCATCATGAAATCATCACCTCAGTCCCACTTGCTGATTTTAACTATATGGCTGGGTTTAATCATATGACATGGTTCCTCACTTCCTGTCACCTGGAGTCCAAATAACTCACTCTGTCACTAAAGATCCCTTTACATGTGGTCTCACTTCACCCCAACATTACCTGCCTCTAGTCATCAAAGCATTCCAGGGCAGGTTGGTATCCTTAAAGGCTCTTCACTGTTCCCCCAAATAAAGAATGAACCCACAATACGCAGGCCTCATCCATCCTCAACTCAGCCTTTCCAGCTGCAAATCCCTAATTACCTCCAATTACCTTCTGTGGTAACACTTCCATTACTCTGAACCATGTGACTATTCTCATGTGCTCTCATACTTACCCTGCAGCCCCTTCTTGGATTGGTTCATTTGTACCTCTCCACTAAGACCCAGGAATAACAGGCTTCCTCTGTAAACTTCAGCTTATCCTCTGCACAATCGATCCTTCCTCGACTCTCTTCTATAGCATTTATCACCCAGTGTTGTCATTCTCTGTGCTTGTCGAACTCCTATCTGCTGCTTTTTCATATCACAGCAAATGGCACAGTACATGGCCTATAGGAGAGTCTTAATAAATGCTTATTGAATGAATGAATGAATGAACTGTTCACTCCAAATATGCCCTCTTCATTCCTATACAACCCACTTATAATGTACTCCCTTCCACGTTCAGGCCATCTCTTTAAGAATGCTGGAACTACTTGCCTAAACAAGTGCAAACTGACTTCTCCCTTTTCCTGACTTCACATAGCTTTAACTACATTACCTTGTATTGTTCCTATCTATCTACATAGATTCTATCTCTCCAGCCAAGTGAGGAGCCAGAGTACCTGGGTTTGAATCACAGTTCTGCCATCAACTAGATTCTGTTGAATCATTCTTCTGTAAAGTAAGGATAATAGTAGCCAGTGCATGGGGTTGTTGTGAATTTTACATGAACACATAGTACTTAATAAATGTTAGCTACAATTATTATTAGGCCATTCAATATATTTGATTTTTTTTTCTTTGTGTGTCCTATCATGGCATCTAGAACCACGTTAAGTATGTAGTAGGTATTCAACAATGCTTGTTGGATTTAATTATATTAGAACAAAATGTCTGTTGACTTTCTTTGGAATGAATTTTTCCTTACTTGGTCCTTAACAGAAATGAAGCATCCTCCACACAGAATGACTATAATTTTGGTAAACAAATAAACCTTGGAAGCTAGAGTATTGCAAAGCATTTTCATGTTTCTACCTGAAGGAATGAGACCCATTTTATTAGCCTAGTTTTCACCTGATTAAAATTATATTCAGTTCCCTAATATGAAAAATGAAACTAATTTGGATATTCACCTCATAGCGTGATTGTGAAGGTGAAATAAGGTAATCCATGTAAATTCAAGCATCAGTCCTCTATAAATGTTAGTGGCAATTTTAGAAATATGAGTATCATCATCATCATCATTGGACTTGTCTAAGCAAAGAAGAACTTGAACTAGAAAAGAGCTGTTGATTCTTGGTTTACTTTTTAAAAATTATGCTCCCATGTCTTAGCCTTTCCCATTTCAGGAAAAGTAAACCAAATTCCTTTTATTTGCCCTTATACAGAACCTATTTTCAGAACGAAATAATGACATTTGCAGCAACATGGATGGACCTAGAGATTATCATACTAAGTGAAGTAAGTCAGAAAGAGAAACACCATATATCACTTATATGAGGAGTCTAAAATATGACACAAATGAACTTATCTATGAAACAGAAAGAGACTCACGGGCATAGAGAACAGAAAGGGGGAGGGGAGGTGGGGGAGGGGTGGAGGAGGAGTTTGGGGTTAGCAGATGCAAACTATTATATTTAGAATGGAGAAACAACAAGGTCCTACTCTATAGCACAGGGAACTATATTCAATAACCTGTAATAATCCATAATGGAAAAGAATATATAAAAAGAATCTATGTATATGTATAACTGAATAACTTTGCTGTACAGCAGAAATTAACACAACTTTGTAAATCAACTATACTTCAATAAAAAGATTTAAAACAGGTTTTAAAAAACCTGTTTTCCATTCATCATTTTTTTCATGTCAGCCATTCTTCTCTGTACATTCCCTTAGTTTCTATCTTTCTAAGGGTATAATAGAAAAAAAAGAATGCAGCATATGAAGAAAAATTCACCAACATATCATAATAAAAAGATTCATTTAAAAAACTTGTATATCACATTCTTTTTAATATATCCTTGCATTATATCAGCTTTTTGCACAACCCTACATTCGTCAAGTGTTCACCCACGATTTAAGGTCTTTTTCTCTTAAATTTATGATTAGTCAGTCTTGATCCATCATATTCTTATATTACTGCATTTCTGCATTACCAGAACTTCATCTAATTTCTGTAGGCTTATTTTCCTATTTAATAACATATTTTGAATGTCAATTCTACCTTTGAGAGCATTAGAAATGTCACCTCATATGGGACCTTTAAATCTGGTAAGCATATTCTGAGTTCTGTTTCTTAGGTCATCAATTAAGTACAAGTTCTTTGACGTAGTTGTGGGTTGAATTTGATAGGTTCTTAAAGTTGATGACTAACCATTGATAATCATCCTTTAGGGGAAACCTTTAGTAAGATTCATACTTTTCTAATATTTTTATGAGACTTTGGTCAAATTATCACCTCTGTAAGATTTAGGGGAAACCTTTAGTCAATTAACATTTTTCTACGATTATTTTGGAGCTGAAATCAGTTTTGTTCACTCCTGTATTTCTTGTGTATGTGTGTGCGTATATTTTTTTCAAATATATTTGAAAAAAATCAATCAAATCTACTGAATGGCCTAATAATAATTGTAGCTAACATTTATTACTATGTGTTCATGTAAAATTCACAACAACCCCATGCACTAGCTACTATTATCCTTACTTAACAGAAGAATGATTCAACAGAATCTAGTTGATGGCAGAACTGTGATTCAAACCCAGGTACTCTGGCTCCTCACTTGGCTGGAGAGATAGAATCTATATAGATAGATAGGAACAATACAAGGTAATGTAGTTAAAGCTATGTGAAGTCAGGAAAAGGGAGAAGTCAATTTGTACTTGTTTAGACAAATAGTTCCTATCTACAAGTAGTGGAACTCATATTTGGTAATATTATTTTTACCAGGACATAACTAGTAACATTTATATATTTTATGTTTTTTAGTTGATTGAAATTAATCAACTCGTTTCCATGATTTGTTCTAGTTCTACTTTCAATCCTGTCCATTTTTGCTTCATGTATTTTGGGGCTCTATTGTTAGGTATGTGTATGTATTTATAATTGTTATATCTTCCTGGTCTACTGACTCTTCTATCATTTTGAAATATCCCTCTTTCTCTCTAGAAATATTTCTTGTTTTAAAGTATATTTTGTCTGATATTGTACCTACTACAGCTTTCTTATGGCTACTGTTTGCATGACATATCTTTTTTCTATATATTTACTTTAAATAGATTTGCTTGTCTTTTTTCTATATATTTACTTTAAATAGATTTGTTTGTCTTTGAATCTAACTTGTGTCTCTGTAGAGAGTATATAGCTGGATCTTACTTTTTAAAATCTAATATGACAATCTATGTCTTTTGACTGAGATGTTTAGACCATTCACATTTAATAAACATGGGTGGATTTACATTTTTCATTTTGCTATTTGTTGTCTATATGTATCCTGTCTTTTTTGTTTTATTCCTTCCTTACTGCCTTTTTTGTGTTAAGTGTATTTTTAGAGTATTATTTTAATTCCTGTGTTGATTTTTTTTAAATGATTTTATTTGAAGTTATTTTCTTAATGGATGCTCTAGGGATTACAATATGCATCTTGACTTATCACAGTCAACTGCAGACTAATAATAAATGCATAAAATATAGAAAATTGGCTCCTTTATAGTTCCATTCCCTCTCCATTCTTTGTGCTATTATTGTCCTATATATTACATATATATGAACGCATACATATATGTGTAAATGAAACAGTATAGTATAATAACTACCTTATAGAATATTATGACTTTTGAAGAAGTCATGAGTAGAAATATGCTTATATAGCCTTTTATATTAACATATATTTATCATTTCCAGTGTTTTTCATTTCTTTCTGTGAATTTGAGTTATCTTTTAGTGTCACTTCCCTTTAGCTGACAAGATTTCTTGTCCTGTGGTATTCTTGTAAGGCAGATCTGCTAGCAATGAGTTCTCTCAGTCTTTTTTTTTTTTTTTTAAATCTGGAATGATTTATCTCATCTTCATTTTTGAAGGCTAGTTTTGCTGGATATACAATTTTTGGTTGGCATTTTTTCTTTCAGCACTTTGAATATATCATTCAACTGCTTTCTGGACTCCATTCTTTCAAATGAGCAGTCAGTCATTAATTGCATTAATTCTTCTCATGTCATGGGCTGTTTCTCTCTTACTGATTTTAAGGTTTTCTTTTTTTCTTTGGCTTTCAACAGTTTGAATATGATGTGTCTAGGTGTGTATGGTTTTGTGTTCATTCTTTATAGGATTCATTGAGTTTCTTGAATCTGTGGAGTAATGTTGGTTTTCAAATTTGGAAAGTTTTTGGCCATTATTTCATCAAATGTCTTCTTTCTCTGCTGCTTTCTCTCTTTTCTCTCATTTGGGACTCCTATTGCATGTATGTTGGTATTCAAGATGTCCCACAGATCTCCAATGCTCTTCTCATTTTTCTTTTCCATTTTTTTTTTAAGTTTCATGAAATTTAATTTTATGTTCTGTCTTTGAGAAATCACATGAGGGAAAAATCTATTTTAGGTAATATTGAACATTGCATTATCCATGCCATGAGAATGAGGATTTGCCCTGGGAAGTGACCAGTACTTGGGTTCTGAATATGGCATTCAAGTTCCAACTTAGACACTGAGAAATCTACCACACCGGACTGCACTATTTTCTTTTTTTCTTTTTATTAAAGTATAGATGAGATGTAATATTATATTAATTTCAGGTGTACAACATAGTAATTTGACATTTATATACATTACAAATTGATCACCACAATAAGTCTAGTAACCATCTCTCATCATACAAAGTCATTACAATATTATTGACTATATTCTCTATGTTGTATGTTATATCTTCATGACTTATTTATTTTATAACTGGAAGCCTGTACCTCTTAATCCCCATCAGCTATTTTGCCCAACTCCCAAACCCCTTCACTTTGGCAACCACCAGTTTGTTCTCTGTATCTATGAGTCTGTTTCTGTTTTGTTCTGTTTGTATGTTTTGTGTTTTATATTCCAATATAAGTGAAATCATATGGTATTTGTCTTTCTCTGTCTCACTTACTTCTCTTAGCATAATACCCTCTAGGTTCAGCCATGTTGTCACAAATGACAAGATTTTATTCTTTCTTATGGCTGAGTAATATTCCATTGTCTATATATACCACATCTTCTTTATCCATTCACCTACCAATGGACAGTTAGGTTGCTTCCATATTTTGGCTACTGTAAATAATGCTGCAAAAAACCACAAAGGGCATACATCTTTTCAAATTAGTGTTTTCATTTTCTTTAGATAAATATCCAGAAGTGGAAATGCTTGGTTGCATGGTAGTTTTATTAATTTTTTGAGGGACCTCCATACTGTTTTCCACAGTGGCTGCACCAATTCACATTCCCACCAACAGTGCACAAGGGTTCACTTTTCTCTACGTCCTTGCCAACATTTGCTATTTGTTGTCTTTTTGATAATAGCCATTCTGACATGTGCGAGGTATCTCACCGTGGTTTTTTTTTAAATCTTATTTTAATTAATTAATTTTTTTAATATTTTTTATTTTTGGCTGTGTTGGGTCTTCGTTTCTGTGCGAGGGTTTTCGCTAGTTGCGGCAAGCGGGGGCCACTCTTCATTGCGGTGCGCGGGCCTCTCACTATCGCGGCCTCTCTTGTTGAGGAGCACAGGCTCCAGACGTGCAGCCACAGTAGTTGTGGCTCACGGGCCTAGTTGCTCCGTGGCATGTGGGATCTTCCCAGACCAGGGCTTGAACCCATGTCCCCTGCATTGGCAGGCAGATTCTCAACCACTGCGCCACCAGGGAAGCCCCTCTCACTGTGGTTTTGATTTGCCTTCCCCTAATGATTAATGATGTTGAACATCTTTTCATGTGTCTGTTGGCCATCTGTATGTCTTCCTTGGAAAATCAAAATCCCTTTGCTCATTTCTAAATCTGATTGTTTGATTTTTTTGATATTGAGTTCTGTGAGTATTTTATATATTTTGAATATTAAAATCTTGTCAGATATAGCATGTGCAAATATCTTCTCCCATTCAATAGGCTACCTTTTCATTTTGTTGATGATTTCCTTCATGTGCAAAAGCTTTTTAGTTTGATATAGTCCCATTTGTTTACTTTTGCTTTTGTTGCCATTGCCTGAGGAGACAGATCCAAAAAAACATTGCTAAGACTGAAGCCAAAGAGCACACTGCCTATGTTTTCTTCTAGGAGTTTTGTGGTTTCAGGTCATACATTTAAGTCTTTAATCCATTTTGGGTGTATTATTATATATGAAATAATAAAGTGGTCCAGTTTCATTCTTTTGCATGCAGCTGTCCAGTTTTCCAAACACCATTTTTGAAGAGACTGTCTTTTCCCCACTGCATATTCTTGGGTCATTGGTCGTAAATTAATTGACCATATAAGCATGGGTCTATTTCTTGGCTCTCCATTCTGTTTCATTGATCTATGTGTCTGTTTTTGTGCCAGTGCCTTATTGTTTTCATTAGTATAGTTTTGTAATATAGTTTGAAGTCAGGGAGCGTGCTACCTCCAGCTTTGTTCTTTCTTAAGATTGCTTTGTCTATTCAGGTTTTTTTTGTGGTTCCATACAAATTTTAGGATTATTTCTTCTAGTTCTGTGAAAACTATCACTGATATTTTGATAAGGTTACATTGAATTTGTAGATTGCTGTGGGTAGTATGAACATTTTAAGAATATTAATTTTTCCAGTCCATAAACACATAGTATCTTTCCATTTATTTGTAGTTCTTCTCTGTTCCTTTCTTCTCTCATTCTCCTCCCTTATGATTTGATGACTTGCTTTAGTGTTATGTTTGTATTCCTTTCTCTTTATTTTTTGCCTATCTGTTTTAGGTTTTTAATTTGTGGTACCCATGAGGTTCATATATTACAACATATGTATACAGCAGTCTATTCTAAGTTTATGGTTTATGTTAAAGTGCATTCTAAAAGCACTGCATTTTTACCTCCACCCCAGTTTCATGTTTTTAATGTCATATTTTATATCTTTTTGTTTTGTATATTGCTTAACTAATTATTTTAGATATAGGTAATTTTACTACTTTTCTCTTTTAACCTTCCTACTAGTTTTATAGGTGGTTGACCCACTACCTTTTACTATATGTTTACCTTTACTGGTAAGATTTTTTCTTTTATAATTATCTTGTTTCTAATTATGGCTTTTTCCTTTCCATTTAAAGAAGTCCCTCTAACATTTCTTGTAATGTCAGTTTAGTGATAATGAACTCTTTTAGGTTTTGCTTGTCTGAGAAACTCTATCTCTCCTTCAATTCAAAATAATAATTTTGCTGGGTAGAGTATTTTTGGAGGTAAGTATTTTCCTTTCAGCACTTTGAATATATCATGCCACTCCCTTCTGGCCTGTAAAGTTTCTACTGAAAAATAAGTGGATGGTCTTATGGGGGTTTCCTTTATGTAACTAGCTGTTTTTCTCTTTCTGCTTTTAAGATTCTCTCTTCAACTTTTGACATTTTAATTATAATGTGTCTCAGTGTGGGTCTCTTTGGTTTCATATTGTTTGGAACTCTCTCTGGTTTTTGGACCTGGATGTCTGTTTTTTCACCAGGTTAATGAAGTTTTCAGTCATTATTTCTTCAATAGGTTTTCTGTCCCTTCTGGAACCCCTATAAATGTGAATGTTAGTATGCTTGATGTGTCTTAAAGGTCCCTTAAACTATTCTCATTTTTAAAGTTCTTTTTTCTTTTTGCTTTTTCAATTGGGTGATTTCCACTACCCTATCTTCTAGATCACTGATCCATTCTTCTGTGTCCTCTAATCTTCTGTTGATTCCCTGTGATGTAGTTTTCATTTCACTTAGTATATTCTTCAGTTTGATTGGCTCTTTTTTTATATTTTCTACCTCTTTGTTGAAATTCTCACTGAGTTAATCCATTCTTCTCTTGAGTTTGTGAGCATCTTTATGACTACTATTTTGAACTCTTTATCTGGTAAATTTCTTATCTCTGTTTTATTTAGTTCTTTTAGGTATTGTCTCATTCTTTTGTTTGGAAGGTATTCCTTTCTCTCTTCATTTTGCCTAACTTTCTGTATTTGTTTCTATGTATTAGGTATATGAGCTACATCTCTCAGCTTTGAAAGAGTGGCTTTATGTAGAAGGTGTCCTGTGGGGCTCCATGGCACAATCACCTGTGGTCACCAAAGCCAGGTGTTCCAGGGGTATCCTCTGTGTGGGCTGCATGCCTCCTTCTGTTGTGGTTGGGCTGCGACTGCTGTAGGCTCAGTGTTGGGCAGGGCAGGCCCCCGGCCCAGCTGACTGAGAGGTCCAGCCATGACTGCTGCTAGTGCATTGATTTGTGGGGCTGGCCCCTGGTGCAACTGGCAGCAAGGCCTTTTGAGACTGCTGTAGTCACACTGGTGTGCAGGACTGGCCCCTTGAAGTGACAGCTGTTTTAGAAAGGCACTGGTGCCAGCTGAGGCTGCCTGTCAGATAGGTTGTGTCTAGCCCCCAAGGTGGGAGTTGCTTTGGAGGGGGACGAGCACTGATTGGGACTGCTTTGGAGGGGCACCAGATGGGGTGGGGCTGGAGCTGCTTTTTTTTACTTTTTTTTTTTTTTACTTAAAAATTTTTTTTTACTTTTTTACTGTTTCCCTGGAGCTGGTTTGAAGGGGCCAGATAGGGTGGGCGGGTTGGGTCCTCATGGGAATGCCAGGGGGGGCACATGGTGTTAGGTAGGTTGACTGAGAGTGACAGAAATGGTGCCTGCCACTGCCAGGTCAACTAGGTGGAAGGAGAGTACAAAAAAATGGCACTCACCAGGGCTTATGTCTCCAGGGAAAGTTCCACTAGATCCCTGCCCCTCGGGTACCCACCCTAATATTAGTCAAGGAATCTTCTTGTATGACCCAAATGCTTTTCAAGCTGTTGCTTCTGTGCTGGAACTTGGAGACAGTGAGTTTGTAGGTGACAGTCTTGGTTTCCCACACCCCTCCATCTCTCCCAGACATAAGCCCTGCTGGTTTTCATAGCCAGGCATTATGGGGGCTCATCTTCCTGGTGCAAGTCCCTCAGGCTGGGGAGCACCATGTGGGGCTTGAATCCCTCACTTTTCAGGGAGGCCTTCAATGGTTGTAACATCCCTCTTGCTTGTAGGTCACCACAATGTGGATGTGGATTCTGAATAGACTGCATCTCGTCTCCTCCTTTGTGGCCTTTCACTTATATCCTTTGCCATAGAAAATCTGCTCTGCTAGTCTTCAGGCCTTTCTCAGAGAGAGTTGTTCTGATATAGTTGTACTTTTGGTGTGTCCATTGGAGGAGGTGAGCTCAGGATCTTGCTACTCTGCCATCTTGATCTGGAACTCTCCATTTTTCTTCAGTCCTTTTTCTCTGTGTTCTTCATATTGGATAACTTCTATTGATCAGTCTCAAGTCCACTGATTCTTTCTCCTGCCATCTCAAATCTGCTCTTGAGACACTTTAGTGAATTTTTCATTTCAGTTGCTGTACTTTTAACTTCAGAATTTCCATTTGAATCTTTTTCTTTTTATAATTTCTACATACTTATTGAGATTTATTACTTGATTCATATTGTCATAATTTCCTTTAATTCTTTAAAAATTATTTCATTTAGCTGCTTTGAAGTCTTTGTTTACTAAATCCAACATCTGGAGATACTCAGAGACAATTGCTACTGACTGCTCCTTTCCTTAGTCACACTTTCTAGTCTTTTAACTTTTTGCTGAAAACTGAACATTTTAGATAATATATTGCAGCAACTCTGGATTCTGACTTCCTCCCCTGATGACAGTGGTTATTGTTGCTTTCTATTGTTGTTGTTTATTTTTTGTTTAGCAACTTGCCTGGGCTAAATCTGTGAAATCTGTCTCCCAGTGGAGTGCAGGCACTGATGTCCCTGCTCAGTTTTCTTTTATTAATCTTGTTTTAACTTTTAAACCTAGATTCCTAGGAGTCACCCTTGTGACTGCATAATTTAATGGTCAGCCAATGATTGGACTGAGGTTGTGCTCAAACACCTAGAGTTAGTAAAGCTTCTATTTTCTGATGGATAGATTTAACATTCAATAGTTTTTCAAGCATGAAGCGTCTCAGATTATTATATGATTTTGGTTTTCTACAGAACTTAAATGGTTTCTTGTTAGTTTTTTTGTTTTTTTTTTTTACAAGTTTTGTCCAGTTTTATAATTGATTTTTTGGGGAAAAGGATTTGCCAAGCTCTTCCCTTGGCCACAGCTGGGAGTCCTTGAAATCAGGATTTTTACTTCATCTCTGTATTCCAGCACTTAAAACACAGTAGGTTTGCAGTAAATGTTGGCAGAATTTCACTTTTAAATTTCCTTTATTTTAAGATGGATACACTTCCTAAAGGCTACGTAGAAAAATTTCCTGTTAACTGTGATTTTTCAAAATGATAGCTACTGATTCCCTGATGACATTTATAGGTTCCCTAAATGTCACATGAGGCACATCACAAAAGCTGCTTATTTGAATAAATTTAATCTTTCTTGGTACTCTCCCCTCCACCTATTTATTGATATATAACATTGTATAAGTTTAAGGTGTATAACATGATGGTTTGTTACATGTATATATTGCAAAATGATTATCTTGGTGTTCTTTAACTATTTCTTCCTTTATTCCAGTTATGTTTTTTATATTTCTGTTTCTCAAAGACCAAATACAATTTTTCTTGACAAGTTCTAAGTTCCATTCTGTGCTTACTTCTCTTTGTTCACAGCCCTTCCTCCTAGAGAATCAATAAACTCACACTACATAATAAGAAAAAAATAACCTTCATATTTTATACTGTGCAAGTAATTTTACTCTAAATTAAGTTACACAAGAACCTTACAAACTGGTAGTAATAATGGAGAATCTTTTGCAAATTACCTAATTTTTCAAATTAACAATTAAGTGAATATAATAAAGATAATTAGGGATACTGTATCACAATATGTATTCTTTATTTTATCAAGAGTAACATAGTTTTAATTATGCCTTGTTGAAGATACTCATAAATAATATTCAATTTATTATACCTCACAGTTCTGAAAAGTATGTCTTGGTAACATACACATGTCAGCTGTAACTTATATCAACTCTCTTATAAGATGTGAACCGAAAGCAAATTTTCATAAGAATTATTAATCCTAAGTATGAATAACATAAAAGTTTATGAGGGTTCTCAGTAATAGCTTGTTTTAATCTCAATAGCTACCAAGCAAACTCTATTAGATAATTTAACAAATTTCAAAATTCTAAATCTTTATTATAATGACAAATCTTCTTCAAAAAGATAGGCTTCACTCTTGAGAAATGCACTTCACATATGTTCTGAGTGTTCACTGATAAAACACATTAACAAATTTAGAAGGCAGCATTTGATATTTAAATGTGCATATTTGTACTTTCCTACTATTGCCAATCATCACTCGTCTATGGAAATGTGGGGCACAGAATGGGCACAGGAAAGATAAGTGAAATCCCTAAACACAGCATTCAATCTCTTTTTCCATAAAGGCTTTTAATAACAGGGAAAAAAGAATTTATTAGTTTCATCTCATTTCTTCTCTCTACTCCTATCTACCTCAGAAGACACTAATGAGAAGTGAAAGTGCCAGAAGTAGAGAAAAAAATTGAAGAGAAAGAACAAAGTGCCTAGATAATACATACAGCAGCTAATGATTCTATGAATAATTTATTTATAAACAACCCTTTTCTAAACTTTCCATCAATCATTTTTTCATTAGTAACTGAAGGTAGAGACAAACAACACACCTTTAAAGTTATTATATCTTAATTTCTTTGAAGCTGAACTACAAGCAGAGAGGGAGAAAAACAAACACAAGGCAAATAAAGCATGACAAATTTTTTAAATGGCCAGTTGAAATATATGTATTCAGGTCTTTAATTTCTTTCAGCAATGTTCTGTGGTTTCAGTGTATGTATCTCACACACAGTCAGATTTATCCCTAAGCATTTATTATTTGATGCTTGTTCATGGGTCAAAAGACTCAATATTGTTAAGATGTCAATTCTCCCCAAATTAATCTGTAGATTAACAAAATCCCAACCAAAATCACAGCAAGTTTTTTTTGAAATAAATTGAAGAGCTGATTCTTAAATTTATTTGGAAATACAAAGAACCCAGAATTGACAAAACAACTTCAAAAAGGAAGAACAAAGCTGGAGGGATAACATTACCTGATTTCAAGATTTATTATAAAGCTACAGTAATGAAGACAGTGTGGCACTGGTGTAAAGACAGACAAGCAGGTTAATGGAACAGAATAGAGCGTCCAGAAATTGACCCACTCATATACAGTCAATTGATTTTTGACAAAGGTGCAAAGGCAAGTCAGTGGAGAAAGAATAGTCTTTTCAATAAGTTGTTCTGGAACAACTAGATAGCCATATGTAAAATATGAACTTTGTTCCATACCTTATACTAGATATAAGAATTAACTCACAGTGAATCATAGGCCTAAAATCTATAAGATTTCTTGAAGTAAAGTTTGAGAAAAATCTTTGTGACATCAAAGATATGATTATAAAAGAATAAATTCATAAATTCCGCTCCTTCAAAATTAAAAAACTTCTACTCTTCAAAAGATACTGTTAAGGAGAGGAAAAGATAACCACAGGTTAAGAGAAAGTATTTACACGGCATACATTTAATGAAGGACTTGAATCTAATATATATATAAAGAGTTCTCAAGACTCAAAAATAAGAAAAGAAGCAACCAAATAAAAAATGCACAAAAGATTTGAATAGACATTTTGCCAAAGATATACAGATGGCATATAAGCACATGAAAAGATGCACTGCATTATTAGTCTTTAGGCAAATGTAAATTAAAATCACAATGAGATACACACCTATTAGAATGGCTAAAATGAAAAAGACTAACTATATTCCGAGTTGGCAAGAAGGTGGAGGGAAGGTGGAAGAACTGAAACTCTCATCCACTGCTGGTGAAAATGTAAAATGGTATAATAATTTAGAAAACCATTAGAAAGTTTCTTAAAAAATTAAGCATACACCTAAGATATGGTCGACTCATTTCACTCCCAGGTATTTATCCAAGAGAACGGGAAATTCATATTCATACAAAGACTCGCACACAAATGGTCATAGCAGTTTGATATAACCGCGAACTGGAAACAACCCAAATATCCATCAAGAGATGAATGAATAAATGCACTACTATATACCCATACATAGAATACTAATAATCATTAAAAAGGAATGAACTATTGATATCTGCAATAATGAGGATGACTTTCAAAATAATTATGCTGAGTGAAAGAATAGACAAAAAGAGTACAGACTGTATGATTCCATTTATATAAAATTCTAGAAAAGGCAAATGTATCTATAGAGACAGAAAGCAGATCAGTGGTTGCCTGGAAATGCAAGGGCTGGAGGATGGGAGGAGGAATGGATTACACAGAATCATGTGGAAATTTTGGGGAATTATGGGTATACTCACTATCGTAAGTGCTTTTGTATATAAAATTTATACATATAAAATTCATCAGGTTGCACACTTTAAATATGTACAGTTTATTGTATGTCAAATATACCTCAATAAATTTGTTTAAGGAAAAAAATGGCCACATGTCACCTGTTAAAAACTTCAGAGATAACTGTAAAGAAAAGACCAATGAATAAATTAGAGAAAATATAATATTAAAATATGAGAAAGTGGAATGAAAAATGAAATAAATATGAAAAAAGAGAGGTTGAAGGCTAAGAGAGCAAAAGTACCAGAAGCCAAATTTTCTGTGATTACTGTCACAGCAATGAGTGTGCTACATTCTTATGTAAAGACAGAAAGTGAAGTAATTTGGCTTCAATTAAAACATTTAAGGGAGGAATTTGGGTCATAGTTGCGAATGGCAAAGTAGCCAACATTTAAAATAAAGTGTATGCATCTGAATATTTAAAAGATTTTTTAAAAAGTCTTTGTAGTCAGTTCGGACTGCCTGGCCTCTTTTAAATTGCGATGTGCTCTTCAGGACAGACAAGTGGTTAAAGTGAGGATCATTATCAGTAATAAGACATAATGTATACAGCAGTCTTGCCTTGAAATCTGAGAGTTCTAAGTCCTGGTCACAATTCCATTATGGATCAGAAGTCAGCTTGAGAGCAAATGACTTGTCTTTCTGATATCTTCCAATTTAAAAATGGGAAAAGAGAGACCTGTGTTCTCTATGGAAGAGGTCAATTAGGGTTTCCAATACTTTCAGTTCCCTGGAGCTAGTCACTGCCCAGGTGAAGTTATTAATTAAATTGCATCTTTGCCTTTATCATTGCTATTCTCATAACATAAATGGTAAGTGTCCTCTTACTCCCAGTGCTTCTAAGAAGACTGCTTTTGTCTGTTTAGAAAAGAAAAGAAAGAAATCAATCCTCCAGTACACTGACTGATTACCTATGTATTTCAGTGGCACTTTATCACCATGGTACCCAGGTTCTCGGACCCTGGCAATAAATTGGGAACAAGAACATCAAACCCTAGCTCCCTGTGATGAGGCCAGTATGAATTCTAGGACACGAGTCCTTTGACTCTGTTCCCTTTGTGTAAACAAGTAGAAAGCCAAAATGGATGTGGAGTCTATGGTTCCCAAGGTGATTTAAATTGGAACTTAATAGCAAGGACCTCATCAATTTGAGTTCCCCATTTTCTCACAAGAACAGATACCTCTTGCAGAGAGGGCCACATCAGTGCATTAGTCCTGTTGCAGAGATGCTCATGTCGGCAAAGTCAACCAAACAGTCACGTCTGTTGGATCTGTAAGACTCAGCTCATCAACTGAGATTTTAAGACCATCAATTTGTATTCTAGTTTCTTTTACATCAGAGCAGGGTATTCAGGCTGTAATTTCTTGTGAGACAAGAAAGAAAATTCAAAAGTCTGGCCTTGCTTGAACTACAGACTCTTTTATGAATTACTGATTTTTTGTATTGAGCAGCTAGAGGTGAGATATTGCTAGCAGGCTATCCATTGTATGGCTACAGGGACCAGCTGTATTGGAATATTGATTAGAATAACATGAAAAGTCTCTTAAAACTTCTGAAACTAAACTTTCTGTATGGATTTTTGGCTAGATTTTATAGGGAAAAATTATGTTGTGAAATGGTAATTTCAATTTGTGCTCTTAATAGTCATCCAAAAGACATGGTTTAAGCTGATTTTGGAGCAAGCTGTAGCAAAACATTTACCTTTAGAAACTGAATTAGTGAAATTATTTTGCAGTGCCTCAAGATAATTCTCCACAATGTGATCTCTAAGTTTATTAAATATCAAATAGTCTGAGGTTATTTTAAAAGAAGTACATGTAGTACGCAGTTGCTTTAGTTGTAGCTAATTCTCTATTGCGTAATTTTCAACTGAAGGACTTTCTCATCTATAACTTTTTAAGCTTATGAGTGGGAGCTCCTATAATCTTTACATAAAAGAACTGTGTGCACACAAAGTGAACGTTAGCCACAACTATGACAATAAATTACTAAACGAGATCAGATAATACAGAAAGTTGTTTATTTTTTTAAAAGTCAAGAATCCTGTTTACTGGTAGCAAATATAAACATACATTTTCCAGGAGTATATGTTCTAGTTCTCCTAAAAATAACTTTATGGACTGCAAGTTACAGTAACAACCTACTTTAAAATATGATATATTTATTTTTTAAACTTTATTTATTTTGATGCACAGCCTTTTCAGATTCTCAGAATTCTAAGGTTGTACCATAGAGCATCAAAATATCAATCTCTTTTACCTAAAACTGGGATTTTCAAAATTTAAAATTTTGTTTTTCTTGTAAAATTTCATGAAGTGACTAAAGCTACATGATTAGGCCACAGCATGCAAACCACCTAGGAGGTGTAACATATTAAAGCCTAAAACAGGAGGGAAAAATCAACCAAAACCCTGGGGCATTTCAAAACCTTATTAGAAATATTTTCCTTTGTTGTGAACCCCAAAATTGGATTGAAATGGACTCTATTCTATCAGTTTCTATTGTCTCTTGAATATACATGAGCTAACTAACTAACTAACTAACTATTCCCAGAAAGCCTATTTAGTACTCTGCCCTATATTTCAAAACTGTATTAAAGGTATCCAACTAATTTTTTATTAATAAACTATTCATTTATTAATATTTCCTCATCATAATCAAGCAGTGCTGAGAGTACTATATTGACAGCCTCCTGCATCTGTGGAATATGCGGAAGGAAAAGGAGCATTAACTACCCATTACAATTATCACTGATAGCATTGCAGATCTTGAAGAGGTAGTAATGATGCGAAAAGAAAGCAATGAAGGACCATGACAATGAAGGCTAGTCCAATGTTTCCTAAAGTGAGGGTGCTAGTTCTTAGAGATGTTAAAGGGTATTAGAGTAAAAGAGAATTTTCAAAATAAGGTAAAATATGATAAAAGGTTAAAATGGTAAAAAAAAAAAAGTAGGTTTGAGAAGCGTTGGGATAAACAAAGTTAAATAGTTTGCCATACAGCAGAATTTTATAAACATGCATTATGTATGTCCAGAGGAAAATAGACTGTGTGAGAACCTCCCAATCTCATTTTATCAGGAACTCGACTCCCAGTTCCATCATCCTCCAGCCTGCAGAACATTTCCTAGGATACACTCTGGGAAAAGATGCTCTACTTCATTTTAGAAAGTAATGTTTGACGTAGCATTTAGTCCTCTTAAGAAATATCAGAAAAAGTCCAAAACACGGCCATTAAGGGTAGCTCTGGGAAATGGCATGCAAGCTGCTAATGTATTCACAGGAGTAAAATGTAAAATATTGACTTGCTTTTTTGGTTTTTTCTCCTACATGACTTTTCTCCCAAGTTTTGTGGGTGTGCAGCTACCTAATCTTTTTCAACCTCATCATCCCCCAATATTTACTAAAAGACTATCTGTAGATGGTTCCTGAAAGAAGGAGAATGATCAAACTTAAAGACATGATATTTTCTCTTCTCTCCCAATGTTTACAGCAGTTCCCTTTCCTCCCTGGACAAAGTTTTGAGTTTAGGATTTTTAAATTTTGAAAGTGAATAAAAGTATGAAACTAGTTAAATATATTTCATAACTTAAAACATTTGTGGACAAGTGTTACCTATAATAACTGACATTTTACATTAGTCAACTTTTTCTGTTATGTAAGAAATTAAATCAATGTAATGGACCTTTATTTTTCACTATCTCAGCAGCACAAGTCATCTCTGGTTCTGACATGTGTTTTTTTTGCAAGCCAGCTTTAAATAGACCATTATGATAATCTGATGAATAGTTAGGAGAGATGATAAATGGATATTTAATGGGAGTTACATTTATTATAATTTTTTTTCACCAATGATGTATATTCTGATATCCTGGCAAATTAGATAAGAAATGTAATAAATGGATATTTAATAAAGGCTTCAGCATATTATAATCTTGTTTTTCCCCATATCATGCAGAGTATCTTTTGATGTTAACAGAAACTATATATAGGAACAGAGGGAAGCAGGTAAATTGAGCATTAGTTAGTAGTCAGTGAATAGCTACAATATGACATCAATTATTCTGTGATTTTTTTTAACACTCAGCAAATTATTCTCCCCTAATTTGTAAGTTTTTCATTGTTTTTTTTCCCCTGAACATTTCTTTATTTTTTAAATGATGAGTGCTATACTTGTTCTTATCATTTACAAACCAGCACAAGACCACCGTCTTATATTATTGCAGGATTATATCTATGAATTTAGGTCTTTTAAAAAAATTGTGGGTTAATAATTTCCCTTCTTTCTCTCTCTCTCTTTCCCCTGTCCTGTTTTCTGCCCTCCCTTTTTGTTATAACTGCAACAACTTGAAAGGCACAAATCTCAACTATCCTGATTATCTCCTTAGGTGTAATGGAGGAGGTGAAGTCATTCAGAGTTGTATTTGTTCATGTTGCCTTTTACCGCTGCTGGCGACTGGGTTATAAAAATATTCCCAAACAGTTCTGAACACTTGCAGAACACAAGCAAGATGGAAAACCCTGAAAGACATTTAGATGACAATGTCTTGACCGCTGATTCTAAAATTAAACTAAAGTAACACTGATTATACCTTGTCATTATAGTATAAAATGAATGCCAAGAGCTACCCCACATATGCACAGTAGACACACACACAAAAGTCAGGTAAGAGGATCTTGCACTGTTGGTGGGAATGTAAATTGATACAGCCACTATGGAGAACAGTATGGAGGTTCCTTAAAAAACTAAAAATAGAACTACCATACGACCCAGCAATCCCACTACTGGGCATATACCCTGAGAAAACCAGAATTCAGAAAGAGTCATGTACCAAAATGTTCATTGCAGCTCTATTTACAATAGCCAGGACATGGAAGCAACCTAAGTGTCCATCAACAGATGAATGGATAAAGAAGATGTGGCACATATATACAATGGAATATTATTCAGCCATAAAAAGGAACGAAACTGAGTTATTTGTAGTGAGGTGGATGGACCTAGAGACTGTCATACAGAGTGAAGTAAGTCAGAAAGAGAAAATCAAATACCATATGCTAACACATATATATGGAATCTAAAAAAAAAAGAAAAGAAAATGGTCAGAAGAACCTAGGGGCAAGACAGGAATAAAGATGCAGACCTACCAGAGAATGGACTTGAGGATATGGGGAGGGGGAAGGGTAAGCTGGGACAAAGTGAGAGAGTGGCATGGACATATATACACTATCAAACGTAAAATAGATAGCTAGTGGGAAGCAGCCGCATAGCACAGGGAGATCAGCTCGGTGCTTTGTGACCACCTAGAGGGGTGGGATAGGGAGGGGGGAGGGAGGGAGATGCAAGAAGGAAGAGATATGGGGACATATGTATATGTATAACTGATTCACTTTGTTATAAAGCAGAAACTGACACACCACTGTAAAGCAATTATACTCTAATAAAGATGTTAAAAAAATTTTAAAAAAAGCTAGCCTGACAGAGGACTTGCTTTCAAAGGCTAATATTACCAATGATAATGGGGATTTATCAGAAGACCATTAGATCTGGGACTGGAGAACTTGGCCCAAGTCCCGGTCCCATTGCTTTACTAGCTGTGTAATCTGGGACAACTCTGATAGGTGCCTATCAAAATCAGTAATGAACTTTTCTCTAGGCCAGACTTAATTGTTGATTCTTTTAAATTAAACAATCAAGTAGAAATTTCTGGGAAGCAGCTAAACAGTTACTCTGCTGTCCTTATATTCTATATTCAAGAGAATAATAAGCAACATTCAAATATTACCAATTTCTTTCTTTGTCTGAACAAATTTGGACACATCCCTGCCGCCCGCCCCACCCCGCCTTAACTTTTTGCAGGTTAGACATTGAGATTTGCCTCCAATTCAGCATCTGCTTTTATTGGGGAAGGTGTTCTATACTTTTTTAATAACCTCTCCTACAACAGATACAATCTTATTTCCACTACCTAATTTTAGATATGTTAAAACATCCTGCTCTGTTTTTAAGAAGCAACGTTAGACAATAAACTGTTACAAATTCTGGACAAAGATTTTGTATAGAGATTTTTCAATCATTGCACGTTTTACTTATTGCAAAAATATAAAATTTATCTTTCTGAGAAAGATGCACGCAGATGTTGGTATGACTTGAGAAAAATAGTTAATAGCTTGAATTTGTTATCTTCTTCTTTAGACCCAAGAAGGAGGAGAGATCATTAGATAAACTGAGTGTGACAAGGGAGCTTTGGGTCTGTAAGTCTTAGACAACGGGTTGTGTTAGACGTGTACGTTAAACATTCCAAACTTCAGTTATTATGTTTGTAAAATGTAGCATATAATACATT
This sequence comes from Balaenoptera musculus, assembly GCF_009873245.2. NCBI lineage: Eukaryota > Metazoa > Chordata > Mammalia > Artiodactyla > Balaenopteridae > Balaenoptera > Balaenoptera musculus. Next base: position 38,173,760 of record NC_045800.1, on the reverse strand, counting down.
TGCTCTCACTACCTCCCAGACATTGTGTCAAAATAAATAATCTTCATTTAAGTGAGTGGAGCATACAGAAAAGAAGGGAAATCAAAGGGGCTACCAATGGGGGACGGAGAGGAGGGAAATTTCGGGAGGAAGGGGAGAATGTAGCAATGGAAATGAGAGAGGGCAGTGTATGGGTAGAAGTGGGTATTTAGGAAGGAGTAGAGAAAAGAAAAGAGGAGAAACGGGAGGAAAACTTGGTTTGGATTTAGTTAGAGGAAAGCCTAGCTAACAAAGGAATTCAAGATCAAGGGCAACAGGAGTGGAAATGAGAGGGTGTACCTTAGCATTTTTTCTTTTGGTTTAGGATTTTGATGAGTGTCATCTTCAAGTGGGAATTTTGAAAGGAAGAAAGGCAGAGTGTATTGGAAAACTGGGGCAGGACAGAGGAAAGCAGTTTTAAAAAGTTGTGATGGGAGATGCAGAAGACAAAAAGGGAAAGAAGGCAAACATTTTTAACTTGTCTACTTTGCGTTCCATATGGGGTGCAGAAGGCAAAGGGGATAGAAGGAAGAGGGGAGAGAACATTTATGCAGCTTCTGGAAGGGGAGAAGTACCCCGGAAGTACACTTTAAGGAAAAACTATTTGAAATTATCTACGAAAGCAGAGGGCAATTGCCCAATAGACAGAGTGATTACAAACTATATTGCATGAATTAAATGCAGTAATTAAAACCCCTGGAATTAAGGAATTGATAGGATTTTCAAATTGTACATCTGGGATCCCTTGGTGGATTATATTATGAGAAAAGGATCCAAAACTTCCAAGAAAACTATTTAGAATTTCATTAACCTAGCAAAGGCTAAACCCAGTGCACACTTCAGGAATAGCATAGGAGAAGGAAGACTCTGTGGCCTGATGATTTACTTCTTTAGGTACTGAAATGCAGAAAAAAATAGCCTGGTTGGCTTTTTCACTAGAGAATATGAACTTGAGCCAGAACTTGAGAACGGGAGACAGAATGCTTTTAAGAATGTGATGAAACCATAAACTCTCTCCCAAGAAAAATGACTAAAATCTGCCACAATTTCAAAGCTTTCAAAGGCTATCTGTGATCATGTGTCACCTCCCTTTGCCACATGCAACACACAACAAACTAGATTCCTTTTCATTTTTTTACTTTTTTGGCCACTCCATGCAGCATGTGGGATCCTAGTTCCCCAACCAGGGATCGAACCCACACCCCCAGCATTGGAAGCCCAGAGTCCTAACCACTGAACTGCCAGGGAAGTGCCCTGGATTCCTTTTAAAGAATACTTGATTTCACGGAAGAGAAAGGTTAAAGCTGGGAGAGGCAAATACATGCTAAACAGATCAAGAAATGGATCTCAAAAAAAATTTCAAAAGAGAATTTCCCTATGGTGTACAGCACGGGAAGTTTTCAAGCTTGAGAACTACAACTTACCTAGTATTTTTTAAGAGGGCGACTATATGGAACTTTTGTGGGAATACAGATATAGCTATGGAGATGGCCAAACTGTGGGGCATTCTAAAAGTGAGGAAAGAATAGGTACACTAAAGGTTGAGAATCTCAAATTGAATATATTGCTTCCCTGGGAAACATATCAAAATGAAAATGCAAGGAAAGGGAAAAATGAATAGGCTATATAATGAGCCCCAGTGAGAATGAACTTGACTGCTAGCAGCTCCACAGGCTGGGGGAGGATACAGAGTATGAGGTAAATGGAAAATGAGTAAATTAATTTTTAAAAGTGAGTTCAAAGCTGTTTTGAAAGACAAACTGAACTTGTTGAAAATATTGGAGAAACACAATCTGAAGGAAAAAAAACAATAATACAGAAAAAGAACACAAGTCAGTTTGCTGGAAGCAGACAAGAACAGTACAGAATTAGCTTATTTTCATGTTTTAGCGTTTCAAGACAAAAGTAGGTACAACCATAGAGAAGCAGGCTTCAAATTCCAGTAACCCACACTGAACGAGACTTTAAATGGCTTGATGAAGGTAATTTTCAAAAGTTAAAATGGAAGAGACACAAAAAGGACATAATAAATAAAATGGCAGATTTGGAGAATAAAAGCCTTGGATTTAAAACAACAACTAACAACAGGAAAGTCTTTTACAAAGAAAGATGTCAAAGCCCTAAACTTGAGAAAGAGAAGTAGACATATTTGAGGATGTGGGCATTAAAAAGAAAGGTTTGTTTGTCAAAAACCAGGAACAGGGAGGAGAAAAACTAGGACAAAGCAGAAATGTCATGCGAAATATCTTATATAACAAACCGATGGCTATGCCAGTAAAAGTTCTGGGAGAGAGGAAGCACCTGTCCAAAGGGAAGGTGTGAGAAGGAAGAGACACAACACCACCTGGACTGTTAATCTACTATAGAAAGATTTTTGGAGCCAACTAGGATTTTGGAAGAAATTTTGAGTAAAGTAGATTTATAAAATAGTGTTTGTCTCTAATAACGATGTTAAAAAATAATAAATAAATAAATAAATAAATAAATGCAGAATGAAAGAACCAAAAAAATAAAAATAAAATAAAATAGTGTTTGTGAGGCCATTCAGGAGAGAACAAAGTAAAGTCCTGGTCAAGGGAATAAAATTTATCTGGACATGATTTAAGCAAGAATCATCGATGGATGCTAAAACTAGTGGGTGGAAAGTTGGTTAAGAAACAGGATATTTACATAGTCTCAAAGTATCTCCCTACAAATTACTTATTAATTACAAAAAGGAAAATAGTAACTTAACAGTGGAGAAATCTGACAAACAGTACCTGAACCAAGTGATCACCACCAGTTAACACCATCAAGTTAGCATCACCAGTGATGGGATAAATCAATATCATGTGTTGTCTATACATAATATTCTGAGAACGACACAATATCACATCCAAACTCAAAATCCAAAACCTGAATCTAATCATACGGAAACATCAGCCAAACCAAAATCAAGAGGCACTTTGTATCACAGTTGTTCAGAACTCTTCAACTTTTCAAAAATATCAAGGTCATGAAAGACAAAAACTGAGAAACCATTCCAGATTAAAGAAAACTACAGAGACGTGACAACTAAATGTAACATGTGATCCTGGACTGAATCTTGGAGCAGAATAAAAAAATTTTTTTATAAAATTTTTTTTATAAAGGTCATTACTGAGACAATTGGCAAAATATTAATAAAGTCTGTAGATTAGATAATCATATTGTATCCATGTTAATTTCCTGACTTTGGCAATTGTATTACAGTTATGTAAGAAAATGTCCTTGTTTTGAGGAAGTACACACTCAAATATTTGTGGATATGAGGCATCACCCTGCAACCTACTCTCTAACAGTTCAGAGATTGATAAAACAAATGTGGTAAAGTGTTAACATTTGGAAAATCCAGGTGAGAGATATACAGGGATTTTTTGCGTTATTCTTGCATCTTTTTTTCTACGTTTGAAATTATTTCAAAATGAACAATGAAAAATTCTCTGGAAAGAACAAACTAATACGGTTGATGAACTTTGATGGGATCCCGGTTCAGGGAAAAAACAGCCATGAGACAATTTGAGAGAACTGGGGAAATCTGAATATGGACAAAATACTAGATGAAATTATGGAATGACTGCAGGTTTAACAATGGTAGTGTGGTTCTGTAGAAGGATGTCCTTATTTTTAGAAGATGAGGGTAAAAGTGCAACACATGTGGAAGATTCCACTGTTGCTCACTAGATCTGGCAGCAGCAGCAAGGCACTCACCAGTCTGCACTGCTCTGCTGGGCACAGTATTTCTTTTGTTCCTTAGCTGGGCACTACATTTCTCTGCCAGTGACTGTCTTGATCCCTAGGATGCAAAGGCTCCTATTTGATTAACACCGCTAGAAGGTTTTTAAAGCAGGATTTCTTGGTTCCAATGAGTTCCAAATTTAGTGAAAATGACCATTCAGCATCTCCTTATAGTTCTCTCTCTCCCCCTAGGACTCAAGCCTGTGTTTGTAACAGCTAATATGTTACAAGCTCTTACAAAAAATATTTGTTATTGTGACTGCTTTGACAGGGCTGGCCTTTTATTCAGGGCTGGGCATTGGATGTATTCTCCTCCTTTCCTACCCCCTCACAGGAGGTTTCACAGCTGCTCTGCAAATAGATTTATTTGGACCACCCCCACAGTAACCAGACAGACATGAATCTCAGAAGTGGACATGGCCTGAGTTATTCCTCAAGAAGCTTTTTAGGCTCCTCCCCTCCCCCACCATCTCAGCAATCAATTTCTGCCAGCTCTGTCCTAGCACGTACGTCCTCATATGCCCTAAGCCCTCAGGGAGCCCTGCTTATCATCCAGCTGCGATCCTGAGAAGTACATATAAGAAATAGGCAGACAAGCAAGAAGGATGTACTACAGTCTAAAGACAAGTGTCAAACAGAAGGAGGGAGTAATAACCTTCTGCATATATTTATAAGATATGCAAGTTTTTAGAAATTTTCCTATTGGCAGGAAGAGGCATGCAGAAAGAATTATGAACGTGTATAATCATAAATATCCTTTACAATGAACCTGTAAAGATTTAATGAGAGCAAAGCTCTGGTTATGGTTAGAGTACAATTTTAATAGTGTTTTTCTGAGCAGCCATTTCTGTTGATGCACCAAATGGATTCCTCTTGACTAACGGGACATGAAATTTGAGGGCTCATTCTCAAATATATGTTAGCTCCTGCCGTAGTCTGAACAGGAGGCCATTGATTCATTATTTCACCAGAGGAATCATCTCCCACGCTAACTCCGCTAGAGACAGTGAGCAGGGCCACATGCCTCACTTGGAACACTGGAATTAAGACAATTATATAACTTGTTCCAGCACTTATGTCAGACATGTTCTAGAGCTGAATGAACTCATCTGCTCTTGGGAGGTCTGTATTTTCTAAACTAGAAGTAAACTTTTCTCTGGATAACTTTGGGCTTAACAGGAGTTAGTTCTGGACTATCGTTTAGGAATTCACAATGGGTTAATACTACTGCAGTCACCTGGGTTTTTTAGAGTTTCACTTCAACTTTTATATCACTGTTTAGTTTCATTCAGGATAAAAGCAGTTATTCAAAACTGCAGATACAAGCTAAGGCAAGCAAATCATGCTACTTAGTGTTGGCATTTCTCTGAAACTGAGAAAAATATAATGCTCAATCATTGGTGTTTAATCCAAAGACACATTTTAAATCACCACCCTCTTCAAAAAGTTTAGCTTGACTGTTATATTATTCCTATGATCTTACTCATCCCTTGAAGAGATTACTCACAGAAGTGTAGTAGTAGGAGATATGTAATAAAAGTATAACCATGTCTAGAGAGTAGATGAATTACATTTGCTTTCCCTTACCCTACATAAACAGCTATCTATATAGCGACATTATGGTCTTAACTCAGGAGACGATGCAAGGTGGATTTATATATACTAAATACTATACCTAATTCATAAGTACTCAATAAAAGTTAGCTATTATTATTTTGATGCTGCTGAACTAGGAGTATCTTTCTTCTGCTTAGCTATTATTAGAAAAACTTAATATCAACAATATTAATTAAATTTCATACTAAGGAGCAAATCATTTGATCACTTGGGTATATATTTTACCTGATTGATAGTTACAAATTAGCTGTAAAAGTCATTACCTTTAAATCTGTGTCCATATCATTAAAATGGGGATAATACCTATTTCATAATTTGGTTGTGAAGAAAAGTGAAGATTCACAGCATTCAATTAAATGTTAGTTTTCTCCCCAAACCCTTATGCCTTCCACCACTATGCCTAGTAGCATATAATCCTATTCACAAAATATATTTTAGCTGATGAATGAGGCAACCCAATGGTAACAGCTGGGTTCTCAGCAGCGTAGGCTCTTAATAGTCTATCTGTCAGTGTTCCTGAGCAGATCTGAAGAATTAAAAAACTGACTTTGCCCATCACATTCCTGAGCTTCTCCAAGGTCTACCATGACATTTCAGTGAGTTGATCTTGTGAGCTACAAGGTGTTAGTTTTTAAACTACCTTTGTCATTTGCACATTTTATAGTCAAAGCATGTGGATTTCTCTTTAATCAATAACCTAAAACCTTGGCAATTATCAGAGCAGTCATCTAAAAATGAATGATTTTCAGCACTTGACAAGACTAGCTTGAAACATCTGATCTTTAGAAAAGCAAGGAATATATATTCCTTTATATTCCTATGTTCCTTTATATTTTCAAAGCTCTTGTTATATTCTGCTCATCCAGACAGGAAATTTGCTCCCATATGATCTTCATTCCTTGCTGAGAGCTGTTAGCATAATATGGAATCAGCCCAATTATTGATACTCCTGTTATAACACTTTGTGCATATCTTTCTGCTCTAGTAGTTTGCAAGTTCCTTTAGCAAATATAGCATAGTGTGAGACCATCACTTCATCTTTCTATCTATCATACTGCTTTACTCAGAAGAGTGCCCTCACTATAAATCCACAGAACAGTGTATATCAAATTGGAGTCCCCCTATCACTGGAATCAGAAACACCAGAAGTATCTGTTTAAAATGAAGAGTTTTTTATTCCACTGATTTATTCTAAATTATAATCGCTGGTTTGGGGACCTGGGAAGATTTTAACAAGCTCTGTAGGTGATTCTTACATACAGTAAAGTTTGAGAACTCTCTCACAGAAGAAGGGCTACACGTTAGGAACTTGAGGTTCCTAACGTTCCTTCTGATGAGCAGAAAACTTGATAGTTATCAGAAGAACTAGTCAATTTTTTTTAATGTTCAAAAACACTTATATTCCTTTACTGCAATAAATCTTGAAGGACAGAAAACTAAAGTTAAAAGAGATAGGTTTTCTTTTTTTCCTCCTCCCCTCTTTGTTTTTTTACTTCTCATTACTGGAACACACACACACATACACAACACATATATATGTATAATAGTATGAGCTCTCAAGTATCTTTCCATCATCCAGCCTCAAGAATCATCAATTTATAGCCAATCTTTTAAATCAATCACTCCACCCATTTCTTCCCACTCTAAATAGAATTTGTTTGTTTGTTTTTTCTTTATCATTGTCCTAAAACATTACAACAAAAGCTAAGGTACTGAATAGCACAGATGTGTAAGATGATCTACTGAAATTTTATATTGGGAATAGTCATAGAAATTAATTTATAACCTGGAAAAGCATTAAAACTATAAAGCTGAGATTTGATAGAGGTGTAGTTCTACTCTGGAGCAGTACAAGATGCTTGTTAGGATTAAATGAGATAACAATTGTGACATTATATTGTACAAGTGCTACCACAGAAAAAGTGTTTTGAGATTGAAGTCTCTGTGTCAGACAATGTGCTGGTTTAAAGAATATCAGTATGTTCACAAATTTTTGACACTCCTCCCCCCAAGAGGTGGGGCTTATTCTCCTTCCCTTTAGTGTCATCTGGACCCAGTGACTTACTTCTAGTTTAATAAAATATACCAGATATGACCAGATGACACTTCCAGTATTAGCTTATGAAAGGACTATGGTCTCTGCCTTGGATGTGTGCATGTGCTTTCTCTCATCATGCATTCTGGAGGAAGACAGCTATCAGGTCAGAAAGTGGCCCAGGGGAGAAGGAAGCCAACTGTCGTGTCTTGAGGATACTCAGGTGCCTATGGAAAGGCCCAAGTGGCAAGAAATAAAGGCTTGTCAGCAACCATATAAGTGATCTAGGAAGTGGATTCTCCAACCTCAACTGAGCATAAAATAACTGGTCCATAGCTTTATTGCAACATCATGAGAGACCGTAAATAAGGCCAGCTAAAAGCTGCTTGCATTGGTTACCACAGCAAAAATTTGGAAGCAACCTAAAAGCTCATCCATAAGACACTGATTGAATTATCTATGATGCAAAATGGGATATATGTACTTCTGAGAAAGAATGAGGAAGATCTTTATGAACTGGTATATTCTGATTCCCAGAATATATTGTTAAATGAAAAAAAAAGATGCCAAAGAATGTATATAATATGCTCCTTTTGCATAAGAAAGAAGAGTAAATGTACACATATTTGTTTACTTTTGTCAAAAGAAACACAGGAAGAATAAACCTGAAACTAATGAATACAAATGGGTTTGAAGCTTTTTGATTTTTACATAATTTTGACTTTGACCTTGTAAATAGTTTACATATTCAAAACATAAAATTAAATCAAAACAGTTGGAAAAACAAACCCTAAAATAGAATAAAAAGAGCAACAACTACAATAAACTATATCAAATTGATAACACAAACACAAAGAAAAATAATTTAAGAAACTTTTGAACACAGCCCTCAGACTACATATACTTTAGTAAATTCTAAGGACAAAAAAAATTACAAGGAAATCTAATTTTCTTAGTAGTTTTACTATTGTCGGTTGAAGTATTATTACTGTAATTCTCAATCTATTTTATACGGACTGGAGCAAATGAGCAAATATTTATGCATATACTTAAATTTTAAAACTTTTTTGAATGTTTTGAAATTTTTTTTGAGAATCAGAGTTGTTATTGTGGATGACTATGGATACCAGTGGGAACTGGAGGAAGATGAGGAAGAACTCTGGTGCTGCATTTGAATTCATCACTTCTTAAAAAATTAAATCTTAGGTCTGTCCTCTGAAAGGGTGTAGGAGCAATGACACCCTGGTAGTAATTAAAAACCCCCAGGACCCAGACAATGGCTTCTAAATAATATTCCCAACAAAAAGAAACTAGTTGTCCTTAGAGAAATGGCTGATTCCAGGTCTAGAGCAGAAAAAGTACAAGGAGAGAATTGAACATCTTTTGCCAGACAACAAGAAAGTGCCCAGAAGGGGTTATCACTGGATAAACCTGGGAAAATTTGAGTCTCAAAAATAATAACAATGGCAATAAATTATAACATATTGAATTTTTAAAATCTTGAACCATAGTGAAACTCAGAAGAGGGGTAAGCAGGTGGGAAGGAGAGGGAAAGAGGGAAAAGGTGAGGGAGAGAGCAGAGAAACAGTATGAGAGAGAGAGAGAGAACCTGTGTGTGTATGTATGTGTGTGGGAAGGAGGAAGAAAGAGAGAGAAGGAGGAAGAAAGACAAAATATTATTCTTCTTTAAAGAATAATAGAATAGTGACAACTGATTCAGACAAGGATTATCACTAGATGCTAAAACCAGGCTATTTAGGAATAGAAATTCACAGTTTCTCCCTGCAGATTACTTATTACTTACAGAGTATCATTCCATAGATAACTAAGTACAAAGAAGAATGGTCCTTTACAATGGAGAGACCTAGCAGTCACCACCTTAACCAACCAAATGATCAAATTATCATCGGCAGAGGAACAACCTGCCACCTTGTGCCCTTTGATGTGATGCAATTAAGAAGTACACATGTCATCTATGTCAAAAGTGTTTAACCTGGTGGTTCTCAAAGTGTGGTCCCTAGACCAGCAGCATCAGCATTAGCATCAGCATTAGAAATGCAAATAGGTCCAACACAGACCTATTGAATCAGGAACTTTGGAAGTAGGCCAAACAATCTATGTTTAATAAGCCCTCCAGATGTTTCTGAAACATGTTAAAATTGGAGAACCAGTGGTTTAACCTGAATTTAATGAGAAAACAGTGAGACAAGTTCAGATCTTCAAATTTTCTACTGGCCTAAACTCTTCAAAAAAGTCAAGGTTGCAAATAACAAAAAAGTAGAGTCCAGGAGGGGTTGTAGGAGGAAACTTTAAAGCTAAAGAGATTAACAACCTAATGCAATGAATTTTAATTGGGTCGTGAATTTAAAATAATAAAAAATAACCAGTTATGATGTCTGCAACTTATCAACCTACTTTCAAATGATTCAGGAAAAATAAACAAAAACAACAAGCAAAAATAAACAAATACAAGATAAACAGGAATTATCTATATATACAAAGAGAAAATAAATCTGAAACAATGGTAACAGTTGACATATATAGATGTCATTGAGCTATTTTTCAGCTTTTCTGTAATTGTGAACATTTTCATAATAAGATGGACAAAAATTAATGCAAAAAATGTCTAGAAACCATAAGAAAGGTGAGTATTCTAAAAACAAAAAATGTCAACACACAAAACAATCCCATAAATTCATTTTCACAAAGTGAAATAGAGTATTTTGAAGCAACTAAATGCTTGACAACTGAAGTGGCAGAGTTGAGATAAGTGGGTTAGTCACTTACTCAGCTCTGACATAGTTTTCACCCCCATATTTTATAGCCACCCACACGTGGACTATATTAAAAAGTGCTGCACTTCCAATTTTCCCCTTTACTACAGAGGAAATGCAGAGAGAGTTAATAACATCATCAACCATAAGCTTTTAAGGTTCAGCATCCTAATAAAACTGATGAATCTTGACTTGCAGCCTCAGCAGTTAAATTACTGCTATGAAAATCACTGCCAATGGCCAAGTTGCATGAAAGAATAATTATACATGTTTACTGTTAACCATCAGTCAAGTCCAAGAGCTATGAGATGAAATATGAAATGCAATGAAATGTGAATATGTAATCTGAGGGCCTACCTGCCCCAATCTCTCTCTTTCCTCCCTACCCCCCACCCCCCCTCTCTCTCTCTCTCTCTCTCTCTCTCTCTCTCTCTCTCTCTCTCTCTCTCTCGCTCACTCACACACACACACACACACACACACACACACACACACACACACAAGAAATGAGTATAATATTTTCTTTGGATATTTTTCCTGGCACTTTAAAAAAGCTATTGAAAAATACAAGACAGTAAGTCCTAAATGACATCCCTAAAAGAAGGGGTCCAATCAACTGCAAACAAATCAATAAAGAAAGTGCTATGTTAATGGAAGTATTAAACCTTTCATTTTACAATCATCTGTTCTTGAGAAACTGTACTATCCATAGCAAGATGCTCTCCCCATATTTAAAGTATATGATTTATGGCTGACTTTCTTCTGTAGCTTTTATGAGAAAGCATTTTTTAGCTGTCCCATGTAAGCTGCTAACATCTGCACTGAAGAAAGAATTGAAAAGAGCAAAATTCAGCATGGATTACCACTATCAGATTTTTAAAAAGAGAAGCAATACATTGTAATTTGATGTACTGATAGTTTTTGAAATACCTTCCAATGTAAACTTCAAAAGATCATAATGAATATTTAATTTCAATGTAGCACACATTGAGAGTTCAAAATTATTGGCCACTAGGAAACTAAATCCACTGATAAAAGAATGTAACCACTTGTTATATCCACAGGCATGATTTTGAGCTGTGATTATATGTAAATCTAATGTCTCTACAATTGATAACTGTAGGATTACTGGATATTTCTGCAACCTTAAAATAGAGTAAACAGTCAATAGTGAGAGGAGTTAATCAGTTAATGGATAGCAGTTGCAGCTGCAAAGTGAATTACCATTCTTTGAAAATCTGAATTTTAATCTTGAATGGTCTCTATACTATAAGGAAGAACTATTTTGAAGCCTTTTATTAAGTCTCTTGTCCTGTCTTCAGTTGCCAGCTGTGTATCCATCAAACTTGGGGAAAAGCGCAAATTCCAACTGGTGAACAGCTTGAAATTGAGGGTTCTTGAGTGAAGGTTCTCAAGTGAAACAGGGATCTAGAAAGAAATTGTAGTCTTGTGGCTATGACCGTGTTCTATGCAGACAGACAGACCTCTGTTTGAATAACTCCACCACCTACAAGCTGTGTAACCTAATGAAAATTACATCAGTTTTCCATGCCTTTATTTCCCCATCTGTAAATGGGGATATTTATCTCATGATTATCTCACGATTCCATGAGATAATGTAAAGTATCTGCCAGAGTGTCTGACATACAGTGAGTATTCAGTATATTGCTGTTCTTGTTATTTACCGTTATTATTTGATACAATCCTAATGACCTCTACTAGTGTTTCCCCACCAGTAGCTTGTGAATCGTGGGTGATGGTGGTGGTTGTGATGATAGTGGCTGTAGTAACCGTGGGGGTGGGGAGTTAAAAGACCACAGCCTTGGAACTCTGTGTCTGCTGGACAAAGCCTGTTTCCTAAATTCCCCTCCACTGCTTTCCCAGTATTCTACCCCGTCTAGGAATGTCCCTTTGAGACAATGTTTACATAGAAGAAAACTATGCAGAAATATAAAGAAACATTGGCATGGATAATGTCAAATATTCCCATTCTCAGCTTAATCCCTAAATATAACTGTTGATTTACTGATTTACTATCTCTCTCCTCCATCCTTTCTCAAAGGCACTGCATAGTTCCCTCTGGGTTTCAGGATGCAATAGTTTTCGAATGACTGTTTTTCCTTTGGCAAGACACTTTAAAAAAATTTTTTTGTGTGGGGGGGAGGGGAGATGGCTCTTACACCTCTTCTAAGATTTCCCCTGTAGAGTTCTCCTCCTGTATTCCTGAACTAAATTCCTCTGTGGTTCTTATTTGGCCTCCAGAAGAACAAACGCAGAGCTTTGAAGTTCAATGTCACAACACTGATGAGTGACCAGGTGGACTCACCACTTTCTTCTCTATTTATATGATCATGATTTTTGTGACAAGCTGGTCTTTGACACTGGCAAACAAAGACAGGCAATTTTTGCCCATTGTCCTAAATAAAAGACAGAATTGCTTTTGTCTGTGAGCTCCATGAGAAACCAGACCCCATATATTTTGTTCCTCACTGCATTCTCAACACCTAGCATAGTGGCTGGTGTGGGTAGACATTGGGAAAGTATTTGTTGAATGATAGAATGAATGGCAGAAAGAAAGTAAGAGACAAAGTAAGAGAGAAAGGGAAGGCAGAAAAAAAGAAAAAGAGCAATTCTAGTCCCAGTTCTGAGCTCAGAATGAAATATATAAAATTGATTGCCTTTTGCAAAAATGCCACAAAATGGTTAAGTTGAATGTTTAAAAACAGTTTAGGTTAAAAAAATGAAGGATTAGGGTACAACTCAAAAGTAAATGCAAAACGTGATTGTACAGGTGAGCCGTTCTCTACCAAGGACACAATTATAAAAAAGTAAGGAACCTTAAATAGTAACACCTACAAGGAAGGATATCTTTACAACTATGATTATTAAATACCAAAATAGATGCCAATTGGTGATATAATCTTTCTTCCTCAAATATTTTTGAAAACACAAGAGTGATACCCATCTGCCCGGAACAATTTAGGAATGTTTCTGCCAAGATGACTTATCAAATCCCATTCCAATGCTAATAAATTTTTCATAGTCTCCTTTCTAGCTATGTCCAAATGGCCAATGTAAGTAATCCCCTAGGATATTAACATTTGGAGTACATGTGCCTACTGAGGCTTTTAATATAAATGAACATTTAGAGAATAATTTAGGATTAGAAGTTTCAACCATTTCACATTTCATGAAAGTATGTCAAGTTTATGTCAGATTTTTAAGTGAAGGACTATGTTTTCCCCAACAGAATAGCATGGTATGTATATAAATTGAATGCACACTTGGGATAATAAGTAACTGTATGGTGTAATAGAATAGAAAACACCACATTTAAAAAATTATAACAAAAATCATTTGGGCAGATAATTCTAACCATCCTGATAATAACAGGTTAAAAAAATAGCACAGAAAAAGAGAAAAGAAACCTTTAAAAATTTTCAATTATTCAAACTAGCAAGAAATTATTTAAAATTTTAATTTAAATAATTTTAATTATTTAAACTTTCCACTGACTCACATCACAAGCAGCTTCAGAATAAAGCTTTGCCAAACTTCTCCTGTTCCTAAAATGCTTCATTCCATAGGGATCAAATTATAGCAATATCTCTATTAATAAAGAGGATATACTGTATCATTCAAGAAGAAAATAAATAACAGATAAGCAAGTTAATATTTATTAAAGGCTTACCATATGCCAAGCACAATATTCATTAACACCTAACATACACTTAAAACTTTAATCCACATAAAAAGACTATGAGGTATATACAATTATTATGCCCATTTTACATATGAAAAAACTGAGGCTCTGAATGGAAACAATAGGAAACATAAGAATACAGATTAGGGTGAGGGAGAAATCTATCCATTTTAAAATGCGGATTCTCTAGGGCATTATCTCCCTCCCTCCCTATCAAGCCAATCAGTGGTAGGTTCCTGGCCTTTAGCTGCACTGAGACGTTTAGGCCCTCATTTCTCAGGAGAATCATTTCTCAGTGATACATAGGCCAGGAGTGATTGCATCAGCTCCCTCACTTCCTGAGTGACCAAGATGTGGGGTGTGAAAGAGAAAAGTTAAGAATAATACCATAGTTTTTGGCTTGAGCAACTGGAGTTAGATAGCAGTGTCATTTTCTGAAATGCAGAAAACTGTGGGAGAAACATGTTTGCAAAGGGAAGAATCAGAAGTTTACTTTGGATGAGTTAAGTTTGAGGTGCTTATCAGACAAGCAGGTGGAGTTCCCAAGTAGGCTGGAGTTCAGGGGAGAGACCCAAGCTGAAGATGTACATTTGGGACTTAAAGTCATGAAACTGGATGAGGAGGGTGTAGACGGGGAAGGGAAGAACATTAGGTTGAGTCCTGGACACTCCAACATTTAGAGGTCTAGAGAAGATCAGAGAAAATGAGCAGAGGACATGAAGGTAAAAGGTAAGAAAGAGGTAAGAAAGATAAAAGGAGCATTGATTGGGAAGCCAAGTGAAGACAGTAATTCAAGAAGGAGGGAGTGATAGTAATCTACACTCAAGTACCCCAGGTAGGTCAAGTATGATGAAGGCTGAGGACTGACAGTTGGATTTTGCAACCTGGAGATCACTGACTTCCTTGACAAACTGACAGTCATGCTGTAGATAAAATTTTGTTTCCTATTTTTTTCATTTGCCATTAAACACTCTTTGAAACCACATTTTTAACGCCTGCAAAATATCCCATAATATAAATGTACAATGATTTATTTAATCAAATTGTTATTGTGGATATTTAGATTATTTTCAGTTTTTTACTTTTGTAAATAACAAGGCAAAATCATCCTTGAATGTAAATCAGTCATACTATATTTAAGTGGATTCAAATGAGTACTATGTAGCATGCATTAAAATAGTACAAAACACAAGGGAAATTTTGCCACTAAATAGCATTTACAATTACATTTATTATTCATAACATTTATATTATTTATTATAATATTTAATTCTATAATATTTAATATTAAATGGAATATTTATAATTATTATTATATTTATAATACAATATTGTAACAAAGAAGGTGGGAAAATCCTGTACGTAGTAATCCCTTGATAGTGCTGACTATTCTTATTAGCTATTATTATTTTCTTTTTTAAAGGAGGGTGAGATTTAGAGAAAAAAGTGTTTGCATACTTTTATGTCAGCAACAAGTCCCCTTCTGCCATAATTCTTGCTGCAGTAAACTGTCAGTGGAAGTTCTATTTGGGAGGTTTTTATTACATATAAATAAGGTTTTCTTCATATGTGCATATAAAATATAAACATGACAATTTATAATGAAAGTGCTCTACAGTTCACAAAACATTTTCCATTCCATTTCTTGACTGATGCTCAGAAAGCAACATGGGTAACAAAAGCTCCCCATTAAGCCCGTTGTCTGAACTTGTCATTTTTTACTCTTCTCTATCCTTCCCCATACATGGTCAAAAAGAAACTCATCTTCAATATCATCCATGGCTCCTAAATGTCTATAAGATAGAGTTCACAATTCTTAATGTGGCATCTAAGTTTTCTTCATAATCCAGCCTGTCATTTTCATTTTCATTCTCTCCCACTACTCTCCACAATGCATTCTGCACTCCAGCTACTCTGTACTGCTTGAGTTCTCCAGTGAGTACTTCCCTTCCCACTTTTGTGCCCTCTTCTCAGGCTGTCTCCTCTGCTTGGAATGCAGCTCTTCCTTGCACTACTTGGCAGTGCAAAAGGCAAAGGTTTTGGAATTAGATAGACCTATGTCCCAGCTGTGCCCTTTTCAGTTACTAGTTGTGCAGTCCTGGCAAATTTTTGATCTTCTCAGAAACTCTTTTTCTCAGCTGCAAATGGTGACAATAACACCTACCTTGCTGGATGGCAGTGAGAATTATATAAAGTAAGACATCAAAAGTATCTATTATGTTTTCAAACTCTACTTTTGAGTAGATAGTAAATGCACATGACTCAAAACTCAAAAATGTATGAAAGAATAGATCTCCCTTTCATCCCATCCCCCAGATGAAGTCCCTTAACAGAGGCTATATTTTTTTCCAATTTTTTGCACATACTTTAAGATATTATACACAAATGGCGGTGTACATACACAGTCTTTGACATCTTTCTTATTTCACTTCATAATATATCTTGGAGAGTCTTCCCTGTCTGTACATAAACATCTGTCCTTTCCTTTTTTTAAATAGCTGTAGTGTTCCATTGTATGGATGCACCATCATTAGATAAGCCATTCCCCTATGGATAGACTTGAAGATTACTAGCAATCTTTTTTTCCCAAATATTTTATTATAAAGGTTTTCAAACATACACAAAAGTTTAATTTTGCAGTAAACACTCATACACCCACCAGCTAGATTCTATAAATAATATTTTATTATACACTTGCTTTATCACATATCTATCCATCCCTCCTATATTTCTATTAATTTCAGAATATGTTGCAGATATCATCACACCTCCCTTGAAATACTTAATGTGTAAAATTTATTATTAGATATTAAAATTTTGCTGTTACAGTTAGTGCTGCAATGAAAAGCTGTCTAAACACTATTTCACATTTGTGTGGATATTTCAATTAGAAATTGAACTGTTAGAAATTTGTACTTATAATTTTGAGGGATATTGCCAAATTTTCCTCTGTCAAGATTGTAACAACTGATACTTCCACCAGAAATGTAGGTATCTGTTTCTCTTTACCTTTATAATACATTATCAAATTTTTAAATATCTGCCAATACCAAAGGTGAAAATATCTTGTAGTTTTATACTGTATCTTTTTTTTTTATATGTTTAAGAGCCTCTCATATTTTTTTTATTTCAACTTTCTAGTCCTTTGTGTACGTTTCTACTGAATTACTGGCCTTTTCATACTGATTAGTAGAACTCTTTATATTTTAAGGAAACCAGCCCCTTTGTACTATAAGCTGCAAATATTTTTTCCAAGTTTTTCATTTCTATTTTGATTTTAATATGACTTATTTTCCCAAGCATAACTTTATTTTGTTAACTTACTTCCAAGCAGTACTTAATACTGCTTTAGTATTTCTCCATTACTTACTGCCTCAGTCTCACAACTGCTTCACTCAAACTCTACTGAATTATTTTCAGGGTCTAGGTGTCCTGTGTCTTCCCCACCTATGGGATCCTGTACATGCTGTTTCTTTGTGGAGAATTCTCTCAGTTTTCTTCTCCTGGCTGATTTCTACTAGTCATTCAAAACTCACCTGAAGACTGCTTCTACAGTAAAGGTTTACCTTAATTCCCTAAGACAGGTTTCAATGGTCTTGTGCTGTCATTTCAGAGTGCCTTATGTGCACCCTGATCAGAACACTATCCTTCTGTAATGTAATTAACTACTTTCTTACTTTTCCCTCTAGATCGTTGGGGAAAAAGACTGTTATTTATTCATTCATCATTGTATCTTCAGCCTCTAGCCAAGTACCTGGCATACAAGTAGGTGCTCATAAATGTTTAAGGAAAAAAGTAAGAAAAGAAAAAGGGGAAGGAGCGGGGAGAGTGGGAGCAATACATAAAAGGTGTTATGGGCATAACTGTACCCCTCCAAATTCATATAATGAAGCCCTAACCCCCAGTACCTCAGAAAGTGACTCTATTTGGAGATGGGGCCTTTAAAGTGGTGAATAAGGTAAAATGGGGCCATTACTGTGGGGCCTTAACCCAATCTGTCTGGTGTCCTTATAAAAAGAGGAAAATTGGACACACAGAGAGATACCAGACATGCATGCAGACAGAGGAAAGACCGTGTGAGGACACTGGAAGAAGGTGGTTGTCTACAAGTCAAGGAGAAAGGCTTCAGGAGAACCTACTGATGCCTTGATCTTGGACCTGTAGTCTCCAGAATTATGAGAAAATACATTTCCATTGTTCAAGTCACCGCATCTCTGGCATTTTGCTATAGTAGCCCTAGCAAGCTAATACACAGTCCTAGAAAACAAATACAGAGGGTTAGAGGACATAGAAGGGAAGATGCCTGGGTTAGGGTCTATCTAAGTGTAGTGCATTAGAGGCATATGAAAGATTCATATGCCCTGGGAAGTATGTCAAACTGAGAAAAAAACGATTCTTTATTTTCCATTCAGAACAAAGAGGAGAGGGTGGTTTTAAATTAAAACCTCTGTTCACTAGATTATAATGTGAACATATAATTAAATTTGATCTTGATTGGGTAAGGCTCTCTCAGTTATAATTCTCATGGATTTAAGTCATAAACTATAATGGATTTACATGGTGTGAGAATTTAGTCTGATTATAATAAGCCACTCAAGCTTAAGGAGGCACATGCGTTCACAGCAATATTGCATTGTTGGGACTGTTGAGAAATCCCTATAATTTTTAGTCTGTCTATAAAGTTGGATGGCATTTTATGATTTAGTGTTTCCCTCTTCACTACTGAGTTAGTAGATGCTTTTCTTAGAAAATGAAATTTGACACACTGGCATACTCAACGGCATTACAAAAAAGGAAAAATTAATCATGGGACATGAAGTTCTTGAGAGATTTTTTGTGGTCGTATGTTTCATCTCTTATCATGGCCATATTTTTGTATTAAAAACTATATGCTAACTTTGAAAAACTGTTTATTTCCCTTCATATTTTGGGTGAGTCAATATATCTATGACAGTATATAAATCATTAAGTGAAATCAAGCAATGTCAGGTTTTCATCTCAAAATATGATTGAAATGTGTGAAATTATATTCTGTCTGTATTATGATAGCTATGACCAGGAGACTACATGGTTAATTTCCCTGACAGACTATAAAATCACCCAGCCAGGAATGGTGAAAGCTGTTAATCAGGAAGATAACCTTTGAAAGCCTTGTGCCTTTCATAATGGTTGCTAGTTAAATATGAACATCTGGGAAATCATTATGAATTCATTGTGCATAAATCTATTGCCCTATGTACAGAACTCCTTTTTATCACAAACAGACTTTCCATAATAAGGAAAGAATAAATGTATCAACTTTTTTTAAACCATACACATATTTGTTGTACCATTTATTAACAAAAATTGTCATTGCCCTTGGATGTCCATAATGCTGGCTATAAAATGGGGATAATAATATTTAGCTGAGAACATATCTAAAAGGTTTAATGCTTTAACAATGCTTTGAGAATTTAAATGCTTTGAATGTGCTAATTTTTATGATGTCTCAGAGGTTCACTTTAATATTTATCTTATGATATATGAAGTAAACTGAGTGAAATGGCCCTCTGTTTTACACATACATATACATACATAACATAGGTTGATAAATTTTCGTGATTTCCACAAGCCAGTCCTTATTCTTCTAATATTTTTTACTAGTAATCTAGAAATAATCTTTCAACATGGGCACTTACATCATTCAGTGAAGAGGTTTCTTATAGACTTCTTAGAGATACAAATGCTGAAGGCCTAAATTACTTATGAAAAGTGAAAAGCCAAAGAGAGTCATATAATTTTTAACTGAATAAACATTCTCCCACCTAACAAAACTTGATTATCAATGCCAGAAGATTTTGAGAGGCAATTCTCATGCCATTTGAAAAGGAACACTGAATTTTACACAATGGGAAACAATGAACAGATTACAGCTCTGCCTAATGGTGTTAAGATACTAAAACTCTTCTGTTATAAATCTTAATTTGCTGAAGTATATAACTAGGACAGACCCTAATCCCAAATGAAACTTAACTGAAAGTTGTTTTTAAAAACATGGTAGGAGACATTTCTTTTTTTAATGCTGCCAAACAGAACTGACTCTGGACATTTCTTCATTGCCCTTTCAGCCAACTTAGACCATAATGAGAACCAGTCCTTTTGTTTTTTAATCCAACAGCTTACATAAAATTTAAAATCTAGATTCTTTATTAAAATACATGAAAAAGGACTTTCAAAAAGCTTGGCATTAAGGGTATACATATTTATCCATAACAGTAAGTAACATACATATGTATAATATAACCCACAGGCAAAATAATAGTGTGCATCTGTCATTTATACTTGTGGATAAGGCATATCTATTCCCTAGAATATGCTTTCCTGTATTAACATTGGAGAAAAAATTATTTCAGTACATCAGTATGAAAAAAAAATCATAGCTAAAACAGAACACTAAAATACTATGTAAATTAGGTCAGAAAATCTGACCAGAGATCCTTATAACATGTCATTTAAAATTGTAATTGAATAAATATTTGTGTAATCGGTTTGTTACTCATCTCCCCCATTAGTCTGTGAACTGAGGTGCTAAAGTACTTGTTCTGAAGAATCACTGTTTACATAGAAAGAGGGAAAAAGGGCAAGTAAGAACTAATATTTATTGCCTAGTTACTACAGGTCAGCTCCTGTGGTATAGAAGCTTCATTTCTTTTAATACTCACAACAGCTCTGGACAGAAAGTATCACAGTCTCCATAAGCAGCTAAGAAACTGAGATAAAAGAGATAAAGTGACCTTCTCCATTAGCAGAGCCAAATCTAGGACTAGATCCCAACCCAGTACTTTTTCCATTTGGCCATGGTACATCCTTAAGGAAAGCAAAGATAAGCCTTTTATAAAGGATTGGCTTTTGTTTTTATAAAGCAGAAAATCGGTACTTTCTCCAGCCTCCAACCAGTGGTTCATAAGCTTTGCTGCTCATCAGAATCATCTGAGGAGCATTTAAAAAGTACCTGGGTCCCACAGCCAGAGACCCTGATTCAGAAGGTCTGGGGCAGGCATTTGTATTTTTAAAAATCTCCGTAGGTGAATCTGATGCTTATTCAGGCTCGAAGTTCTGTTCTTTTCCAAGTATAGCAAATGTTCCATCCCTATCCTTTCCTAAATTATAAACATCTTTGTGGTTAAAAGGGGAAGATTAGAAGTCTATGCAAACTAATATCTTCTGTACGTAAGTTCCAGGCACTGTATAAAAGGGTTTCATATATATTACTCCCACCCCCTCACATAATCTCATTTAGTAGGCAGTAGACACTGGAGCAATGCTTACATAGGCCCAGTTACCATTTCTTTAAACTTATGAAAACAATAAAGGCATATCTTATTTCTAAAGCACACCTTATGTCTCTCTTAAATATTTCAAACATCACTGTTCAAGATTTAACAAATATAAAAAAAAAAAAAAAACCCAGGGAAAAAGACTTTCTCTAAGCCCGAGAAATTTAAGAATTCACATTGTGCTGCTTCCTGACCCTACCTATTAAAACAAAGTATCTATAATCTCTAATGCCCTGCAAAGCCCTTTGCAAATATTTATGGACCTCCAAGGGTTATCTCATGGGTGCTCTTGAACAAGCCCTGTCAGCTACTACATGTGGTCTAGCACTTTCCTCTTCTGCTTTGGATACCCCTCACCCTCATGATACCTGAAATTAGGCCTCTGAGGTCTTCCATGATGTGTAAATGTGTTTATCAGCTGCCTCTGGTTGACAGATCACTGATCTGCCGCCATAACCTGCTGGACACTGTTGCCTCTGCCAAGTACTGTGCCCGTTTCCAATGAATACCACTACCTCCTGTTGCTTTCCTGCCAGTGAGCCAGTTCTTGAAGCTAAAGTTGCTTTGGGCTCTCTGAAGTTCATAACATGTAGAAGTTACTCTGTGTTGCATGAAAAGTGGCTGGGTGGCTGCGGATGTCTCATTCTCTGATTCAGTGTTGATTTTCCCACGTGAGTACAGAAGCAGTACTGTTCCAAAGGCTTCCAGGACTTTAGTGTGGAGTTCTCTGCTTCTCTTTGTAGTTCCCTCCTGCCTATGTCTCCATACGATTCACATGGGAATTTAAGTGGGAATGGCTGGTAGATGAATCAAATGATAGACACTTAATATTCTCAGAAGTATCACTCCTAACAATTACTAAAGCTTTATTACTAGGTTAACTTTGTCTAACTTCATCTTCCCTGCAAAGGCGTTCTCTCTCCAGAAGTTCTATTTAGTCTCTCCTATAAATTGTCTTCTGGCTGATCAGTTGCACCAGTCCAACAGATGTGCCCAGACTGTCTGTGATGGGCCTGGCTTAGGTCCAGAGTAGGGACCACCACGATACCTACATCAACGTGAGACTGGTTCGTAGAGTATGAGATAAGAAAAGAAAAAGATGATTGCAGTGGTAAAGGGGCACTATACAATATTCTTTGCCTTCCTCTATATCTCATACATAGAATATGAACTAGCCACATCCCTGAATAAATATCTTCCTGAACACATATACAGAAAAACTTCCATCTGGAGGAAAAGTTCTGAATCCACAGTAGAATTATGTCCCCAAAACACTGGCCTATTGAAAACAAACCTGGGAGACCTGTAGGAAGGGGTGGATTATCAGAAGCTAAGATTCTATGTAAACATCAGTTTTTACTAACTTATCAGACAGTCCTGGAGTTT
Organism: Balaenoptera musculus; assembly: GCF_009873245.2. Taxonomy (NCBI): domain Eukaryota; kingdom Metazoa; phylum Chordata; class Mammalia; order Artiodactyla; family Balaenopteridae; genus Balaenoptera; species Balaenoptera musculus. Next base: position 38,151,155 of record NC_045800.1, on the reverse strand, counting down.
TGGTTTTTTGTTTTTGTTTTTTTTTCTTCTATGGATCTGTTCTTCACTTCTGCCTCCATCAAGGTCCATCAAGGTCTTTGCTAGGATTTTTTGTTCTCCCTCATGGGTATCTTTATTTCCTGTCCATTTGTGTTGTCTTCTTCAGGCCTTGCTGGGAAATGTGCTTAAATTTTCTTCTGTCCAAATCATCCTATTCCTAAGTTAGCCTTTTTTAGTTCAGATCCTAACCACAGGTACTCTGTTTTTCTTGTCTCAACTTCAAAGATATTGGCTTTTAGGGAATAGATTGGATGGTACTGAAGGAGGGTAGGAGCAGTGACAGAAGCAGGATTGTAAAATAATTGTGTTTAATATTGTGACCCTGCCTTGTTCCTGGGTTTGTGTGTCTTAAAATTTGGGGATTTTATCTTGTAGATGATGGGGACCCACTGGTGGTTTTTGAGAAGTGTGAAGTGTGATACGATGAAATTGTCTGCCCGTAATGGGTAATCTGGATTAATGAAGGGAGATGTCAAAAGAGGTTATTAGGATACAATGGAAGGAAAAGGGGACAGAATTTTTAAAATGAGGTTTTAAGTGGAGGATGTATATGTCAGCAATAGAAATGCAGCTATCAGAACTGGCAAATAATTTGGGAGAGAATAAAATGTACTGAATTGGGGATAAAACACACTTCAGATAATGGTGTTTGAGGTAGCTAATGATATAGAACTGGAGCTTAATAGAGATGGTATAAACATAAATACAGAGAAAAAGAGTTAAAATTGTCACACAGGGTCACATTACCAAAGAAAAGAACATAGAGAACCGAACACCAAGAACCAAATAAACTCTGGGAACACCCACAGTTTCCAGAATGGAAAGTGAAAAAAGGAGATTCAGATTTTAGCCAAAAAGTGGACACTAAAGAGTGACTCTTGTTAAACAGAACAAGAAGCAGTAACTGTTGCTTCATTTTTACCCTGGAGTAAAGGCTCAAACAAGCTCTAGAAGGCTTAGTTCACTGGCTGGTACTACGCACCAGAACATCACCCTAATGTTGTCTTTGAAGACTCTTCTTCTAATGGGGGTTTTTTATACTTCGTTAACTACATTCCCCTAAAATGAGTCCAATGCACTCTTGCCTTGGGCTGAAACAAAGTTATGTTTATCGATACATTAAAAATGTGCATGGTAGGACAGGCAGTGCCTGAAATATAGGGGTTTAATAAACATATGCCAAAGGAATAAGTGAAGGATTGAATGTGCAAAGCTTTAATTCAGCACAAACTGGGTGTAGAAATTGGAATACTGAATAAAGTTCTAAATGGCAATAATACTGTAGAAGTTGGCCAATAGATGCAACAATAAAGACTGAATAGAGTAGATTTTTCTAAGTAAAACCACTCTGAACCAGTAAAAATTTACCAATGGTATTGAATATCCATGACAAAAAAAACCCTGTGTCCCTATGAAAACTGCAGGTTAAATCTGAGCCAATGATGCTATGCTATAATTTAAAAACCAAGTTTTGTACAAGAGTATTTTCAGCATGTTACTGATAGGAAATACAGGATAATGACCCCTTTAGGCTCAGCACTGGGCAAGCCTTAATAAAGGTACTGATTAGCTTCAGTTTTAGGCCCTGAACACATCTACAGAGGATTTAGAAGGAATCCCAAGGAGACTGATCAAAGAGATTAAAGGAATAAAAAATGATAAGAAAATTGGCCCCAAACAGAAAGACAAAGAAATGTGGTTTATTTAACCTAAGAAAGAGAAGGCTGATAAGCAAGTAACAGTCTTCAAGTATTTTGCCAATGTGGCGAGCAGCTGTTCTATTTCCCTGTAGGCAGGACAAGGGCTGCACCACTGGTTTTTCCCCAAAGGACTTCCTCCCTGCAGGCACTGCAGTGTACTGTTTGAGAGGACCCTAACAGGCAGTGGCATTTCTCTTTCTCTGGTCCCTCCTTAGGGAGGGAATGTGCAGTTATGTATCTAAACAATTGTCCAGGGAAAAGGGAGAAATTCTATAAACAGAGAAATCCTTTGCTAGCTTTATAGTTCTCAAAATCATCTCCCGTACACTTAGGCATCAAGAGATGTGAGAAGGAATTTTCTTAAGATTCTTAAGAGGGTGAATTCTGAACCTTAAATCATATAAAATATTTTTTTAAAGAAAATTTTGCCACTTATTAGCTGTAAGTCTGCTCTGCATATGTCCTACTGTGCCATTCAGAAAATAACTTTATTCAGTTATCTACATTCCTAGCCAAGGGTAAAAGGACACTCTACTTGCCATTATTCTACAAAATTGGAAGTTTGCAGACTTTTTGAAAATAAGTTACAACTCTTCTGAAAGGAATTATTCAAATGTCAGTGTAAGCCTATAAAGCAAAATGACTAGATGATGTCATTTTTATTATTGCCCTGTTCCAATTCTTTTCTCCTTTAGAAGTCAGGGATCATTTTACATCAGGTTCTAAGCTCAGGAACATTCGACTTCAGTCCATCCTTCCCTCTGAGTTTAGAAAATTACAAGGAACAAAACGAAAGATGACTCTCTCCCATCTCTTTCTTGGATTCCAGAATCTCAGATTCATGAGTCATTAGACTCTTTGAGTCACAGACTCAGTTTAAAAAGAAGCCAAGGAAAGTCCTTTGTGGTTATTGTATGATTCTCAAGGCAAGAGTGGCTTCAGAATCACCTGCAGAATAGCAGAATCACTATTCAAATTATAAATTCGCCCTTTCCTCCCTCTCTATTGAGCCAGGACAATACATAAGGGGAATGAGTGAGTGGCAAGCTCATACCTCATTCGACCTACATTTGCTTGCTAGATGCATTTCACTTGGGGGTTATGGTCACTCAGCTGTACTTTGGAATAATGCTGTATCCTGGTTGAACGGCAGCTTCCTGGGATGTGCTAATCTTGCAATAATTTCTACTTGGCTTTAGCCCATGTTTCTGTTTTAGCTTTTTAAATTCTATCTTATGGTAATTTTTGACCATATATCATTTCTTCAAACTGATTAATTAAAACAAATTCTTTAGGTCTCTTGGCTTCTGTCCTCTTTCCTTGGCTGCAGGAAATGTCCCTGGGGGCTTCCTGGGCCCTGTTCTTCTTTCTATCCTGTTCTGTAACAGTAATAGAACCATTTGCCCCTCCAACCTCAATTGGTCAGTTTCACATATATGTTGTAATCTTAAAAAGGTTTCATGTATTTGGGGTCCAATTTAGCAACAGAAAACTTGTTTACCTTAATATCTAGCATAATATAGTTAAGTATAGTACAGTATATAGTAAGTACTTAATATTTGTTGAATAGATGTGTGAATGAATGACCTGTGTCATAGTCAAGCTAGTGGCAATTTTCTGTTTTATAAAGTTCAAAATAATTTTACTCTGTTACCTATATTCTCAGGCAATAGTAAAAGAACATCCTATTATGTATTAGCTATTTAAATTTAAATTAATTGAAATTAAACAAAATTTAAAATTCAGTTCCTCAGTCACACTATTTCAAGTGCTCAATACCCACATGTGGATGGTGCCGACCACATTAGACAGTGGAGATACAGAACATTTCCATCATCACAGAAAGTTCTACTGAACAGTACTGGATTAGACCACTTTCAGATTTATCAATACAGTATTGGCTTTCTATATAATATTGTGACAAATACTGGCTGTATCTAACCTTTCAGTACACTTCAAGAACTAAAACTCCTTGCCCTAGTCCAAAGCAGATCACACAACAGTTTATTTTCCCAATCTGGCAACACAATGACAAGAAACATCTAAACTCCACATAAAAACTACAGCAAGGAGAAACTTCACTTGTCTAAGTCATCTAAGGAGCAAAAGACGTTGCTCTGTGTGTGTGTGTGTGTGTGTGTGTGTGTGTATGTATGTGTTTATATGTGTGTGTGTGTATATAAGAGGTACTTGAACCAAAGATTTAAAACCATAATTAATTTTTTCATTCTATATTCCAACCCCAAATTTCCTGTTGATCATCCCTGGTATGAAATATATTCTACAGAACAGAAGGAAACCTGTGAACCTCTTCTTTTCACAACACAATAAACTTTCTTCACATTTATAAAGGACCTAAGAAAGCCCTAAATAACTGCATGTAGAGCACCTAAATAATAAAACAGTTCAAATGGCTGAATCTATGGCAATGCCTAAAGGCATTCAAAGCTAAAGGGAGAGTATTTTCTCTAAACAGGTTTTTAGCAGGCCTCACTTTTATTTTAAATTTTATTTATTTTTGTTAATACAGAACTATGTTCATGGAGCACAAATAATGCTCCATGAACTTGCAATAGCTTTGATGTACAGTTATATACTTATATCTATCTATATTTATAAACACGCACACACACATACACACAAACACACAAACACTTACTGGCATTCAAATTGATCCTGTGATGAAGAAAGTGATCCTCAGGCTTCTAGGTCACTATATCTTACTAAATTAGATATTCAGGTTTGTTATTAAGATTTTACAAATAAATATTTACCCACAAAGAAGAATAATTCAGTTCAAATGGGTGGTAAAGAATATTACTTTTTATTTATTTGACTAGAGTGCTGCTGTGGGGTACAACTAGGCTAGTAAAAACATTATATGGTCTGGTATATTTCTGTACTCATTTGCAACATTAAATCACAGTTTTAGCAGACACTAGAGATTATAATACTTCCTAGTAATAATACAAATATGCATTAGCTACCCAGGTCTCCTCAGTCTCTTAGGAAATCACAATATGACCTTCACTAAAAATTCTGGCCCAACGCCTACAGAAGCCAAACAAGATTTGTGGGATGATGTGAAATCCAAGTGAATGTGCTTACCAAGGTGCAATGAATCTAGTGAAGCAGCACCTTAACCCTTGTTTAAATCTACTTCATCTTCATAATCTTGCAAAGGATCATAACACCTCAACTACTGCCAATGAAGGTCAAAAACAGATTCTGTCAGGGCAGTGGCTAAGATGGTGGAGTAGGAAGACCTTGAACTCACCTCCTCCCACAGGCACCTCCAAAATTACAACTATTTACAGAGTCACTATCTATGAGAACGACCTGAAGACCAGAAGAAAAGATTTTCCACAACTAAGATATAAAGAGGGAACTACAATGAGACAGGTAGGAGGGGCAGAGACATGGTATAGTCAAGACCCACACCTCGAGATAGGCAACACACAAAAGGTAAGACAATCACAATTGCAGAGGTTCTCCCCAAGGAGTGAGGGGTCTGAGTCTCACATCAGGTTTTCCAGCCTGGAGGTCCTGCACCAGGAATAGACCCTAGAATGTCTGGGTTTGAAGGCCAGCAGGGCTTGCATATAAGAAAGCTGGAAGGCTGTAGGAAACAGAGACTTCACTCTTAAAGGTTGCACACAAAATCTCACACACTCTGAATACTAGGGCAGAGGCAGTAATTTGAAAGGAGCCTGGGTCAGACCCATTTGCTGATGTTGGAGAACTTCCTAGAGAGTCAGGAGGCAACCAGGACTCCCCTTGGGCACACAGACACTGGCAGCACTCACTTTTGGGAGCTTGTTCTACTATGAGGACACTGGTACTAGCAAGCATCATTTTGGAGTGCTCCCTCTAGCTTATTAGTGTCAGGCACTTACCCAAACCAGCCATAGGACCCCACAAACTATGCATCTAGCCATTCCAGGACATGGTTCTGCCTACCAGTGGACCAGTGCCAGTCCCACAATCCTCCAGGCTGCACAGTCAGTCACACCGGAAGCCAATTCTGCCCACTAGCAGACCAACAGCCACTGCACTTGTAGGATCTGGCAGCCAACTGGGCCAGGGAACAGCCCCACATAACACTGCTCCCACAGTAGTCAGCTCTGCCACAACAGAAGGGTCCATGAAGCCCACATAAGGGGCACGCCTAGAGCATATAGCTCTGGTGACCAGAGGGGAGTGTGCTGCTGGGCCCCATAGGACATCTCCTATATAAGACCACTTTTCCACGATTGAGAAATGTAACCAAGTTACGTAATACATAGAAACAAACACAGAAAATTAGGCAAAATGAGAAGACAGAGAAACATGTTCCAAACAAAGGAACAAGACGAAACCCTACAAAAAGAACTAAACTAAATGCAGATAAATAATCTACCTAATAAAGAGTCCAAGGTAATGATCATAATAATGCTCTATGAACTTGGAGGAAGAATGGATGAACACAGTGAGAAGCTTAACAAAGAGCTGGAGAATATAAAGAAGAACCAAACAGAGTTGAAGAATACAATAACTGAAATGAAAAGTACACGAGAAGGAATCAACAGAAGATTAGATGATACAGAGGGATGAATCTGCAAACTGGAAGACAGAGTAGTGCAAACCACCCAAGCTGAAAAGAAAAAAGAAAAAAGAATTTTTTAAAAAAGGATAGTTTAAGAGATCTCTGAGACAACATCAAGTATACTATCATTCACATTATTGGGGTCCCAAAAGAAAAGAGAGAAAAGGGCAGAGAACTTATCTGAAAAAATAATAGCTGAAGATTCCTTCACCTGGAAAAGGAAACAGACATCCAGGTCCAGTAAGCACAGAGATTCCCAAATAAGACCAACCCAAAGAGGTCCATACCAAGACACATTATAATTGAAATGGCAAATATTAAAGATAAAGAGAGAATCTCAAAAGCAGTAAGAGAAAAGCAACTAGTTACATATAAAGGAACTCCCAAAGAACTATCAGCTGTCTTTTCAGCAGAAACTTTGCAGGCCAGAAGAGAGTGACATAATATATTCAAAGTGATGAAAGAAAAAAAATTTACAACCAAGAATACTCTACCTGGCAAGGCTATCATTCAGATTTGAAGGAGAGGTAGTGTTACTGACAAGAAAAAGTTAAAAGTTCAGCGACACTAAGCCAGCCTTACAAAACTGTTAAAGGGACTTCTCTAAGCAGAAAATAAAAGGCCACAACTAGAAATATGAAAATTACAAAAAGAAAAATCTCATTGGTTAAGGCAAAGATACAGTAAAGGTAGTAAACCACTTAGAAATTTAGTAGGAAGGTTAAAAGACAAAAGTAGTAAAATCGTCTATATCCAAAATAAGTAGTTAAGGAATACACAAAACAAAAAGATAAAAAATATGTCAAAAACACTGAATATTGGGGGGCAGAATGCAGGGCTGTTAGAATTTGTTTGACTTAAGAGTCCATAATCTTAAAATAATCACATATATATACAGGATGTTATATATGAACCTCATGGTAATCACAAACTAAAAACCTATAATAGATACACATACACAAAAAAGAAAGGAATACAAACATAACACTAAGGAAAGTCATCCAATCACAAGGGAAGAGAACAAAAGAAGAAAGGAATGAAAGGAAATATAAAAATACCAGACAACAATTAACAAAATAGCAATAAGTAAATACCTATCAATAATTCTTTAAATGTAAATGGACTAAATGCTCCAATCAAATGACACAAAGTGGCTGAATGCATAAAAAACAGGGTCTATATATACACCGCCCACAAAAGACTCACTTCAGATATAAAGACACACACAGACTGAAAGTGAGGGGATGGGAAAAAATATTCCAAGCAAATGAAAAACGAAAAGAAAGCTGGGGTAGCAGTACTTATATCAGACAAAATAGACTTTAAAACAAAGACAGTAACAAGAGACAAAGAAGTACACTACATGATGAAAAAGGGATCTATCAAACAACAAGATATAACAATTGCAAATACATGCACCCAACACAGGAGCACCTAAATATGTACAACAAATATTAATAAACATAGAGGGAGAAACTGATAGTAACACAGTCATAGTAAGGAAATTTAACACCCCACTTACATCAATGAACAAATCATCCAGACTGAAAATCAATAAGGAAAAACTGGCTTAAATGACACATTAGACCAAATAGCTAATAGCTATATATAGAACATTCCATCCAAAGCAGTAGAATACACATTCTTCTCAGGTGCACATAGAACATTCTTTAGGATAGATCACATGCTAGGTGACAAAATAAGTCTCAATAAATTTAAGAAGTTTGAAATCACATCAGGTATCTTTTCCAACAACAGCTGTATGAAACTAAAAATCAACTACAGAAAAAAAAAACAAAAAACAGCAAAAACCAGAAATATGTAGAGGCTAAACAAAATGCTCCTAAACAACCAATGGCTCACTGAAGGTCAAAGAGGAAATTTAAAAAATACTCAGAAACAAATGAAAATGGAAACACAATGATTCAAAGTCTATGGGATGCAGCAAAAGCAGTTCTAAGACGGAAGTCTATGGCAATACAACCGTACCTCAGGAAACGAGAAAAATATCAAATAAACAACCTAACTTTACATCTTGAAAGAGAAGAACACACAAAACCCAAAATTAGTAGAAGGAAACAAAAAATAAATATCAGAGCAGAAATAAATGAAATAAGAGACTAAAAAATAATAGAAAAGACCAGTGAAACTAAGAGCTGGTTCTTTGAAAAGATAAACAAAATTGATAAACCTTTAGCCAGATACATCAAGAACAAAAGAGAGAGGGCCAAAATAAATAAAATCAGAGATGAAAGAGGAGATATTACAACCAACACCACAGAAATCTCCAAAGGATCCTGAGAGATTACTACAAACAATTACATGACAATAAAATAAACATTCTAAAAGAAAGAGATATATTCCTAGAAGCATATACTCTCCCAAGACTAAATCAGGAAGAAAGAGAAAATATAAACAGACCAATTACCAATAATGAAATTGAATCAATAATACAAAAACTTTCAACAAACAAAAGTCCAGGACCAGATGGCTTGACAGGTGAATTTTACCAAACATTTAAATTAGCATTAACACCTATCCTTCTCAAATCATTCCATAAAATTGAGGAGGAAGGAATGCTTCTGAACTCGTTCTATAAGGTCAGCATGCTGATACCAAAACGAGACAAAGATACCACAAAAAGTGCTCTTTGTACATTACAAAAATTAGCACATAATTTCAATTATAACCTAAATTTTATTTATTAAAAGAAAAATAAGTTTATGTTTATAATTTGTAATTTTTAGTTTCATTTTTCAAGTTAAAATCCCAATCAACCCTTTAATTCTTATTTACTATGAAATTTTGGTCCCTGTTTGATGTGGATTCCCCTTTTCCCTAGTACCAATCATCCTTGGTTAGAGAGGACCACCAAGTTTTGCTTTTGGCTTAGGATATAAGGAAGTGATAGAAGGAGGGGATCTTGAAGGATGGACTGGGTCTTAACAGAAGTGAGGAAATGCTTTCTATAGAAAGAAAGAAAGTTAGGAAAAGACACAGAAATGGAAAAGTGTAGATATGTCAGAAGGAAAAGAAATAGATAAATATGACCTGAAAGGTCAGTTGAAATCAGACATAAAGGGGCTTTGAGGGCCCACTTTTAGTTGGTATGCACTGGGGAATCCTTCAAAGTTTATATGCACAGGAGAACAAAATAATCCGAGGTTCTCTTAAAAAGGTTACTTTGGTTAGGAGCATTTTGTTTAACCTCCACAAATTTCTGTTTTCTGCAGGTTTTTTTTACTTCTTGTAGTTGTTGAGGTGAAGTAGGATTTGACTAGTAACAGAAAGATCCCTTAAAGGGCTTCTATAAAAGTACAGGCAAGAGGTAAGCAATACAGGGGGCCATGACAGAGAGGATGATAAGCCAATGGGATGACATTGCACTACACATAAAGGGAGGAACAGGTTTGGTGAGGAGAGCAGATGCTGAAATTATCTTTGTACAAGTTGAATTCCCAAGCAGCCTGAACCCCAGGTCTAAATCTTGGAGAAATCAGGGTTAAAAATAAAGATTTGGGGTCTACTGCACAGAAAGTCTTGGGGTAAATGAAATTGGTAACAGAGAGAGCAAAGAAAAGGAGGGGATTTAAGACTAAGCCTTGTGTACTGCCTATATTTTAGGAGGAAGGAAGAGGAATAGTTAACAAAGAAGAGAGAGAAAGTGTGATCACAGTTAGAAGGAAAACAAGGAGAGTTCAGCTCCAGAGTAGGCAAGGGAAGATGAGCTTTATATAGGAGGCACTGAAATAAGGAGGGCTAAAACTGAGAAAAACTTCAAATGTGATGATGAGGAGGTCATTGGGGACGGCCTTTAAGAGAATGGTTTTACCTGGGGATTAATAAAAGAGGTTTAAATTTGTTGTATGGACCTGCTCATAGACTTATCTCCTTAAACTGGAGACCTGCAGCATTATGTGACAGAGAAGCCCTGGACTAGGTGTCATGAAGCATGGGTCCTAGCACGGAGTCTCCTGAGTAGCCATGTGGCCCTGTAATGGTCATTTAACCCCTCTGGACATTAACCTCCTCACTTGTAAAATAAAGGATGGCAGAGACTTGGGAGAGGAGCTGGAATTGCATACTACCTACAATTACAAGAAATAACAAAAAATAAATTCCTTCTCCAATGAACAAACTTTTGAGAGGTTATTAAAATCATTGGCTTTAGAGCCAGACACATCTAAAATTGACATTAGCTTGGGCGCCTAAGATCTATAGTATTAGACAAGTGATTCAACCTCTAAACTGTGGTTTCCTCTTCTGTCAACTGAGGTCAATACCAGTACCTCCCTTGCAGGCTGTAGTAGAAATTACATGAGGTATGGAAAAGTATTAGAATAGTTCCTGGAACTTAAAAAAGGTTCATAAATATTTGTTTTCTGAATGAATTAATGTCAGCTAGTATTCTCAGAGAGGATCAAAAACAAGACAGAATCATGCAGGGAAGAGCACGTGAAGGGGGTGAGACCTTGAAATAAATAAAAAGTGAGAGGGAGAGGGCAGAGGTTTACAGAGACACGAATGAAGAGTCAAATATCAGCTGGGCTCAAGTGCCAGCTCTGTCACATAGTGGTAGTGTGACTTGAGAGAGTCACCTAATTCTAAATTTTGGGAACAGGAAAAATTTGGAACAAAAATGGCAGGCTCTTTACCTAAATTAAATCTGAGAATTGGGTCCATGAATGTTAGCTATATGGTTCTTGGTTCTTTTTTTGCATATTTGTAACACTTCAAAATTTAAAATTTTATTACTTTATATAAGTTTCAGGTGTACAGAATTATAATGCACCATCTGTATACACTACAAAGTGATCAGCACTACAAGTCTAGATACCATCTGTCACCATACAGTTGACCTCCTTCACCCATTTCTCCTACTCCCAAACTCCCTTCCCCTCTGGTAACCACTACTCTGTTCTCTGAATCTATTAGTTTGTTTTTGTTTAATTTTGTTTGGTTCTTTTTTTTTTTTTAGAGTTCACATTTAAGTGAAAATAGTATGGTATGGTATTTGTATTTGTATAGTATAGTATGGTATTTGTCTTTCTCCATCTGGCTTATTTCACTTAGCATAATACCTTCAAGTTCCATCCAAGTTGTCACAAATGACAGGACTCCATTTTTTTATGGCTTAGTAGTATTTCTCTGTGTATATACCACATATTCTTTATTCATTCATCCAATAATGGACACTTACATTGTTTCCATGTCTTGGCTATTGCAAATAATGTGAAATTAACACAAATTAATCATGTGAAATTAAAAGTCAATGCTTTTAATAGCCTCTCAAAAGTTTGTTCATTGGAGAAGGAATTTATTTTTCATTATTTCTTATAATTGTGTATGCCAGTACCATAATATATGTGAAATTAACACATATATTTTTTCAAATTAGTGTTTTTGTGTTCTTCAGATAAATGCCCAGAAGTGGAATAGCTGGGCATTTGCTGGTTCTGGTATTAATTTTTTTTAAGGAATCTCCATACTGTTTTCTGTAGTGGCTGCACCAACTTACAATCCCACCAACAGTGCATGAAGGTTCCTTTTTCTCCACATCCTCTCAGACATTTGCTACTTCCTGTCTTTTCCATAACGGCCATTCAAACAGGTGTGAAGTGGTATCTCATTGTGGTTTTGATTTCCATTTCCCTAATAATTAGTGATGTTAAACATCTTTTCATGTGCCTGTTGGCCATCTGCAAGTCATCTTTGGAAATATGTCTATTCAGATCCTCTATTCACTTTTTAAGTGGATTGTTTGTTTTTCTGTTGTTAAGTTGTATGAGTTCTTTGCATATTCTGGATATTAACTCTTTATCAGATATATATCTTCTCTCATTAAATAGGTTGCCTTTTCATTTTGTTGATGGATTCCTTTGCCACGCAGAAGGTTTCTAGTTTGATGTAGTCCCATTTGTTTATTTTTTCTTTTGTTTCCCTTATCTTTGGAGTCAGATCCACAAAAACATAGCTAAGACTGATGTCAATGAGGTTACTGCTTATTTTCTCTTCTAGAAATTTTATGGCTTCAGGTCTTACATTCAAGTATTTAATCCATTTTGAGTTAATTTCTGTGTATGGTTAAGACAGTGGTCCAGTTTCATTCTTTTGCATGTGGCTGTCCAGTTTTCTCAACGAAATTTATTGAAGAGACAATTCTTTCTCCATCATATGTTCATTGCTCCTTTGTTATAAAGTAATTGTCCATATATGTGTGGGTATATTTCTGGGCTGTCAATTCTGTTCCATTGATCTGTGTGTCTTTTTTTGTGTATGCCAGTACCATAATGTTTTGATTACTATAGCTTTATAGTATGGTTTGAAATTAAGCAGCATGATATCTCCAGCTTTGTTTTTCTTTCTCAAGATTGTTTTGGCTATTTGAGATATTCTGACATTCTATACAAATTTTAGAATTATTTGTTCTAGTTCTATGAAATATACCATTGGAATTTTGAAGGGATGCTTTGAATCTGTAGATTGCTTTGGGTAGTAGGAACATTTTAATAATATTGATTCTTCCAATACATGAACATGAAATATCTTTCCATTTATATGTGTCTTCAATTTATTTCATCAGTGTCTTTATAGTTTTCAGAGTACAGGTCTTTCACCTCCTTGGTTAAATTTGTTCCTAGGTATTTTATTCTTTTGATGCAATTTTAAATGGGATTGTTTTCTTAATTTCTCTTTCTGATAGTTCATTATTAGTATCTAGAAATGACACAGATTTCTGTATATTGATTTGGTGTCCTGCAACATTATTAAGTTCATTTATTAGTTCTAGTAATTTTTTGGTGGAGTCTTTAGGGTTCTCTGTATACTGTATCATGTCATCTGCAAAAAGTGATGACACTTTTTTACTTCTTCCTTTCTGACTTGGATGACTTATGTTTCTTTTTCTTGCCTAATTGCTGTGGTTAGGACTTCTAAACCTCAGTTGAATGAAAGTGGTGAAGGTGGGCATCCTTGTCTTGCTCCCAGTCTTAGAAGAAAAGCTTTCAGCTTTTCACTGTTGAGTATGATGTTAGCTGTGGGTTTGTCATATATGGCCTTTATTATGTTGAAATGCATTCCATTTGTACCCACTCTGTTGAGAGTTTTTATCATAAATGTATGTTGAATTTTCTCAGATGCTCTTTCTGCATATACTGAGATGATCATACAATTTTTATCCTTCATTTTGTTAATGTGATGTATTATGTCAATTAATTTGAGGATGCTGAACCATCCTTGCATCCCTGGAGCAAATCCCACTTGACTGTGAGGTATGATCTTTTTAATGTATTGTTGGATTCAGTTTGCTAATATTTTGTTGAGGATTTTTGTATTTATGCTCAACAAGGATATTGGCTTGTAATTTTCTTTTATTTATTTATTTATTCATTTATTTATCCTTCTCTGATATTGATATCAGGGTAATGCTAGGTCTGTAAAATGTGTTTGGAAAGTTTTCCTCCTCTTCAGCTTTTTGGAAGAGTTTGAGAAGGATAGGTATTAAATCTTCTTTGAATGTTTTGTAGAATTTGTCAGTGAAACCGTACGGTCCTGGGCTTTTGTTTGTTGAGAGATTTTTAATTATTGTTTCAACCTCCTTAAAAAATTGGTCTATTCTGACTTTCTATTTCTTCATTATTCAGTCTTGGAAGATTGTCTGTTACTAGGAATTTGTCCATTTCTTCTAGGCTGTCCAATTTGTTGGTGTATAGTTATTCATTGTAGTCTCTTATGATCCTTTGTATTTCTGTGGTATCAGTTTTAACTTGTCATTCACTTCTAATTTTATTTGAGTCCTCTCTCTTTTTTTCTTGGTTAGTCTAGCAAAAGATTTGTCAATTGATTTTTATTTATCTTTTCAAAGAACCAATTCTTAATTTTATTGATCTTTTCTATTTTTTTTTAGTCTCTATTTCATTTATTTTCTCTCTGATCTTTATGATTTCCTTCCTTCTACTAATTTTTGACTTTGCTTACTCTACATTTTCTAGTTTCTTTCAATGTAAAGTTAGATTATTTATTTGGGATTTTTCTTATTTCTTGAGGTAGGCCTGTATTGCTATGGACTTCCCTCTTGGAACCACTTTTGCTGCTTCCTATGGCCTTTGGTATGTCATATTTCTATTTTCATTTGTCTCTAGGTATTTCTGATTTCTCCTCTGATTTCTTCAATGACCTATTGGTTTTTCAGTAGCATGTTGTTTAATCTCCACCTTTTTTTCCTTATTTTTTTTCTCTTGTGAATGATTTCTAGTTTCATACCATTGTGGTTGATATGATTTCAATCTACTTGAAAAAAATACTATTAATTGCAACAATAATATCTATATAAGTATTATATGAGGGTAAAATAAAATAATTGTAAAAAATATTACAGCAGTGTTTTTTCCACACAGTTAGTTCTCAATAAACAGTTGCTGCTGTTATTTACTACTATAAGTAACATATTATTACTATACCATTCTAGGAGACAGAAGTAAAGTAAAGAGGGAGGAGTAAGCATAAGTATATAATGTGTATTAGTAGGTATGCAGGGTGAGAGGAGGTCAGTGAAAAGGGCAGAAATGAAACTAGCTTGATTGAAACCAAGAGGGCTGGGTAACTAAAATGTTAAGTTTCTGTGATTTAGAAAAAAATTCTACCAACTCAACATGGTACCTCTGGTTGATTCATGCTGCTCAGAAATTCTCAGTTATGTAAATTTTTCATCAATAAAATTGAGAAATTAAAATATGTTGATGACCTCCCATGTATATACAAATTTCTCACCAAGTAAATGTACAAGACTCTTCATCAACTAGAAAACTACCCCAATGCCCATCAACAGTGAAATGGATAAAGTGTGCTATATCTACACAATGTAATGCTACAGAGCAGTAAGATAGAATGATTTTAATAAGATAACTCTAACAAGTAATGGTAAGTGAAGGAAGCTAAACACTTGTAAGGGCACATACTGTTTCATTTCATTTAAATGAAGCACATAACAGGCAAATAAAAAGTCTAGAAGTCAGGGTAACAGCTACTGGGAAGATGGAAGAGTTAGTGACCGGAAGGGAATGCAAGTGAGGCTTCTCAGGGTGCTAATGTGCTCTATTTCTTGATAGGAGTGCTGGTTATATGTCTGTATGTTCCATCTGCAAATTCATCAAGATGTATACTTAACATATGTGCACTATTCTAGATGTATATTACATTTCAATAAAAAGTTTTTTTAAAAGGCAGGAAAAAAAGATGGTGTTGATGATGACAATTTTATAGGTGAACTCTTTCCAAATCTAGGCTTCCCAGGAAACTTTGGAGGAGAAAAGAAGAATGATGTACTAGTTGAATCACTTGAGAGTTTCAGTAGGAGAAAAATGTAACTGACATTCAAGAAATGGTTAATGTAGCACAACAGTATGATCACAGAATCATCTGTGATTCTGACTGGAAAAAAAATTTATCATCGGAGATTAACCTGTGACTTTCACAATTAATGAAAGTGTCTGGCATCCACATAGGGCAAGATTGACTCTGGGCCCAGAAGTTTGCTGATTTTGAAATGGATTTTAAGAAAGAACTTTATTTAAAAGAGTTGACTAGAAACAGCTGCACTTTGTCGTCAGAATAAAAATCCACAACTATTCTAAGATTTCAAAAAATATAACAAACAATGTGACCTCATTAACCCTTAGAAAAGACATTTCTGCCATGGTTGTATTTGATCACCATTTCTCTCTCCTCAAAACGTCTTGTGATGCCTGTCTTCAGAGATATTTACAGAAAAGTCTAAAGAAAGCAGAACTTGAAAGAAAAAATAAAATACTCTTTCATTCCTAGTGAAAAACAATGATAGTAAAATCTGATTTCCTTTTTTTAAATGTTTTGAGCACGTTCAGTTGCAATTTATCCTTAACAGGGCTTAACTATGGGTCGAGGCATTTAAAAAAAATAGAAAAATTGAAAAAGATTTAGGAGATAGTTTTAGACATTATCCTGTCATTTCCTTTGTTTTCCACATGAAGGAACTGACTTAAGAAAATGTATGAAGAAAATGTATGTGATTGCTGACTTAGGTTATTTAGGGAAATTATAACATCTCCTTGTTAAAAAATGTTTAAGAAAAAAGTTAACTGGCCCTTTTTAATTATTTGGAATTACTTCTCCCCAAAAGGCGGTGGCCAAATAGGGTGTCTTCCAGATTTATGACTTCATTTTCTTCTCTACTTCCATAAACAATATTGAGAGTCTCTCTTTAATGGGGTGACACATTCTGTGCCCGCCAGAAAATGTAAGCTCTAAACCATAGTGAACATAAATATAATTTCAAGGGATTTAGAAATTGTTTCTACAAAGACTAAGTGATGTAGACAGTTGATAAATTAACTAGCTAAGTCAGGCAAAAAAATACCTCTAATTTTTAAAATGGAGGAAAAAAAGACCTTCAGATTAGCTGTTTTCTTATTATCTGCAAAACTGTGTGATTGTGTGAGTGTTTACTTTGTACAGGTACAGCTCAAATGCTTTCTTGTTGAATAATAACACTACCTTACAGTTCAAAAAATTTACAATTTACAAAATGCTCTCACATATAGTACTCACATATTATATTACATATTGAAAATACTAGGAATTTGGGGAATAGGGCAATAGCAATTAAGATGACAAAGGAGAATTCAGAAAACCATAGCATAAACTCTAATCTGAGAGCTCTTTAAAGACCATGAGTCCAAATTCATCACACTTCAAAATAAAGAACAGAACCCAGAGATTTGGAATGAGAACTTTTCCATGCAATACGGAGTCACCACAAAAACTTTTAGTTTGGTCTCTTCTCTCCAGAGCCCTACAGTCACTAGAGTATAAGCTCATCTAGCAGGGGTGCTACCTGCTTTTCCACCACATAATCCCCAGCATCTAGTGCAACATCTGGAACCACAGTGGTTACTCAAGTAAAATGTGTTGAATGAATTAATCTCTGTAAATATCTAACTTGCTTTTTTAACATGAACACATCTAACACTTTCTTGAATCTAACTTCAGGTTCATAACTTTGGAGTTAATGTAACATACTCAAAAGTTAAATCATTCAAAATAAAGATTTACTAAAGTAAATCTGTATTTACCTTTAAATACCTGTCAAGCTATTATAACGTATCAAATGTTGTTCAGAATCTAATTTTTCAATATTCACATTCATTTATTCCATCAATAGAATTTTTTAACCACCATTTATGGACAAAATACTGTGTTATTATTTTAATAATAAAAGCCACAAACTAACAAAGATGAGTTAAATTAGATACTGCTTCCACCAGAATAAAGTCAACATAATTTCAAATATGAAATTTATGTTGTGATAAAAAGTATTTCAAGTAATTATATGATTTTCAAAATATAGTTTTTTTTCCTATTTTGTGAAGTCTTACTTTGTTAACAGCACATTTTTACTAATAAAAGATGTAGTTTTAAAAAATGCCTGTGGAACTATTATGCTAGGCTATGCTATCATGACTCCTAAAAAATTACAAGATCACATACTCCTCCAAAAGTCAACAACAAGCATTTCATAAGCTATTATGGAGGCTATCAGAACAGCAATTGTATTCAGGTTCAAGGAAGTGAAAATTTTCTAAAACAAGGCATCCACTACTCACTATTGGATGTGTTGACTATTAAGTATTATATTTTGCCAACAAACATGTAAGAAGTAACACATACAGACAATTATGCTGTTTCAAAAGTGATGTTGTTATACCAAGTTATTACTATTATTTTAAACATTTTGAAAAGTCCCCTTCTGGAATTGCTTTTAGAGAACACAGCTCATTTTCTGAATATCTGCGAGGATAGCAAATCTTTTCCCTTTGAAAGTGGAAATAATTTTAGAGGAGTCAAAAATTATTTAGGCCATGGCTAGAGAATAGGTGTGTATCTAAAAGAATGTGTGGCTGCAACAGCAATTTGAAGAATTTTTCCAGGGTGGCTCCAAATTCCCAAATCCATTCTCATGCAGCTTCAAAAAAATACTTTGTTCTAGTTTTATTTAAAAGAATTGACTAGAACTTTTTAAAAGAACTTTCCAAAAGTTTCAAAAAGTATTTTGAGAATTGTGGAACAAGTACAAATTTCCAGAGGAACTCTCTCAAGGACAACACACCTTATTTAATAAAGTATATATAAATAACTTAAAAACCAAGTCTCATTACTTTATATGCATGCCACGTATAGTTTCTTCACTTGTCAAATCCAGATTAAGCAGTGTGTGTGGTAATTTGCTAGACAGAAGGATAATTTCCTATCCTCAATCTGAAACCAAGTTTTAGAAACTACAGGTTGCTCTCTCATGATCAGGAATCACATTCTGATATAGTGTGGTCACTACAGGTCTCTTCTTACTGCATTTCTTAACTAGCTTGAAATTAAAATTCTAGAATATAGTTTCAATAAAAAAAATGCCAACTTCTACCAGTTGTCTCCCATGATAAGGTTGCTGACTGTGAAAACTGTAGCCTGAGTATTTCCATTACACAGAGAGGGAATATTTACACTTTGTGAGCAGTTTCAGAATGCACTATAAATCAATACACAAATTGAACTCTCTAAGTTTTCTAAATTGCAATCAAAAGTTTAATACTTTTTTAAAAAAACAAAGTTACTTCGATAACAATTGAAAGGAACAACGTGTCTGTGTACGTCTTAACTCTTTTTCATCACGATGCAATTCATTTGCTTCATGTTGATTTTGGCGAATTCTGGCTTTTCTCAATGAAAACAGATACTTGGCCATGTTCTGAAATTAAATGCTGAAACAGGATGAAGCATATCCTCAAATTCCCACATATCCTTTTTTATTAATATGTAGTATATCATACAAATGACCCACTGTGTCTGACACATTCAACCCCTTTGGACTTCGACAAGTAGCAACAAAATAAGAAGCACATGAAACTTTCTAGACTGTTCCAAGAATTAGTCTTGAGAACACATTGTACTATGGTGCACCAGAAATCAGGAAATCAGCGTGGGAAGATTATGTTTGCAAAAGAAAATAATTCTAACCTTTTTTAGCTTGAGAAGACAACTGACCCTAACAACAGCTCCTTCTTTGGCCCTACAATTTGTATTTCTATATTCTGGTCAGATCCAGGTGTGGGTCAAGTTGACCCCTGAGACAAGGAGAAATATACTTGTTGTGCCACTTTGAGTCAACAAATAGTACTAACAAGAACTTCCTACCTTTGATGTTTACTTGAGGATACTTTATGGAGGAGGAAGCCTCAGCGGCTGAAGTGTCTATCTGGTGAGGGTGGAGGTTTGAGGGACAAAGGGGTAGGAGGGATAGGAGTATTAAATGGAACCCTCCACAGCTCACCCAAGGACATAATGAGACATTTCTGAGGGTAGGGGGGCTAAACTGGGGAGAGACACCTTTGCATTTTGCTTGGGGAACCAGTCATGTGACTATCAAAGTCTCTTTCCACTGAGTTTCTGCTTAATTACAAGCCTTGATTAAAGATGGATCCCTGTGACATAAAAATCCAAGGTTACAGTGAATGGAGAGCTAGCACATCAGACTAATGCAGGTTCATTTTATAGTTCCCCCCTCTCTAAGTCCTTAAACCTAGCATCTTGGAATCAGCTCTGGAACTTAAGTCTGAGGCTACATTCAAGCATGATTATTCTATGCTGCAGGCACAGAAATTCTGGTGAGAATTGAAGGAAGCCCAAGGAGCCAAGCATGTGACTGGGAGTGAGGAGCATGGATCTCCCTTTTCAGTTCTGTTGTGGACTCATTAAGTGCACTTGAAAAAATATGCTCCTGTTTGCTTTCATTTCTTCATCTGAAAAGACAACATGTACATTTTCTGGAGAGGGTGACATTCACAAATCCAGCACAAACTTTCTTCTGTCAATGTGAAGCTTTACTTAGTGTGACACCAATGACCTCACAGTGAGGCCTGGGCATGGGGCAGAAAAGGTTAAATGATTAGTTTGCCAAATTCAATTGCTAGGAAGAGATGGGACAATTCCAGGCAGTATAAATCAGCTATGCATTTAGAAACTATTATCAGGAGCACTAGACAGCACTGCATCATGCTCTGCAAACCACAAGTGATGTCAAAGCTGCGAGGCTGCAGGGCTGCCAAAGGCTCAAGCATGATAATAGATGCTGAAATTACTGCTGAAGAAGCATATTTGATTACGGAGGGACCCAAGAGCAGTAAAGCCCTTGGAAGGCTTCCCTCTGAGTTTTACAAGAAGTAAGATAAACAGCATCTCCAACTGTAATCAAAAAACATAATAAAAATGCTCTGAGCTCTCATAGGACCTGCGAGAACATCTCCCTTGAGTGATATAAAACCATTCCATTCCTAATACACAATGATGAAGACAAAGTTACCCCCAAATTGAGGCAAAGTCTAGTTCATGACACAGACAACTCCATGAGGAGTCTTTTAAAACTGTGATTTTAAAAGAGGTGGACTTATTTAAATTGACCCAACATATGTGTTCCCACCTCTCTGCCCTTTCCCTTTATCCTCAAGCCCCAGTTATACAATCCTTTTGCTCAATATTTCCAGCCTAATTCCTCATGATATTTGATGAACTGATGTGGCTGCCAGCTTTCTCCCAACCTCCACCCTCCCTCCATCCTCTACCCCCTCCCCCAATCTCATACCCAGCTCCCCGTATTCCCACCCTAGGTCTTGCCCAAGGTCTCTCTCCTGTCATTTGTGAAGTGGAAAATTCAGACACTAATAACTCTCAGAAAGAAAAACAAAAAAAAAACCCTACATGTGAAGAAATTCATTTCAATTTTTTTTTTAAAAAACTTTCTAAAAGTGGTTATCTAGGAGTTCCCATTTTCTTCTGAAACTTCTTAAACATCACTTCATACTTTCTCCTTATATATTTTAAAATTCAGATGGACCAACAGGTCATCTAGTGGCTGCCTAGTACAATCCAAATTATCTTTTTAAGAAATTGTACCTAGTTAAGAAAAACACATAGGAGATGAAGAAGTTTAGATAAAATGTCCCTGGAAAAGCAAACCTAAAATTCACAAAGATATTTATTTATCAGAAACAACTGGTTAAAAGGTACTACACAAAAACACTTTATACACCTTATAAAATATTTGTAAATTAATCATAATAAAATGCAAGACATGCCAACTGCAAAGATTTTCAATGGCTTAAAATGACAACAGAAGGCACCTTAACCACTGGGTTCCTACAAGCTAACTACATGAGAACCAGTTCCTAAAATAGGTCTTAGTGGCCAACTGATCATATGAAATCTGAATGACCAAAAAGGATTTAAACCCCCCTAAATAAAATATATATTATTTGCTTTGTTTGAGACACCATAAGAGTTTTGCTTCTAATTGGATAAAGTTAGGGTATATTAATAGTGTGATTATGGAGATAGCATTTTATCCAAAATATCTATTTTCTGTTAAGTCTGAAAAATTCAAGGCACAACAGTCAGGGAAAAACCTAACAAGGTTTGTCTAATTATTTTTGCTATCAAACTAAAAGTTTTGACTTACAAGAATCTTTTCAGGGTTCTTCTGCATTCTGACAATCCAGAAATGACTTCAACTTAAAATGTCAAATGTGGCATATAAATAAACAACTCTGAGAAGAATGGATGCTCTGCTTTGCTTAATTTTGAAATAACAAACCACCATGGGTGCCTGAATGACATACACCACTCCATGAGACAAGGTTTCTATTCCTTAAGTGTACTTACATGAATGGTGACTTTTCAGTCTTCTTTCATGATTTAGGTGGGAAATATCACCACAGAAAGGATACTCTTATACAGAAGACAGAATTTTGAGTTTGATTTTTTTTAATAAGCATGCTGTTTGTGATGTACAGTGCAGAATGCAGAATTAACATTCCAATCTCACGACCTACACAGTCGGTCGTGACTGTAATAATCCCCATTTGGCAGCTGTTTGATAAAGGCAGTAACACTCCAGGGTGTGCTATCCTGGATACCTCTACTTTTTTGGGTCTCTACCATTAGCATCTTGTCTGATAAGGTCCTTTGCTAAAGCACCGTCTGACTGCAGAAGTCCCCTTCTTAGCTAGAGCTGTCTGTCCGAACTCATTGTTTCTCAGGCATTTCACAACATAATCTCTATTTTCAATGCAGTAAACCAGTAAGAGACACCCTGTATCTTATCTCAAACTTCACTTTTCTAGAACGTTCACCAAAAACTTAAATAAAGTAAACAGAGAAAGACTTTTTTTAAGAAGGGAAAGGTAACAATGTAGAGTCAATATAAATTTAACAGCACAGGTCAGCATTATACTGCTATTCTGTTAAAGGGCTGACACTTTAGTTCCCAGGAACTTCATTTTATCAAAAGCATCAGTTTTTCCATTCTCCCCAAAATCAATCTATAAATCTAATGAAGTCCTAAGAAAAAGCCTACAAATTGGTATTCAAAGGCAGAATCAAGAATAGTCAAGACAACTTGTATCAAGCAAGAAGGGAGATGGATGTTATCAGATATTTAGAGTTTTACACTTTATAAATCCATAGTAATTAAGAAAGTACGGTATTGGGCATAGGATGGTTAAAAGGTCGATGGCAGAATAGAAAGCCCATTTATAAGGAGGAAATTTAATACTGGTATTTTCCTTTTTCTTTCTTCATCTATACCACATTAGAACATTTTGAGGATGATTTTACTCAATTTATACAACCCTGCTGTTTCACTAAAGTAGCATTTAATAGAAAATTTGTTTCAAAATAATAAATTAAAATCCTGACAACCGCAAAAAATCAGTTTTTGTCAGTTTCTGCCATGATATATCTATCTTTGTCTATATCTAATTAGAGACAATATGAGACTTGCTGTTTCAGGAAACAAATACTCAAATGGATACACTTTGATTAACTAGAAATTTTAAATAAAAATTTCTTTATCAGCAGCACTAATAAATGATAACAGTTAGCTAAGATGATCATTCTGAAGTATTTCAAAAATTTCAATCACCTATTCACTATTCAATAAATAATTATTAAATAAAAAATTATGTGTATGGTCACATGAAAGGAAGTGTCCTAAATTTGGGGGTGGTATTGAGAAAAAATATATATGATAAGTACAATGTCATTGAGAAGTAATTATAAAGAATGGAGAATATATTCAAGTATTTTAATGACAGGAAAATTCTGCAATTACTTCCACATCAAGAATGAAAACTAAAATCCAACCACATAATTATCCAAGTATTGTAAGTATATCTGTCTGTGGCATATTCATATTAGTAGATCAAATTTCATATTCACTTTTTATATATACCTATTGTGAAGTCATTTGTAAACGCAAAGGACTGTTTTGACACTGTTGCTTGGTCAGAACATTTTAAATTGTTATAAAAGGAAAAAACATGTTTTGCTGATCTTTCCACCTACTTGAACCAGATACGAAAAGAATAAAATTCTAAAATAAAGAATGGTGACTTTTAAAAACTCTGAACAGTTAAAATAAAGATACAGTTCACTGGTTTAAGTTGAGAGCAACTAAGTAAAAGAATTAATCATTGCCCTTTGTTTTTATTGCAGATAGACACAGTTTTTCTTACTTTCATATGAGAAATAATAAATAAGTCAATGAACACCACTGCTAAAGAAACTTCTGATAATGATAGTGGTTAAAAATATTCGGTTATCGGCTTTACGTTAGGGATTAAATAGAAATTTTGTAATCTAATCCATGAATCAGAAAATTTATGTCATATGTCAATGATTAAACAAGAAATTATCCAGGCAAAGAATGTTGCAATCTTTCTTAACTAGTCAAAAACTTATTATTGAGCAGGTTAAATAAAATTTCAGGATAATAAGTGTTAGAAAATCCAACAATATTACTTCAAAGACAACAAGAATTTTCAAATCATAAACTGATTTCTTACCAAGAAACAAAAACAATGGTTAGACAACAGACTGTACCATGTAAATGACAAGAAAAGAATTATAAAAGGATTATTCTGGACCAACAAGAGATGTCTAATAAATACTTATTGAACTAAATTTATTGTATGTGGCTATGTGCATTAGTGTGTTGAGAATGAAAGGTTGAGGAGAAGTGAGCGTGAGCTTTTTCATTTCATTATTCTAAAGCAATGGTCCTGCAGGGGATATCAACACCTTGAGATAATTTTCAGAGATATCAAGTCCTTAGTTCAAGATTTCCTTTTCCTATTTACTTTTAAATTGTTTTCCCTCTTTTTACATTGGTTTATGAGAACACTATTGATCCAAGTACATGATCACTGAGCTCAAAGCAGAAGTAGGTATGGAAGGGCTTCCTTCCATCTGCCTGTCCTGGCACGTGCATGTTAGTACTGGTATGCTATCTTGAACTTTATGAATTTGAAAAGCACTTTTCTCTTCAAATAATTAGTAGGGTTTTACAAAATTTACTAACAGACACATCCTTGCAACATGCTAAGTGAAACTAATTGCAGATAAAGTAGATTTTATCTCAAAGTAAATATGTTTCTAAAATATCAGCATTTTGAAACTTCAAAGCAATTTTGGCTTTTCCAATTATGAGTTAGAATATAAGTAATCTTCTATGAAGGGGCAAGAGAATTATCTTATTCAAGGTCTATGCCTAAATAAATTCCTAGTCATTTCCAAGTGAATTGCTCAAGAGTTCTTTTAAACAAGTTAGACTATCAGAACTCCACCTAGCAAAACTGTAAGGATGTAAAGATTACTTATTCCAAACTTTCAGAGAAAGCAGTCAACTGTAATTATTTATGAGAGAAGAGAGGCAAATTCCTCAAATTCCTACATAGAGTATTCAGTTAGAAATGGATATAATGTTCAATATGACTATCATTCTCAGATGAGAATGAGCTAGTTTCATGAAAAACATGATGGCTATGAAAATAATTACTGGGTGTATTAGTTTTCTCTTGGTGCTGTAACAAATTACTGCAAACACAGTGGCTTAAAATAACACAATGTATTATCTTACAATGCTGGAGGTCTGAAGTCTGAAATGGGTCTTATGGGGCTAAAATCATGGTGTCCACAGGGCTGTGTTCCTTCTTGAAACTCTGGAGGGGAATCTGTTTCTTGCCTTTTCAAGCTTCTAAAGGCTGCCCACAGTCCTTGGTTTGTAGCCCCTTTTCATCTTCAAATCCAGCAATCATATATTTCTGAACTTTGCTCATGTCATCACATCTCCTTATTGGCTTCTGATTCTTCCCTCCAGCTTTCACTTGTAAGGACGTCTGAGATTACATTGGGCCCACCAGATAATCCAGGATAAACTTCCCATCTCAAGATCCTTAACTTAATCATATATGCAAAGTCCCTTTTTCCATGTAAGGTTCCAGAGATTAGGAGTGGACACCTTTGAGGGGTCATTATTTTCTGCCTACTACACTGGATATCAAAATATGGAAAGTGAAAGATTGTCCATCATGCCTTTCTACCATGGTTCTACTATACTTGCAAACTCATGGTTCATTTGTTCAGTATAAGAAGCAGGAATAGTGAGAAGGAGTGAGTGCAGTGTAGTGGTTAAGGCCTGGCCCCTGGATTCAGCCCGCCTGGTGTTCCAATCCCAGCTCACTCATTAACTCTGTCACCTTGGGCAAATTACCTAAATCTCAATTTCTTCATCCTTAAATTGGGGTAATTGTACCTATCTCTTCATGTTGCTGTAAAAACTAAGTTACTAAAAAAAAACCAAAAAACAAAAAACTAAGTTACTTACCATTTTTGAAACACTATCATATCAGAAGTATATCATATCAAAATAACTATATTATCTTTTATTGTTAAACATACTTAGATCTTTTTTTCAGGGTTTCAGGTCAGAGGAACTGTTATAATAGTTCAGAATTTTTGCTCATGTTGAAGCTATGGAATCCTTTAAGTTACCTATGTAGGACACCAGTTTTACCAGGAATAACTTGAGATTTTAGTGCAAATTCCAAATAACCATCATATGCTTTGGTAGTAGCCTGAGAAACTAAGAACTGCAATATTGAATATGATCATGAAAATTTAAAGTTGAATCAGAGAATGAGGTTCCTTTTCTTATTAACTATCTTTACTTTAAAATATCTCAAAATCTCTTAAAACAGATCACATTGGCTCATGATTTCCTTATACTTGACTATAGAAGAGTGATGGTGAGGAAGGTAAGTTCCTGAGCCCTGATAAATTACACAGTTGTAGACATTTGTTTCTTTTTGCACCTGGATCAATTGTTTTGTGACTCTACTGTGCTGTTTTTAACGACAGAGACTATATTTAAATATATGACATACAAGATGTGCGTTCAAGATATAGACATTTGATAAATGTTAACTATCGTGTCAGTCCTCCCCCTCCAATAATTTCAATAATTTATGTAGTGCATTTCATTAGAAGTTTAAAAAAAATTTTATGAGTAAGCTACTATGAACAACATTGTGGAAATAAAAACAAAGCCTCCAGAGAAATGTCTCCAAAAGCCAAAGTATATTTATCAATGCACTCCCTAATCCCAGAATCCTCAAAACATTTCTGGAATTTCTTGGCATAATCTCCATTTCAGATTTTGTGACTTGTAAGAAAATTTCTCTTATTACTTTCCAGCCATATTTTATTTATGACCAAAAACCAGTTTCCCCTGGCTTGGAAAAGTCCACTTTACTTAGTCATCAGTCAAGACTGAGGGCCTGTCTTGAAATATCAAAGGGTGATGACCTATTACCTCCAAGGTAATATAAGAGTAGGCAAAACTACAATTGTGGAAGAAGAATTCTAAATGAAAAGGCCTGAGGAGGCAGCATCACTACAACGAGTCCTACATTAACTAATTTAAAAGATAAACTAAGTAAATTTTTAAAAATTACTTAGGTACACATCATGAGATAACTAGTTTTATTACATTTTTACATCATTATAAATACATCCCTACACATTTATGAGAACATTATATATTTTTAAAAGTCTACACATTCAAAGATCAACATTATAGAAGCATTCATTTAACACACCTATAGTATCTAGCATTCTGCTAGGCTTCAGAATACAAGAATAAAGGCACACTCCTGGCTGTCAAAAAGGTGCCACATTAATAGCATCAATCATGCATTAAGATATGGTTATTCAGGATCATTAATAAGGAGAGTGAACTGATACACATGAATCTATGGCATAACTCTAGTTTCACAATTAGGGGAGCGATACTGGCAGCACTGAATGATTAGATTCAGTGTATTAAATGTGTAATAGATTGTATTCAATGTGAAAAATCCCAGTGAATGCTCCCATGCACACTGGGACACAGGAACAAGTTAGAGCTTTTGTCATATAGTTGTAGCCTGATACTATCTCATCTCCTAAAACTTGGTCCCATATATAACAAAATAAAAAATATTGTCCATCATGTAAAACTATATTTGAAAAATATCCAAGGTACCTATTATTTAATTTTTTTTCATAATACAAGCTACAAAATAGGGGACTAAAAAGAATCTTGTTTAGAGGCGATAAACAGAAGGGAGTGAAAAAGCAGTGTAGGAGAGATGAATTTAAAGAGGTAGAGAAATGCCACTCTAGAGTCAAGCTAGAAAGCCAGTGTTACAGCCAACTGATCAACTGATTTACAAAATCAGTGAATGTTTGGTGCTGAAAGAACCTTAAACATCATTTATCCCAATCCTATCATGTCATGGTTAAGGAGATTAAGGCCCAGAGAAAGAAGTGGTGTTTTGTTTTGTTTTGTCTTATATAATCACAAATTGAAATCCAGTTTTTAAACTTCTCCATGTATAAAACATTATCAGATTTGAAAACAGCTAATATTGAAACTTATTATTGTTAGAGTTGGTTCTAAACTCATGAGTTGCTTCAGAATATAGCCAAATAACAATGTCTTTAAATTCCATTCCTCCTTCAATACAATATCCACAGTCACACCCATCCCTACCCATCCACACACACAATTCCCAAACTTTTTTTTTTTTTTTTGGTTGTTGCTATGTTTCGTTGTTGCTTTGGATATACCATTTTGGAAATGGGAGAAAAGCCCTACCCAAATTTCTGCTGTATTTCATTCAGTGGTTTTATTGTACAAGTAGAACTGCTTATAGAAATAAAAATTATTTATGTTTATAAAACTCCAGCTAGCCATCAAAAATATAGTAGTTTGCTTTTCTTTAATGAGAGTTCGGTGAAGGAACAGGATAAGTAGAGGATTCTTTTTTTCCTTTGGTAACTGATTTTTTTTTCTCTTCAACATAATGTAGGTACATAGTAGGTGAAGAGATAGTTGAGGCTAAAGAGAGTGCAAATTGAAGTCTTATTTTCTCACAGTTGTCCATAGTGGTAATCAGGTACACTGAGGATTTTATAATTCAATTAATTCATTCATTCAAGAAATATTGCTTGGGGCAGTGTAAGGTGGCAGAGACAGTATAAGACTCAAGAAACTGAAGTTTAATGGATAAAAAAGACAAACTAACCATTATCTAAAATAATAATAATAATAATAATAATAATAATAATAATAATAATAATAATAATAATAATAATTGAACCTTGGTTTAAATACAAGGCTTTTTTTTCCTCCTCCAAAATCTAATGTGCTCAGGAAAGGTGCAAGCTTGTTAACCAATGTGTTTGTAAGCAACAATGAAGTATTTCTCTCTCACTCACCCACATTAACATTTTCTAAACATACTTTCTGACATCAATATTCTATGAACTCATGTTCAAATCACTCACATTTCAAACAGTGATCACACACACACATCTGCCTTTTTACAGAATCATTCTGGATTAGATTTAGATTGAGAAGGGATCCTGGAGTTCTAGAGGTCAATGGTCTCATTTTACAGAGGAGGAAAATGAAGTCCAGATAGACTGACATTTGCCCAAAGTAACCATTTAGAAGCTGATATTGAGAATTCTACATAGAATTCTACATTCTAATTATTCTGATTCAATTTAAGAGTTTGTTCAGTTTCTCCATGGAAAGTACATACCCATAAGTTCCTCTTTCTCAAATCACGAACTCTTGCTACACTGAACTCAGAAGGCAATGGCTCAGCAACTGAGCCACATGGGTCAGCTGTACATCTCCTTCATTGCATCATCTCTTTATGCCTGATGTCCTCAAGCTACCAGAGACCACAAAGTACTAAATAAAGACAGAGAACTACTCTACCAAAGCAAGCACAGATTGTCAATGTTTACCACTTATGATTAAAGAAAAGTCAAAATATCAAAACAAATCTTTTATTAAAAATCAGTGATAAATTTTAATCAAAATTTAAAAAATATTTCCAAAAGCCTAAAGAAGGAAAGCACTCTCCCCAGTACCCCTCTCCTTAAAAAGAATTCTACTTTCAGATGATACAGAAAAATCAACTGATGCAGATGGCAGGATCTGAGAAGTTTGGGGGAACTTTGGTCTGTCCATGGATTATCAGTCATACTTATTTATAAAAATGCAGATCTCTATATCTTAGCTTGTTAATGACATCATCGGGCATCCAGATTTTGAGAGTTTGAGATTGTGCTCAAATGAAAACTTCTACTGCTTATGATCATAATGCACATCCATTTTTCACAAAAAAATTTTTAAAGCATTCAGAATTAGAAGCGATCTTGGAAAGAATGTGTGGTAGTAAAATAATGATAGGCTTTGGAGTCAGTATTTTTGTTCTTCTAGCAGGTAGTTTCATCACTTTATTTTTTTTAACATCTTTATTGGAGTATAATTGCTTTACAATGTTGTGTTAGTTTCTGCTGTATAACATAGTGAATCAGCTATACATATACATATATCCCCATATCCCCTCCCTCTTACGTCTCCCTCCCACCCTCCCTATCCCACCCCTCTAGGTGGTCACAAAGCATGGAGCTGATCTCCCTGTGCTATGCAGCTGCTTCCCACTAGCTATCTAGTTTACATTTGGTAGTGTATATATGTCAATGCCATTCTTTCACTTCATCCCAGCTTACCCTTCCACCTCCCTGTGACCTCAAGTCCATTCTATACATCTGCGTCTTTATTCCTGTCCTGCCCCTAGGCTCTTCAGAATCATTTTTTTTTTTTAGAGTCCATATATATGTGTTAGCATATGGTATTTGTTTTTCTCTTTCTGACTTAACTTCACTCTGTATGACAGACTCTAGGTCCATCCACCTCACTACAAATAACTCAATTTCGTTTTTTTTATGGCTGAGTAATATTCCATTGTATATATGTGCCACATCTTCTTTATCCATTCATCTGTCGATGGACACTTAGGTTGCTTCCATGTCCTGGCTATTGTAAATAGTGCTGCAATGAACATTGTGGTATATTACTCTTTTTGAATTATGGTTTTCTCAGGGTATATGCCCAGTAGTGGGATTGCTGGGTCATATGGTAGTTCTATTTTTAGCTTTTTAAGGAACCTCTATACTGTTCTCCATAGTGGCTGTATCTATTTACATTCCCACCAACAGTGCAAGAAGGTTCTCTTTTCTCCACACCCTCACCAGCATTTATTGTTTGTAGATTTTTTTTAACATTTTTATTGGAGTATAATTGCTTTACAGTGGTGTGTTAGTTTCTGCTTTATAACAAAGTGAATCAGTTATACATATACATATATCCCCATATCTCTTCCCTCTTGCGTTTCCCTCCCTCCCACCCTCCCTATCCCACCCTTCTAGCTGGCCACAAAGCACCGACCTGATCTCCCTGTGCTATGCGACTGCTTCCCACTAGCTATCTATTTTACATTTGGTAGTGTATATATGTCCATATATACACTACCACTCTCTCACTTTGTCCCAGCTTACCCTTCCCCCTCCCCGTGTCCTCAAGTCCATTCTCTAGTAGGTCTGCGTCTTTATTCCCTTCTTGATGCTAGGTTCTTCATGACCATTTTTTTTTTCTTTTTAGATTCCATATATATGTGTTAGCATATGGTATTTGTTTTTCTCTTTCTGACTTACTTCACTCTGTATGACAGACTCTAGGTCCATCCACCTCATTACAAATAACTCAATTTTGTTTCTTTTTGTGGCTGAGTAATATTCCATTGTATATATGTGCCACATCTTCTTTATCCATTCATCTGATGATGGACACTTAGGTTGCTTCCATGTCCTGGCTATTGTAAATAGAGCTGCAATGAACATTGTGGTACATGACTCTTTTTGAATTATGGTTTTCTCAGGGTATATGCCCAGTAGTGGGATTGCTGGGTCATATGGTAGTTCTATTTTTAGTTTTTTAAGAAACCTCCATACTGTTCTCCATAGTGGCTGTATCAATTTACATTCCCACCAACAGTGCAAGAAGGTTCTCTTTTCTCCACACCCTCTCCAGCATTTATTGTTTGTAGATATTTTGATGATGGCCATTCTGACCGGTGTGAGGTGATACCTCATTGTAGTTTTGATTTGCATTTCTCTAATGATTAGTGATGTTGAGCATCCTTTCATGTGTTTGTTGGCAATCTGTATATCTTCTTTGGAGAAATGTCTATTTAGGTCTTCTGCCTCATTTTCATATTGGGTTGTTTGTTTTTTTGATATTGAGCTGCATGAGCTGCTTGTATATTTTGGAGACTAATCCTTGGGCAGTTGCTTCATTTGCAAATATTTTCTCCCATTCTGAGGGTTGTCTTTTCATCTTGTTTATAGTTTATGATTTGTGACCCAAGATATGATCTATTCTGGAGAATGTTCCATGAGCACTTGAGAAGAAAGTATATTCTGCTGTTTTTGGATAGAATGTCCTATAAATATCAATTAAGTCCATCTTGTTTAATGTGTCATTTAAAGCTCGTGTTTCCTTATTTATTTTCATTTTGGATGATCTGTCCATTGGTGAAAGTGGGGTGTTA
This sequence comes from Balaenoptera musculus, assembly GCF_009873245.2. NCBI lineage: Eukaryota > Metazoa > Chordata > Mammalia > Artiodactyla > Balaenopteridae > Balaenoptera > Balaenoptera musculus. The sequence continues at coordinate 38,118,960 of NC_045800.1, read as the reverse complement.
ATGTCCCCTACTATGATTGTGTTACTGTCAATTTCCCCTTTTATGGCTGTTAGCATTTGCCTTATGTATTGAGGTGTTCCTCTTTTGGGTGCATAAATATTTACAATTGTTGTATCTTCTTCTTGAATTGATCCCTTGATCATTATGTAGTGTCCTTCTTTGTCCCTTGTAATAGTCTTTATTTTAAAGTCTATTTTGTCTGATAGGAGAATTGCTACTCCAGCTTTCTTTTGATTTCCATTTGCATGGAATATCTTTTTCCAACCCCTCACTTTCAGTCTGTGTGTGTCCCTAGGTCTGAAGTGGGTCTCTTGTAGACAGCATATATATGGGTCTTGTTTTTGTATCCATTCAGCAAGCCTGCATCTTTTGGTTGGAGCATTTAATCCATTCACGTTTAAGGTAATTATCGATATGTATGTACCTATTAGCATTTTCTTAATTGCTTTGGGTTTGTTATTGTAGGTCTTTTCCTTCTCTTGTGTTTCCTGCCTAGAGAAGTCCCTTTAGCATTTGTTGTAAAGCTGGTTTGGTGGTGCTGAATTCTCTTAGCTTTTTCTTGTCTGTAAAGGTTCTAATTTCTCTGCCAAATCTGAATGAGATCCTTGCTGGGTAGAGTAATCTTGGTTGTAGGTTTTTCCTTTTCATCACTTTAAATATATCCTGCCACTCCGTTCTGGCTTGCAGAGTTTCTGCTGAATGACCAACTGTTAACCTTATGGGCATTCCCTTGTATGTTATTTGTTGCTTTTCCCTTGTTGCTTTTAATATTTTTTCTTTGTATTTAATTTTTGATAGTTTGATTAATATGTGTCTCGGCGAGTTTCTCCTTGGATTTATCCTGTATGGGTCTCTCTGCACTTCCTGGACTTGATTGACTATTTCCTTTCCCATATTAGGGAAGTTTTCAACTATAATCTCTTCAAATATTTTCTCAGTCCCTTTCTTTTTCTCTTCTTCTTCTGGTACCCCTTTAATTTGAATGTTGATGCATTTAATGTTGTCCCAGAGGTCCTGAGACTGTCCTCAATTCTTTTCATTCTTTTTCTTTATTCTGCTCTGCAGTAGTTATTTCCACTACTTTATCTTCCAGGTCACTTATCCGTCTTTCTGCCTCAGTTATTCTGCTATTGATTCCTTCTAGAGAATTTTTTAATTTCATTTATTGTGTTGTTCATCATTGTTTGTTTGCTCTTTATTCTTCTAGGTCCTTATTAAACGTGGTCTTGTATTTTCTCCATTCTGTTTCCAAGATTTTGGATATCTTTACTACCATTACTCTGAATTCTTTTTCAGGTAGACTGCCTATTTCCTCTTCATTTGTTTGGTCTGGTGGGTTTTTACTTTGCTCTTCATCTGCTGTGGTATTTCTCTGTCTTCTCATATGCTTAACTTACTGTGTTTGGGGTGTCCTTTTGTAGGCTGCAGGTTCGTAATTCCCATTGTTTTTGGGTGTTTGCCCCAGTGGGTAAGATTGGTTTCAGTGGGTTGTGTAGGCTTCCTGGTGGAGGGGACTGGTGCCTGTGTTCTGGTGGATGAGGCTGGATCTTGTCTTTCTGGTGGGCAGAGGACCGCATCCGGTGGTGGTGTGTTTTGGGGTGTCTGTGAACTTATTAGATTTTAGGCAGCCTCCTCTGCTAATGGGTGGGGTTGTGTCCTGTCTTGCTAGTTGTTTGGCATGGGGTGTCCAGCACTGGACCAGAGCTTGCTGGTCATTGAGTGGAGCTGGGTCTTAGCATTGAGATGGAGATCTCTGGGAGAGCTCTCACCGATTGATATTACGTGGGGCCGGGAGGTCTCGGTGGTCCAATGCCCTGAACTCGGCTCTCCCCACCCTCAGAGGCTCAGGCCTGACACCTGGTCAGAGCACAAAGACCCTGTCAGCCACACGGCTTGCTCTCGGGAGGCCACGAGCTGGGCGGGTCGCGTGGGGCGGGTGGTCGTTTCATCACTTAAGAAAGTAATTCTTATCTCCCTGGTCTTCTCCTATATAGTAGGAATAATAATATGGGTGTTTTAAGGATTATTGACAAGACATATAAAAATCTAGCACATAAAAGATGCTCATAAATTGGACCTATTGCTATTTACTTTAGTTTAAATTCCCACTGGCCAAATGTTTGAAGAAACAGATAACAGCAAGGGAATGAAAGGAAACTAAAACCTTAGCAATAAGTGCCAGACATGTGACAAATACAAGTTTAAACAACAGCAGCAGCAGTTTCCTTTCATTGACCACTGATCGGTGTGCCAGCAATTATTGGTGTTTAATACATTATCTTATTTAATCTCCCCCAGTGCCCTGATGAGGTAGGAATTATCACCTCAATTGTAGAGAATAGGAATCAGGGAGTTAGAGAGGTTAAGTAGTGTGCCCAAGGACACATAGATAATAAGCAGCAGAGCCCAGACTAGGAAGAAGGACAGAAGAAATGGCCAGAAGTTGCTCTTAAGCCTAATTACATATTAAAAAAACATATTTCAGAAGCAAAGAGAAGAGAAATGCAACAGACAAATCTTCCCACTATGAGCTCCTTAAGAACTGGGGCTAGGGCTCATTAAATTAGGTGAACCCAGAATCTGGGACAATGGGACAATTCCTGGAATACAGTGAGGAGTCATTAGATGTATGTGTATGATAGTTAATTGGAAAGCAATTGGCAATGGGGGCAATAAGATATCACAGTGTCTCAAAGCAAAGTCTTTGAGATGACAGTAAATATAAAAGGTAGAGTAATGAGAACATTCATGCATAAGGACAACAGTCACAAGCTAAAAATATCTTTATACATCTACTGTCTGATAATGACTACTGTCTATCCATAGAGCTTTTCCCCCATTATATTATTATATAAAGACTTCAATCACTACGAGTAGTATTATCTTAAAGTGTGTAGGACAATGAGGAGGATATACACACACACACATACACACAGACACACAAACACACATCTGTATTTTGGAGGTGGCCTAAAATTCACTCCATTGTATATGGGAAAAAAGTCTAAATGAAGGAAAACTCTCTGTGAAAATTTAAAAAATGAATCAAGAGCTTAATTCTCTTTTATTCAAATAATATCTATAATTTTAAGTCATGACAAGATAAATTCATGATTATGTTAGATTTGTGCAACTACATTTATACAAGTGTAACCTCAGTAATTGGATAGCTTGCTCTTTCGGGGGGTGGGGTGGAGTGGGAGTATGATGAAAACAAAGAGAACCTCAGTCTATCAAAATTTTCAAAGAAAATAACACTTTGGCCAAACCAAAATTCCCCACAGCAACAACCTACATACAGCCACATCCCAGTGTACTAAATTATGTTCATGCTTTTCTTAAGCACAGAGCTTCATTCTGACAATTTATCTACTAAGACGTGTGCCAGAAAACTGCCTATTCATTTTCTATATTCTGTTTGGCAAACAAAGCATGACACATAGCAATATAAAAGAAAAATGTAATCCCAATATGCATGTGCAATCATTGTAGAGAAGTGTTCTAAATTGTTTTAGGCCTGTGGCATTGGCTTTCTGAACAGCATTTAAACACTGCCACATGCTGTTCATCTGTGTATCCTGCAGCCTGTGGGCACCAGCCTGGCCCCAACAGAAGAATGAATCATACGCCAAATTTATGAAGCTGTTAACTCTTCAAAAGCACCAACTGATCTTGAAAAAGGAAAGTATAACGATCTTGAGAATTAGTAATTCTTTAAGAATTAGTAATTTCTAATTAAGATTCTATGAAGCACGCAATTGTAGTCATGACATAGCAGTGTCTGTGAGCACCCTGCTTTCTGTTAAACAGATTTTATAGATAATGTATTGAATTTACTAATGTATTTGAATTTTTTATTTTACAAATTTCATTACATTCTTTCTTTATCAGTTCTAATTGCATGTGGTACTACATAGGAACCATGTTCACTAAATATATTAGTTTGAGTACATCTTTTGTAGTCTAAAGTAAATTATATACACCTCTTCTAAAAGTAGTGTAACATCCAGATGCCTGTAATGTACTTCAAGGTAGAAATCATGTTATGTTCAGTTTTGTTCTTCTTGTGGTTGATGAAAGAGGAGACTCGGAGAAAATGCTTGTTAAATTAATAAATGGATGAATGAATAAGCATAGTTCAGAATTTCAGAAATTTCTAGCAAATGACTACCACATCCTCAAAGAAACTACGGCTGACTTCTTGTTTCCTTTTTATAAAAATAATATATTTAGAAAGAGATTCAAACAAGTTGTCATTTTTACATCCTCTTCCCATATTCAGCAACAGCATCAGCTAAAACAAAGGCACTAAATATCCTTGTTGAACTTAGCTACTTCGATCAGAAAACTTGAACCAGGGTGTGCTATACTATGTTCTTGTCTAAAGGCCTTAATTTTAACAAAATCAAGTATAAAACGTTCCAATTAAAAACATGTCAGTTTAGTAAACTGAAAAAATCTTAGGTAGCAACAGCATAAACTCAGTATTCACTCACTTTAGTCATTTATTCATTAATTCCAATACTTAAAATATCTAATGTGCTTAGAGGAGATCAAGTGCTAGAGGGAAAAAATATTCACTGGTCTCACTTTAAAGTCATAATCACTAACTTCAAGTGGATCTTCGTGCTGCCAGGCTACCCTCCTTCATTCTGCTCAGTTCACTCCCCTAGATGACTATGTCACACCTCTCCTCTCCCTTTAAACCTTCAAAACCTCCTGCCCCTCCCCAATCTCAGCTGATGATCTTGCTTCTTTTTTCACTGAGAAAACAAATCATTCGGAAAAGGACATACACACGCTCTCATCTCCAAATATATCATCCTGTCCCCACCTGTGCTCATGTGCTCTGCCTTCCCTCCTGTTATAGTGGGAGAACTGCCTGGCTCCCATCTAAGCCCCCATCTTCTATCTCCTCCTCAAGACCATGACTCCTGTAACTGTCAAATCGTGGTCTACAACATCAATTTCCCCCTTTCTATTATATTCTTTCCACCAGCACACAAACATGTTATAATGCATCCCATCTTAAAAATATAAAACAATAAAAACATGATCCAACCTCCTTCTCTAGCCATCAGCCCAATTCTTTGTCTCCCTTCACAGAAAAACTCCTCTAAAGGATTGTCTAAACCATGACATTCTCAGTAGGAGTAATATCACCCTCAAAGGGCAAAAATTGACTCTTGAAGGGCAAACAATTCTTACTCTTTTTATATATAAAGCATATATATATACATAAAATATGTAGCAAATATAAAGTATATCTATGATATTATAATTCCATTGGGGTGGGTGGAGGACAATTAGGAAAAAGTGTCTAAAAAACTCTTTAGGGAGATGATAATGAAAAAACCGATTGAGAAACACTGGTCTACACCCACTATCTCAATGTCCTCTCTTCCTGTTTCTTCTTGAGCCTTCTCCAATCTGTTTTTCATTCCTAATACCCCATAGAAACTACTACTGTCAATGTCACCTATGCTTTCCATCTTGCTAAATCCAATGGCCAACTCTTACATGAAACTATAGGCAGCATTTGTATAGCTTATCACTTCCTCTTCCTTCAAACATTTTCTTGGCACCACTGATGCTTAGTTTTCTCCCTAACTATCTGAACACTTGAGATCCTATATCAGGATGAGAATTGATGCAAAAACTATTGATTATTGTACATCTGGCTTGCAACCATTTTTCAACACACCACCTGCTATAACCCAAGCTACCCTCATTTCTGCCCTGTATTTTTATAGTATCAGTCCATCTGGTCAACACAACTCTCTTACAGTCTAAATTCCACACAACAGCAGGAAAACACCTCCTCACATCTAAGTTAGATCACGTCATTCCTTCGATGGCTTTCTATCTCATGTGGAGTAAAACCCAATGTCTTTATCACAGTCCACAAAGTCCTATGTAATTGGGCCTCCTGCTTCCTCTCTGCTCTAACCTCCTACCACTGCCCTTCCTTATGCACTGTACACCAGCAACAACGGCCCCCTTGTGAAACTCCTTATTCCTTGGGGCTTTTCTACTTGCAGCTACTTCTGCTAGGATATCCCTCCAGATAATCTCATGGCTCACATTTTCACTACCTTGAAGTCTCTGCTGCTCAAAAATCACTTTGTCACAGGTCTGCTCATACTATACACAAAAGTACTCCTGGTCACTTTTTATTTCCATATAGCTTCATTTTCTTTCCCAGTACTTACTATTATCTCACACAGATATTTTACTTATTTTTCCTCCTCCCACTGGAATAGAATATTATAGAATATTATGCCTCCTCCCACTGGAACAGAAGTTCCTTGGAACTTTTATTGTTTGGTTCACTGCTGTATTCAGGGTGTCTAGAACAGTTTCTAGCACAAAGTAGATGTTCAATAAATATTTATATAATGAAAAACTAAATTCAACATCTGAATAAAATATTACAATTGTCATTTTAAAAAAATAAAACTGGATTTTAATTTCTCTCCTTGGAATAAAATTTTATAATCTCATATGTCTGTGGCAAGTAAAATTATAAGAACTCACAGAAATGGAAAGCAAACTCTGCCTTGGATATAGTGATTTTCTTTGTCTATTTCATGGAAGAAATCTTGGGAGAGACTGATATTTAAATAGCTTCCTCAAACCAACAGAGAATTCTACACTGGTAAACATAAAATGTTCTGTGCTAGCTACTGAAGTATTTTTTTAGATTCTCTCTCTCATTCTTTTCTAGAAGCAAACATTCAAGTCAGAATGAAAAATGTCAGACTCTGGAAACTAGATTTCAGAAGAGTGATAGAAGATCAGAATGTCTGGCCAGCAGATAGCCATATCTCATAGATCTGATGCAACAGAATAAGAAACTTCTTAAATGAGATACATTGGTGGAAAAGAAAAACAAATTTGAGAAAAAGCTTATCCAATGTAGAATGATGTCTGTATTCTTCTATCCCTCTCTTGCTCTCTTTTAATCTTAAATGTTTAAAATTCCCTGTTTTAAAATTAGTAGTTGATTGTGGTAATATGTTCTTATTTGTGTTTAGCACATTTTATTTGAATCTTCAGATTATTCTACCAGAAAGCTAAGAATCTTAGTTCTCAAATTTCTTCTCTCTTTAAAATGTCTTTGTCAGCCAGAAAGCTAAGAATCTTAGTTCTCAAATTTCTTCTCTCTTTAAAATGTCTTTGCCAGCTCAGATGGGGAAAAGTTTAATTCAATTCAGTTGGTGACTCAGTTGGTGATAATGACGCAATTCAATAAATTATAGCTCTCTGCTCTTTCATCTCACCCCATCTCTAGTTTTGACATTTCTTTTTAAAGCCTTTCTGTTATCGAAGAACTCTGAATGAAAAATAGAGTTCTAAGTTTGGAAGGAAGTACACAGCAGTAAGACAGCATTAAGAAGGGATCTTTTCTTCCTTTAGAGAAGCAAACTTCTGGCCTAGTTTCAAACATCATACGTCTATTGACAGCATGTGTACAAGAACAAAAAAGTCCAAATATTTACATCATAGATGCATTTATATCAAGCATGGGGAGCTCATACACATTAGTGCTGGGTAAAGAGGCCAAAAGGTACCTTGCCCCAATTACTAGAGCCTAGAGAAAATCTGGATTCCAGATCTGCCACCCAAAAGCTATGCGACATCAGACAAGTTAACTTAATTTCCCTGAGTCTCACTTTCCCCTTGTATAAAATGGGATAAAATAATTCTCATAAGGTGACCATAAAGAGTAAAAGATATACTGTAGGTAAAATGTTTAATAATAGAAATTCACAAAAACTCTGTTTAATGTTGGTTATCATCATCATCAAGTTAATTCTCTTGCTCTTTTTTTTTTCCCAACACAAGTAACTCATTCCCCAGAAGGACATTTAAGTAGGAAAACTCCCTCTGTCCTGTCAGGACCTGGAGTGGGTAATAAGCACAAGTATTGATAATATCAGTGCCAGATCACTCTAAACTCCAAGATGAATGGAAGTCTCTGCCATTTCTGCTGACTCTCAAGTTTTGGGAGGGTGGCAGAGAGGCAAAGATTAGCTTGGGTTCCCTCTCAGGCACTTAGAGAGAGAATATAAGATTAAGTGGAACCAACTCTCAGTGTCTAATATTTTGTAAATAATAATAAGGACAAGTAGATGAGGCAGATATGAAAGGTGAAGATCAAGATATAATAAATAAAAGGAATTTAATAGTAAATTAATAAATTTACTAAATAATAATAAAATTATTACTTAATAGTAATAATTTTTTTTGGTCTAAAATTGAGATCTCAGTTCATAAGCTTGCAGGAACAGAACAGCTAATATCTAAAGAAGTTTAGAAATTGAATTATTTCCCCTCCTATGGAGATGGTCTGCTGGAAAAAGCAATTAAGCATATTATTCGATGAATAACGGACTTTTGTTTCCTGTGCTTGTAATCAAAATCTTTTCAGCAAAATCTCAAGGAAGAATGAAGAATTTCAACTTCTTTTAGTAAAAAGAATTGGTTCTCATTTTTCCATCAAGGGTGATGGGAGATTCTAGAAGTTCTAGGAAGGAGGTTGAAGGTATTCATTATGAGTAATATTTTATCATTATATTCTATGGTACATAATAAGTTCTGAGATTATGCATTTTTGTAGTATAGATTACCAAAGTTCTAAGTGTCTGTTTAAGGAGAGTGTATGTGTTAAGATTAGAAGCCTTTTGAACAGTGTTCCCCAAGTCCTCAAATGTTTTTTTCCTCCCAATCCAATTAGGTAAAGTCGTTTCCCATCTCAATGTATCTAGCCAGGTTTTAAAAGGTAGATGCCATATTTTTTGATGAACTAGGACCTCTGTTGTTTGTTCAACAGATGTTCACTGCATTCTGCCCCAAATCCACATTTCCAGCTTTATCTCCCCAAAATTCCCCACTGCAAAGCCTTTACTCCCACTAAGCCAATCTATTTTCAGGCCCCAATATATAAAACAAGTGTTTCTACTTCCAACTTTTTGCTAAGACCTGTTTTCTCTCCAAAGCCTTCTCTTCCTCTCCCTCTGCCTGTCCTTCATGATGTATTTCAGACTGTGTCAGTCATCCACTCAGTAAATAGAGACTGAGGTGTACATGTGTGAGGCACTCACAAGCAGTAGGTAAGTCAGAGCCAGCTCCTGTCTTCTTATACTTTATGTTCTTAAATTCTACCAGGAAAGACACACATTACACAATGGATTAAGCCATTAGTGAATTACAATTGTGATAGTGTTAAAACATGAGGCGCAGGAAACTAGGCTAACATGTAATGGGAGAAATAGCCTGGTCTTGGTGGTCGGGAAGACATTATTGTGGAAGCAGTTTTAAACTGAATTTGAAGGCCGGGCAGAGGGCTAAAGTGGGGCAGAGGGAGGTCAAAAAGCAAACTTTTTTGATGGGGGCATGGTTATTATTAAATTGGGATATATTAATAAAAACATAGTAAGGAAATTCTTGCCTTCCAGACATTAAAACTGCAATAGTAATTTTGCTCCTTTATCCTGGCTCTCTGTAAAGTTAGGGACAAAAAGCAATAAAGAAGCCACTGGAGAAGGACCTGGTCAACTGCTCTCAGAGAGTTCTGAGAAATTACCAGTAAGAACTGGCCTTACTGCTCTGAGCCCCACTACCCAGTCAATATAGGAAGAAGACTCAAGGGGATACGAAAGCTGTCTCAGGAATGTCATATTCCTGGAGAGAAGTTTTTTCCCCAAATCCTGTGAGCTGGGAGGAGGTGATTCCCCTCCCTAGGAGGTCCCCAGAGGATAATTCAGAAACAAACCCTGGGAAGGGAGCTCCAAGAAGGTTTGACAAGGACCTTGTTTTCTGACTACGTACTTGCTGAACTGCAGAACCTGCAGGGGCTGGGGCAAAGCTCTGCTGGTGCGCTGACTTCGCTGCCTCTAGGCTATAGGAGGGGTTTGTTAACAGCCCCAGAAAGGTTCAGTGTGAAGCCGAAATCTGCCCACTGGGCCAAGAAAACACACCACACACTGTCTACATGGAACCAACACTAAGCATCAGACAACAGGAATGAAGTGCAGGGAAGCCAAGGCTACCTTCTTACCACCAACAAGCTGCCAGTCATAGGAGCAATCAATGTCTCCTGGAGAATATAGTCTGAAGGGAGGGGTGGGTAGATATTCAAAGAGAGACTGAAGGGTTGTGTGTATAAAACAGACCCCACAATTCACTCTGCCACAAGCCCCTGGTACCACATACAGGTCTACCTGGCACTGAAGTTCAAAAATAAACACAGCTGTGTCTTAAAAACCAAAATGAGACTATTCCAACAGCCAAAAATGACTAGAAAGTTGGAGCAAATGATCAAGATGTCATCAAGGCACTCACTCTCTAGAAAGACATGGAGTTCAAATAGGGAAGTGTGAGGGCAGTTCCAGGAAAAAATAAAACTTTCTCATGTTTACACCCATATAGTTCAGACTCCTTAAAAATGAGTTACAACCACAAAGTGATTATAATGAAAATAGTGATGGTTTGGCAAAGGAGTAAATAAATGGAACAGAATAGATCCAGAAACAGATGCAAGTATATAAGGAACTTATCTTATAGCAAATGTGGAATTTCAATTTAGTGGGAAAAAGAAACTCTTATTAAATAAATGGTGCTGATAAAATTGGTACCACTATGGGGGAAAAAGCCCACAAAGCTAGATCCATATCCCATACCTTATAAAACACATATTATGTTAATAGATAAAGATTTAAATGTAAAGCATAAGAATTAAAATTATTAAAATATAATTTTAACATTTATATAACTTTAGAGTGAGAGAAACAGTTCTTAGCAAGTCAGGAAATCCAGGAAAACTATAAAAGAAAAGATAGACTTGACTAAATAAAAATCTTAACAAATTATTATGGCAAATGACATAAACAAGAGCAAAATACAAATAAATGGTAGTCTGGTAGATATTTGTAATACCATATGAAAAACTTTAATATCTCTTATATATAAACTGCTCCTAAAAGACAAATAGCCCACTAGAAAAGAAAGTGTAGGAGATGACCAGGACATTCACAAAGGAGGAAATCTAAATGTCCAATAAACTTATGAAATGAGGCTCAATCTCACTTTCAGTCAAGGTAAATGCAAATTAAAGCAAGAATGATGTACCTGTTTTCATTTATCAATTTGGCAGAAATCTTAAAAAGATTAATAAAAAATTAAAAACGTCCAGTGCAAATGAGTATATAGAAAAACAGGCATTCTCAAACATTAAGAATGAGAATCATCACAAAATTTTTGGAAAGTAATAGGGCAGTATGTATTAAAACATACAGAGCTTTTGACCCCCAAATTCCAATGTTGGTATTTTATCACCCAATTTAGCAATAAACAGGAATAAATAGGAAAAAAAGAGAAACCACATGAATGTTATCAATAAACAATGAGATGAAAAACTAAATTCTGGTACTCCCAAACTAGAGAAAATCATGCAGCTGTTAAATAGAAATAAATTCGATGTATTTATCCAAAGGAATTAATTTAAAATGCAAATTTCAAAACAATACATTTAGAAGGTGCCCATATGCTTGAAGCAAGGTGTGGAAGGGCACTCACTAAACTGTTAACATCAGTTACCTCCAGGGAGTGGGAAAGGAAGACAGCACAGGGAATGAATTACTAATTCAACTTTGGATTGCTTCATTTTTTATAAGGTTACTAATCAGCTTTGTCATTTAAAGTAATAAAAAATATATTTGGGGAGAGGAAAAAATAGGACTACTTAATTTTTTTAACTTACCCAACAAAATGTAATACAGTAGACATTCAAAAAATATTTGTGGAATGAGGTAGAGAGAAATAGGAGGGAGATGGAATATGTTTAAATTTAAGTGTGCTTGTAAGGGATAAGAAGATGACCATTAATGGAATGACAAAGCACTGTAGATCCTATAAATAATGTGAGGAAAGGAATAAGAAATACTTGATAAAGCTGGCAAATAAGAAAGTGGAAAAAAGTGAAAAAAAAGTAAAACAAGTAAGTAGACATAGATGTAAAGGATAAATACAATATAGTTATTATTCCAATAAATGTAAAAGTGTTGAATTCTCCTATCAAAAGAAACAGACTTTTCATGTTAGATTTAAAAACTCAGCTAGGTGGTGTTCTCTGTAAATACCTAAATAAACATAAAACAACAAAAGTGATATTACTCACAATCTCTACAAATATAAAAGATTCCACAATAAGCCTAATAAGAAATGTGTAAGTTCTTAAGATAAAAGCTACAAAATTTTTCTGAAGGACGTAAAAATACCTAAATAGAGAACTTTGATTTTCTTGGATGAGAACATGCAGTATTGTAAAGACATAAATTCTTCCTAAATTAACACTCAAATTCAATGCAATTCAAATCAGTAGTCCAACAGGATTTTTTAATGAAACCTTATTCTAAGGCACACAGAGAGGAATAAAACATTAGATTAACAAAGAAAACTTAGAACAAAAGTTATCAAGAGGACCTTATTCTACTCTATATGAAAATAGCTGTTTGCATCCAGTATGGAGTTTAGTGCAGAAAATTTTTGTTTCAGATTTGCGCTATCAAAGCTACACTTTGCAAACTTGGAAACCTCCTAAATGTTCATCAAACTGGTTTAATACATAAAGGTAAATCCGAAGAATAGAACACTATATAGTAAAAATTATGACAAACATGAACATTCACTGGCATTGAAAAAACTTTCCTAAGATATTATAAAGTAAAAAAAATTTGATTTCTACCTTAAAAATACCTAGAAATATGTATTAACTGGGTTAAGATACATGGGGCTGGAATTATGAATGCATTTTATTTTCTTTTTACTTTCAAGTTTTTCATCAATAAAGTGTATTAATTATAAAATAAAATACAAATTCAAAAATCACATAATAATTAAAAGAAGAAAGATACTGAACAATTTTGTATACGTCAAGTACAGCATTAGGGTGCAAATTGGTGGTAGAATATCTGAAAACAGAGCATGTAGCCAGAGCTTAGAAAGGAAAACAGAGTGAGGGGACAGCCTGAGGACCTCCATTTTGCTTGCTAGAGCACCGATGTGAGAAAAGAGGGGGATAGTACGTAGGTGACTACTGAGAAAGTGGTTATTTACTAGGACATCTTTAGAAAGTTAAAAATGTACCCCTAGGATTTTTAATAGTTCATTAAAAACCCACCATCTGTGAAATTACTGAAACTTTTAAATGACTACACTTCAGGCGAACAAGTGTTTCAATTTTTAAAATGTAAGCCAAGTAAGCATTTTTTAGATGCAGTCAAATGAATAATACTTTATTGGACTGAAAACTTCTGTACTTTGAAGTAAAGTGGCATTTCCTTAGTCTAAAACTATGTACCTTAAGGCTTGAAGGTTTCTGTTCTTCCTTTGGTGGTTGTATTCTAGAATTTTAATAACAATTTCAGATTCTCCTAATTTATAATTAAATATACATGTATATGTATACATATATCTCTATTGCCATTGTAAATCTCCATTGTACAACTGTGGAGTTTTATATTTCTAGATAAAGGATTTTTCATTTCTTTTAGACTATATTCATATATGCATCCTTTAGTTATTATAGTTTGCATTCTTGAGACCTATAGGTTTGTTACATCTTTGCTATAACATAGCAACCAGAAATTAAAGAACTCACCAAAATAAGTCATTTAGGGAAAATCAACTCTCCTTTCTCCACCCTCCAATCTATGAAAGAGATGCTCACTGTTGTGTTTCTAAAGGTTGGGATGCCCCCCGCCTCACATACAGACACGCGAAAGTGAAGTGTCTTTCTTTTGCAGAGTCTTAAGTTGGATTCAGCTAGTGGATTCCTGAAAGTGGGAATGGGTAGGGAGTAGAGATGAAATGTTTAAGGGACAGGGGTTTGGGGGAGAGATAGAGAGACCTGGCTCTCACTTATGTACCTAGCCCAGCTGGGATCCTGCTGCAGAACACCTTTGAAGCATGTCTCTCACCCTGGAGAGCAGTGGAAAGATCTCAGTGTCAGTACAGTGTTATCCCTTGAAAGGCATCCCTGAGTCCACACAAGGCAATGTGTCTAACCCATGTCAGAGGACCAGGGCTGGCCCAGACCCACACAGCAGAGGAGGAGCAATAATGATGGCAACCTTATGGACTTACGCCACACACCTCCCCTGTTTTCTGGCACTATGAAAGCCTGGGATTCCTGTGTGATCCCAAAGGGAAGGGAGGCAGCTCTGATGATGACTGAGGGTGGGTTTCCTATCAGGTGGATAAAAAGATGCTCTAAGCAGATAATTTGTATATTTAGAGAAATGAAGGAACAGATGATCCTTTGCACCCTAGTGTTGTAAATTCTAACTCAAGATGACCATACGATATTCTGGATACAAATACACCATTGTTTTGCACAAGGGCAAAGTAATGTTCCTCATTGTGTTTCCAATATCCTTATTACTGATATCCAAAATCCTTACTAGGATTTTTCTGGCTGCCTTTTTGTAGGCACACATTTGACTGACAATAATGAATCATCTACAGAGACATCTCCCCCACTACCATTTGCTTATTCATAACCAAGAGCTCAGACCACATCATCTTATAAAAATGCTTTCACATCAGTTTCCCCTAACACAGAACTTTTACGCTTGTCAGACGTAAAGCTCATCTGTTATTTTTGTGCCCACACACAGCTTCATGAGAACACCTGGCCAATGGGCATGGCATCTTCTAAATTTACTTGAGTTAGCATTTAGGAAAATGTCAGGAACATGGGGACACTTAAGAAATATTCCCATAATAATGCTTCCTCAGAGGTATGGGTGATCCTACGAACAGTGTGCATGGAAGTCACGCAGGTGGGGGTAGATGTTATGACAAGGTGTTTATTTTCTTACTCTGGTACAGGTTTGGGGGTGTGGGGTGAAGAGGTGTAGGGGGGAGTGAGGTTGTACCTCCCTCTAAAAGAGGTGGCTTTCATAAAAATGTCGCTGTTGACTTGTGAAAAAGCTCCGATAATGACTTACTCCTCTTACAACAGTGATAAGTTCGTTAATTAAAAGTTAATTAATGTAGAGTTTTCAAGGCAGTTGTCATGTTCTTTCACAACAAGGAATATGTCTGTAATGTATCCTATTTGTAAAACCCTGAAAGTAAAATAGCCACCTTTGTTTAATCCCCAACACCAAGCATACAACCCTTTAAATAGACATCTCAGACCTTTTCCTTAACGGTAAAAAGTCACAAACACTAAAAAGTTACTGGGAACATTAACTTTAATACTTCTAAATCCTCTACTCAGATTATCTCATGTAATCTTCACTGTAATCCTATGTGGTTAGATAATGTTATTTATCCTCATTTTATTAACATGGAAATCGAAGCTCAGAGAGGTTAAGCAACTTGCCCCAAATCACCCAGACAGTAAGTGGCAGAGCTGGGTTACAAATCCTGGCTTTGTCAGTCTACATTCTTCACTCCCTCCACAAAGTAGCCAACGCTAAATAAGTAGTATAAAACCCAAGTGCTAGAGAAGGTTCTGAACACTTTCCCTGAAGCACAGAGCCCCCAGGAAGTTCCAAAGAACTCAGAGGCCCAGAGCTGGATCCCGAAGGACAGAGAACACAAAGGATGTGTCAAATTGTTCCAGGCAACGGGAGCTTTGTAAGTAAACGCACAGATGAAGAATGTGTGGTTCATTCAAGGAACCCAGAGGAGACCAGTATTCCTCAAGAAAGGAGGCCAGCTAGATGACTCTCCTTGCCTCTCTCAACTCTCTTTTTGGCAACACTCCTGATCTGTGGCCACATGCTCAGCATGGACCACACTTTTGCTCTCATTTGTCTGCTTTCTGAAGTAATGTTAGGGGGCTTGAGGGCTTTGGTCCAAAATTAGCAGTGTTTTATGGGGTAAGGGTAGGGCAGGACTAGCACATTTTCTCCCTGGAGGGATACTGACATGTTTCTGCTCAGATGAATATGGTTCTCACCTCTGTGGATTCATCTGGTCAGAGCAGGAATGCACGTGCGTCTACACGGGGATAGGAGGAGTGGCTCTCACACGGAGAGTCCAGTTCCAGACCCAGTCTGTCTCCTCTCTCTGTGTCTCTCTGCCTCTGTCTCTGTCTCTCTTTCTTTATTTTTTTCCTTCCTTCCTTTCCCCTCCCTTTCCTTCATTCTTTCCTTCTTTCCTTTCATTTCATAAGAAAAAAAAAATTAGCATTCTGGTTTTAAGGATGTGAGATAGCATACCAAACTATAAAGGAAGATTATTCATTAGGAGACCTTTAAAAATATGCATTCCTTTAATATAGCATGTGGGAGAAAAACTGAGGAGCCCCATGTAGGAGGCGGTCTGATGTAGAGAAAAGAAATTTTTCATGCTCCTCATTCCTCATAATCACTTACCACATCCCACCTGTTTTATTTTACATTGTTTATCCCACATCCTTTCCACTGCCTCTGCCACTTTCCTAGCAGGAGTATGAAAGAACTATGGCAGGAAAGTCAGGTATGTGGATTTCAGGCCCAGATGTTCCATTACAGTTGATGAAGAGCTCTATTTAAGTGTGTAGGAAACATGAAATCAAGACAATAATGATATTTGAAAGGCGCCTCCTTTTTTCTTGACCATACTTTCTCCTGTCCAGCCCCTAATAAATTGTATGAACTTGTATAGGGCAGATGATGTCTTAAATTTCTCATCGGGGTGGAAGAAGCAATGAGCCTCAAGGTTCCTCCTAGTCCTAAAATTCTATGATCCATCCAAGGTTCACGCTTTCATCCTAGTACCGTGAATCAGGGACCAAGCCAGGACCAGTAGACTCTAAGATTAGCTGAATTCTAGGAGCTTATAATCAAGTTGGGAAACAAGACAGATGCTCAGTCACTTGGCAGATATTGATTGAACAATAATAGTGGTGTGTGGGTCTGCATGCAACTTGATACTTGATGCTGGGTGGGGATGGGGTGGTCTATAGGAGCCCTTTCCTCCTGGATTTTATGGTTTAGTGGGAAAGAAACTTACTGAAAAATAAGAATCATAATAAAATCTGATGAGTATAATGATAAGGCAGAATGTCCCAAACAGGCCTAACTGGGAGGAAAAAGTTCCCATAAGGTGCTTGTTAAAGATACGGATTCCTGGGCCTGACCCAAACCCTAGCAATCACAATCTTCTCAAAGGTGCCCCTTAAGTGTTTTTTAACTCTCAATCTTCATTAGGCAAGTTTGGAAAACATGGTGATCAAAAATGAGCGGGACACTGTGGGAACTCACAAGTACATGAAACAATCAGTAATAGGATAGTCTGACACCGTGTATAACGGTCATTACATGTATGGGCTCTGGAGTCACACTACTAAGGCTCACATCTCAGCATCACCACCAAGAATGGAAATAATAGTAATTAGGATTGTTGTGAGGATTAAGTGAGCTAGTCTTTATAATATTAATATATAGAGAGTAGCACTGTTATAGAACCAGATGGCAAATCATGAATCATAAGAGGTTCACTATATAGTTCATAAATCTTCCCTGTTCTCCTAACTGGGAGAATGTAGTAAGTGTAATAGTGTAGTAATTGCCAAAAAAAACTAGTTCTGTTTCTTTTGTAAAAAGGAAAATAGGGAAAGGGAGGATGGATAAGGGAAAATCCAGACCACACTGTAATCAAAAGGGAAGTCTTTCATGTAAGAGATGGTACTATATTGATTCTAAGGGGTAGACATGATTTAAAAAGAGAGACAGAGAGAATGAAAAGACAAGCACAAAGAAAGCCAAAGACACAGGGCTGCTTATAGTTTGTATGAATGTGAGACCTGTAGCACAGCCCTAATTCTGTCACTAATTAGCTATGAACTTTTGGGTAAGTTAATTATCATGGACCTAAATTTATTTCCTTGTGTGAATGGAGTTTTGTGAATTATATTACAGATAGTTTTATAGCCTATATTTCGATCATCTTCATAGTTCTCTCTAGTTAAAAAAATTTGGAGGGGAACTGCAATATATACTGCATCCACTAGATGGCAATAGACAGCTTTGTAAATGGAGGTCTTTCACAGAAACTGAACATGTCTAGTAAGCAAGCAAGAGTGTATTTAAGGTTCTCGAGAAACAGAGATGACACTAATTCGTCATACTGAGGTCCTTACTGAGATTTATAACATAAATAGAAATCATATGTTTTTAATCCTTTTGTTTTAGACCCACAGGTATTCAAGGGTCATGTTAGGACATTCTGTTTTAAACCTTTACTGCTAAGATGGGTTATTTCATAACAACGAAGCAAACACAGAATTACTTGCATGAGGTCCAATTCTGAACTGAGCCAGTAAAACACCGCAAAGATCCTTACTCTTAGTCAAAAGTACTAAGTCAATCATTCTTAAACTTTTTCATCATAAAGAGCCTACATATCACACCACTAAAAAAGAAAAGGAAAAAAGATCTATTTCCTCTTCAGCACGATACACTTTTTAAAATGGTGTCACCATTATCATTTTTTATAGTAAGAGTAAACTATCCTTATTTTTAAAGTTACGACAGTTCAAAAAATTGTATCAAAGAAGATGAAAATCATCTTCAAGCAATAACAATGTTATTAAACTATTTTGGGTAGATAGAAAAGAAATAGCAATGCATCCTTTTATCTTTTTTAAATTAAAAATATTTTGAAATCTTCCCATGTTAATAAATATATTAATGATCACTAGCATTTAATAGTTCACAGCTAAATATTTACAAATTTTTTCAATATAGTTTAACCAAAATGTCTGGCCTTCTGTGACAACACTTTCCTTCACAAATTGACAGAAATGGCCCCATTTAAAGATGAGTAATGATTAGACAGGGACCTACGCAGAGAAAAGGAGGAAGACAACAGAACGTACAGAACCTAACAAATGAGTTGATGAAAAATACATATCAGAAAAATTTTTCCAGGAAGTAGATTAGTTCAACAAACACTCAGGCAATGACCTGAAAACAGTGAAGGAATATATGACCTCTTTGAAACAATATCTCAAGGAAGGGAGCAAAAGGAACACATTTGAAAACTACATGAGTGACATAGAGGAAGGCTAGAAATAGAAAATAAAAAATAATGCAAAGACCAAAATTGACAGTGAGTTGAGACAAACGGTAGATATGGAAGGGAGATACTTTGTATTTTTTAAGATACTCTGAGATCATAATAAATGGAACAGATATAGATGGTCATGTAAGTATTAGAAGGAAACAGCTGAAAATAAGGGAAAAGCTGAATCTTCAAATACAAAATGTACAACACGATTCATGAAAAACTGACATAAAACTATTAACAATAAGATATATCTTTATGAAATTACTCGACTCAAAGATAAACAAATACAAAAGAGGTACTTCTAAAATAAAATATCTTTGAAAGGCTAAAAGTAAAAAGGATGTACCAGACAAATGAAAATAAAAGAATGAGCATCTCATTTATCAGTCAAGAATGATACGAAAGCAAAATAAAATGAAAATGACACTAAAGAAAGAACTTAAGTTAAAGGGTAAATTTTAATGAAGAAATATTATGAATCAAATAATGTGGTATCAAAAAAATCATAACGCAAAATTTGTTTCCCAAAACCCCAGGAAAGACAGAAATACAATAATAGTAGAAGAATTTAAGTTATCTCTCTCAGACCAACACAGTTCAGCTACTCAAAAAATAAGGATAAAGATGATCTAAATAAAATTATTAATTAGCAGGCCCTTAAACATCTTAGGGCTCAGTCTATGCCATGGTGTTATATTTTATATGTCATTTAATACAAATATTGAGAAATACCTTCAAAATGCAACATTGAAGGGTCTCCACATACAAAACTATGTAGCTTTTAAAAATTGGAATATGTAATTTACAGTACCACTTAATACACTAACCAATAACTGTGTTTTAGTTAAGTTACAGTATGTTATTTAACACTGTCTCAAAATCAATCCAATTATTACAGAATCCGAGGCAATAAATTATCCTAGTTTAAAGTGACTTTGGCAACACACTAGAGGTAGACTCATGAAAGAGATCTTTGAAATTTGTTTTTTACTTTGCCTATAGCTATCTAATAAATATTCCAATCCTTTCTATATTACTGTCTCAGACTGTACAACAAAAGAAGCTATATATTGTTACTGCATGGTAGAACTGTTACTCAAACTGCTTTCAAGATGTAATATGCAACTACATTCTTCCTCAGAGAACAATCTCTATTACAGTTCTAAATCTAGGATCTATAAACCATACTCATTACCAGTTTTCTTTCTAACAGTGGCATAAAAGGCTATTTCTCAATCAAATCCAATATCACCTTCAGTCATGCCACAAAGTCAAAAGCTACAGGCATGTCACACTCCCAAAGCCTTGTCACCATCACCAGACTCTGCTTTGTTATAACTCATGGACTTCAAGGCAAGACGAAGTATCCTCCAGAAATCAATGACTTTGATGTGTCAGGGTCAGTCAGACATGATGAAAGGGAGGAGAATAATCAGTTAAACCTGGCATAGGTAGATACAAAGCAGAGCTATAGAAAAGCTTTTCTTAAGAATCCAGGTAACAGGGAAATCTATAGAGACAGAAAATAGATTACTGTTTGCTTAGAGTTGGAGGCAGAGATGGGGGATGGAGGTGAGAGCTTTAGGATATGGGGTGTCTTTCTGAGGTGATGAAAATATTCCAAAATTGACTGTGGGAATGGTTGCAGTATGTCGTTGGATGTACTAAATACCATTGAAATATACACTTCAAATGGATGAGTCGTATGGTACGTGAATTAGTCTCAAAGTTGTTTTTTTAAAAAGGAGGTGGGAGAAGCCAGGTGAAAGGTGAGTCAACAAATCACAATCAGGGAAGAACATGAGACTCACACTCAAGAACAATCCAAGGTAAGGTTTACCCAGGCTTGTCACATAATCAATGCTTATATCATAAAAACCTTCTTTTTTTCCAGAATGGCCACAAAGAGACTGTTCTTCTTTTGGGCCAAACTACTACATCTCCATCAAAAATACTTACTTCTTAGAGGCAAGGAAAAAAAGAGAAATATTCAATTTTTAACTGGGTTTTTAAAAATCTGGATTTCAATTTGACCTAGACTAATATAATGAACCAGGCCATAGTATCAGTTTTCAAAACATGCAAATCAGTAGAATCCCTAATATACCCTTTGCTAAGTCAGTTAAACTGAATTCACGCTCTATCAAAGGGAGCCCATTCCCTAAGGTAAACAGTGCAGGCTGAGACTCACAGTTGACGATGTCACCTTGAAGCTGCAGAATCTGAGGAGCTGGCATCGTGAGGACAACAATATCAAACTGCTCAGGGGAGCCTGTTTCCCTCAGGACTTCCCACTTGTCATTTCTCAGGTTGATCTGGGTCACACACTGTCTGAAGTAGATAGCAGCACCTGTTCCAAAAGCAAAATCATATTCACATAATCAGGATTTTCCATACAAATGAGAGGGAAGACAGGAGTCACAAACTGGATCCACTCAGATGAATAAAATTGTAAAGTTCGTCTTGTACAGCCCCTGGGCTTCACTTTCTTTACTTTCTATCTTGTTTAATGGGAATCCCTCCCTTCTGGCACCCTTGGACCTCCCTAACAACGCCTGCTCTGGGGAAAAAAAATACTACTACTACAATTAATAATAATAGAAACCATAGATATCTTTTCTTAATCATCTACTGTATGTCAAGGCTATGCCAAACACTTGATATACATTATACCAATTCATTTCCCAGATAAGGAAACAGATTTAGAAATGTCACACCATGATTTAAATCCACATCCACCTGACTCTAAAGTTCATTATCTTTGTAGAACAAGTATACATCTTAGTAAAGCTGTAAAGAATTTTCTCTAGTAATACCAAGAAAGAGCAATATTCCCTATTAAAAGTATCAATATTCCCTATTAAAAGTATCAATATTCCCTATTAAACCTGAGAATAAAAACTCTGAAGAGAAATCTAAGTCTCATCGATGGATCAATTACCTTTATGACAAAGAATCAAAATGAAGGGAAATACAATCTGGAATATCCTCTCATAGCATTTCCCTTATTTGCATTTATCACAAAGATATTGTAATAATTATTTGAGTAGTTATATGCTTAATATTTTCTTCCCTTTTAATTTGTAAGCTCCATAAGCCACAAATTATGCCTGTTTTTTCTATATATAGCATATAAAGTATTGTACTTGTCATGTACTAGGTATTTAATCAATATTTGTTTAAGAGAATGAATTATGAACCATAAGCTGAAAGATAGGAAAATAAAATTGGATCATTTATTCTCCTTGGTATACTAGTACTTACCTCACATTCCAGGTGTGAGAAAAATTTGATGTTAAAGCAAATCTACTTTTATTTGGCCTCATGAATAGAAAAGAAATAAATAAAAATGGAATAAGGGGGAAAAAGCACAATGAAAGATCCTGTCCATCACTGCATGGGACACCTCGTGCTCCTAGCCACTAAAAACCGAGCTTAAATCCAACCTTTGCCATGAAGCTTCCTTTCCGTGGCTACTCCAGCTCGATGCGATCCTTCTCATCTCGACAATCACTGCCTTTACCACTCATTCTGACATTGATCCAAAGTATCTCTATGCTTTAGGTGTGTCTTATCTATCCCAAAATACTCTCTCGGGCTCCTCCATGTCAGGTCTCCAGATCTCATATACCTTTACATCTTTCACATTCCCTTGAATAACTCTACAACATAGTAATTACAAATTTTTTAAATCAAATGCAAATATGGTAGAAGGAACGAGGCCCAGGGGTCAATCTCTTTGAGGCAATTAGCATCATTCTGCTCAAAGATTAGAGCAAGGGCTTCTAAATAGTGCTTCAACTTGCCTGAGGGTTTCTCTAAGGCCCCTCCTCTGGGAAGGCACAAATAACTGGAGCTTTCAACTCACACCCACCATCTCCTTTACTCCAACCAGAATGGCTCCACTTCCCTCTGTTCTATTGATTTAGGATGTCTCACCCCTCACTTGCCTCACTCTAGTCCTGGCCCTGACTGGGACCTCAACTAAGTCAACTGACTTTATGTTTCATTCAGTTTTGTTTTCACATAATATTCCCTTTGAAAACAGCGTTACATTGGTTTTGTTTTTGGTGGTGAGTAGGTGTGTGTGTTTAACAGAATTGAAGTCCACTAACTAGAAATTCTCCATATCCAGTCAAACATCTTGGACATATATCCCAGTGGTCCCAAAGTGTTCTGCAAGATGTATATCAGTCAGTACCAGCAGCACCTTGGAACTTGTTAGAAATGCAAATTCTCAGGTCCCAACCCAGACCTACCGAATCAGAATCTGGGGATCAGGCCCAGTAGCCTGCATTTAACAAGCCCCCAGGTTTGTTACCATGTACTTTAAAGTGTGAGACCACTGGGGTAGATAGATAGACCCAAATCTAACACCACCACCGGCAAAGTCACTCAAAAAATAGCATTTTCCAAGAGTTAGGGGCAATGGTATAGCTGCTCTGACTAACCAGGAGGTTTTCCTTTCCAGTTGCTAGGAGTCAGTTTCTGGGAAAGCGGCATTTCCTTGTGAAAGGAAATTTCAAAAGGAATAACTTTTGAAAGGACCCCATGACCAAATCTATAGGCTCTGGAAAATCATTTTTAAACACTTAGAGAACTACATAATCTCTCTCAATCTGAGCTTAGTAAATTTGACCATGTCCCTCTCTTGCATAAAATCCTTCAGTGGTTTCCCACTGCATTTAGGATAAAGCATAAAATCTTAACGTTGCTTACAAAGCCCCTTATGATCTGGCCCCTGCTTTACTCTTAAATTTCACCTCTTATGTTTTCTCCCTCATTCACTACCCTCCAGTCATGATGACTTTTTCATTCCATAAATGCACCATCTTCCTCCTACTTTAGGACAGTTGCAAGTTGATATGCCCACTGCACGCAATTCTCACCACTCAGCTGTTGGCCTAGTTCACTCTTGCTCACCTTTCAGGTACCCATGTAAACATTAGCTCGTCAGAGATGCTTTCCCTGACACATTTCCCATACCTCACTCCGCTCAAACTCACGTTAGTTTAGGTCCTATTATTATAGCTCTCTCATAAGGCTCTCACTCTTTCTTCTTAGCATTATTACGTACCCTTTTTTTGTGTGTGAAATTAGTTTTTGTTTTTTCCCCCCACTACACTCTATATTAACAAAGGCAAGGTCCACGTGTTTTATTTACCACTATTTCCCCAGCACGTATTTCATAAAAATAAAAAAATCTGCAGATAACTACAAAGATATCAGAACACAAAGAAGTTTTAGCCATTTTACAAAGGCAAATATGTTTCTGTTATATATTTATTCAATGTGTATCCCCTGCCTTCTTCCATTTTAGAGAGAGTATCTAAATTCATTTTCCTCCAATAATTTCCTACAAAAGGTTTCGGTTCAGAACTGCTGAGATGGACCTGAAGAGATGTAAGCAATGTCTAACTAAATGCACTGCTTAAACTGTGGAGTGCTTAACCAAGGCTCCTGGGCTATCTTCTACCTTCTCTCTGAAAGACACTGTTGTGGATGAGTGCCATGATCACCTGCCTAGGAGAAATTTTGAGACAGAACTGCTCAGCCTTAATTGTCTTACATCAATTTTAGAAAGAAAGTAAACACAAAAGTAAAAAGGGAGAAAATGATAAAAATTATATATTACTAGAAAGAAATCACACTAGCTGATAGTATCTGCAAATTAAACCATCTTTTCTAATAAATCAATCCTGTCAACTTTGACAAGTTACATTGCCCATGTTGACTTTGGATTGTTAATCAATGTCCCTTTTGAAGTAGATGGTAAAATAAAAACAAATACATGCAGCAACAGTTCTTCCTGCGGTAGGCCAAACCAAATAAAAGATGCTCATCCTGTCCTGGAAACTAAATTCATCCTCCGATGAATGATTTAATAACATGGGCCTTATTCAAAAGCAAAAGGACTTGGTTCATCACTGTCTAAAGGTCACAGGCAGGAACCAGCAGGTGACTGATCTTCCTGTTTGCATAAAGAAGGAAAATGGCATCACTCCTTAGTAGCCCCTTCCCCCTGGGGCAGGGACTAACCAATGAAAGAGGGGGACTAGAGGAAGGGCTCTATGAGTTTGTTCTCTTGAGCCAGGTGTCCATTGACATGTAGAACCAGGGTAGGATGGAAGCAGTCTCTCATACTGTAGGGGACAACCTGGAAAGGAAAAGATGTTAAATCAGAGGTATGAGACCCTTTCATTGTCCTCCATGGGATCATTAAAAGGAAATGACAACAGGGTCAGCTTAAAGAGAGTGCTGGTCTCTTACTTACTAGTTAAGCCACCATAAGCAAAGTACTTAACCTCCTGGAGTCTCATTTTTCTCATTAGCACATGGGGAGAATGATAACCACCTTGAATGGTTATATGAGAATTAGAAATGATGTATGTTAAGTGCCTAACATAGTATCAGATAAATAGCACTTAACAAATGATAGAGTAGCTTTTGTTCTTTTGAATTTCTCCCACCCCCAACGTGACAACCAAAAAAGTAAAACAACAGAAAAATCACATTTTACTTACTCAAGAAGATTGTATTAACTGGGAAGACAGGCAGTAGGTAAAACTGATGTCAAGAAACACAGTTTTCTCTGTAATAAGCTTAATGTGAACACATGAGACAATAAATGAGAACAGAACATAAGGTGAAGAGGCATGTGCCTATTTCCTCCTGCCCTTCACTACTTACTCTGGGAAACTGGTCTACTTAAATATTGGCTTTAGAGAGTTGAACCTATTCTAAAGCATACCTGATTAGACATACCCAATACAGATAATTTCCCTGGAAGTCTAGTCCCAAACTAAATAAAACTGGTTGGACCATCAGACTGTGGGGTTGTGAACTCAACTGATCCCAAATGTAGAGTATTTTTTGGAATGACTTGGCAATTTGGGTTCTTATGTGCTGAGCACATGCAAAGGTCAGCATCATTCAAGTAGACTATTTTTTAAACTAATATTTATCAAGAGATTTCTATGTGCATGGCCTATTATTTGCTTAAATTGACAATGAGTGCATTATATCCTTTATTCCTCACAAAACTTAGTAGTAGGTACTGTTATTGCTCTCATTTTTCCAATGAAAGAACCAAGGTATAGATTTTAAAACTTTCCTAATATTACATAGCTAGGAAATGGTGGTAGAATGTGAATTTGAACCCAGGTCATTCTGATCACAGGGACTCTCTCGACTTATATTGTGGAAACAACCAAAATAAGATAGAAACCATTTATAGGATAGAAAGCTTTAAAGAAGTTTAAAGAATGCTTAAATGGATATAATTAGAAAATTTTAAATGGTATAGATAGGGTCTACAAAACCTCTACTAATGGATCTGGGTAGAGGGTGGAAAGACCTCTTGAAGCAGTACAAAGATAATATTTAAATAAACTAAGAAAAAGTTTATATACACTCAAAATATGTAGACCTTGAACTCAATTATATAAAAATTCATTTTTAAAAAAAGCAGAAAGTATGTCACAAAATGGACTTATTGTTGATTTATATATTATAGTGACACTTTCCCCTGCTATTTTTCTGTACTTTCCAAATTTTCTACCAGTAGTATGTAAGTCTTTTTTAAAAGTTACTTTTGAAATAAATATTTTACATAGTGATAAGAAAATCTAAAGTACTCACACTCTCAAGAGACTGTACAAATTGAAAGAATAAATAGGTTTTTACTAAGAATTGGCTAAATTAGAATGAATAAATATATGTATATTTATATATATTAGAAATCTAAATCTATATCACTATACCTACCTACTATGTACAAGGTACTATTAGATTCTGTTTGAGCTACAAATAATTAAATATGACCTCTTCTGCCAAGAGTTTCCAAAGCAAAATTGGAAAATAAAGCATATATTCCCCCAAACACCTAACACAAAAGGATGTAGGTACAATGTATTCAAGGACTGTCCCTCAGGTATACGAGGCAGGGACTTTGGTTCATGTATCATTAGTGCCTAAAACAGTATATAGTAAGCACTCAGTAAATGTTTATTGAATGAATGGATGTATGCATGCATGGATGGCTAGATATGTAATACAATTACTAAGTACTTGGAAATTTTAGTAAGTATGCACATCTAATTTGGGTTAAGTAAAAATCATGATGGAAATTAGATTTTTTTTAAAGTTGTATGGTGGCAATATATGAAGCTGATGGTGACATTCTACAAAATGTCCAAATGGTGTCACCATCTGTGATGGTTAATTTTATGTGTCAACTTGACTGAGTCATGGGGGTTCCCACATATTCGGCAAACATTATTCTGGGTATGTCTGTGAGGGTGTTTTTAGAAGAGATTAATATTTAAATTGGTAGACTGAGTAAAGCAGGTTGCCCTCCCTAACATAGGTGGGTACCATCCAATCAATCAAAGGCCTGAATAAAACAGAAAGGCTGACCCTCCCAGGAGTAAAGAAGTCTTCCTGTCTGATAGCCTTCGAACTGGGACATTGTTTTATCCTCCTGCCTTCAGACTTGAACTGAAACATCAGCTCTTCCTGGGTCTCAAACTCACCAGCCTTTGGACTGGACCTGTACCTTTAGCTCTCTGGGGTCTCAGGCTTTTGGACTGAAACTAAACCATCAACTCTCCTGGGTCTCCAGCAGATCTTCAGACTTGCCAGCCTCCAAAATCACATAAGCTAATTCTATATGATAAATCTTTATATATATATATATATATATATATATATATATATCCTCTTGATTCTGTTTTTCTGGAAAATCCTGATGAATACACCATCATAGACTAAATCCTAGATGGAGAAATGGCCTCACCCAGAATGGTATTTACTATGTCCTCATGTTGTATATTCAATCTCACTGGCCCCTCCCATGCCCAGTATCAAGGATTCTCAGGGTTCCCAATTAGTAATATTTGATGAAGGAGACCAAAACAGTAACTATTCTAGAAATAGCTTATGAAACAAAACAAATACTCAGCCTTATACCTTTCCTCAGTGATCTTCAGTTGGGCAGTTATTTATGATTCATCAAGAAGCCTATTTCTGTTTTAAAAAATAAATCATTTATCATCCAAGATTATTTATCATCTTTTTCAAAAAAATCCATTTTAAAACACATAATAAATATAAAGAACAAATGAAAATCCTCATAGAAAATGGGCAAAGGTTATGAATAAGGCATTCACAAGAAAAAAAAGCACAGACTTCGTTAGCAAAACAAAGATGCATAAACTCAGTCATAATTAAGTAAATGCAAATCAAAACACAAGGAGATACCATTGTAACCCATCACATGGGCAAAATTTTTAAATTTCCATAATATCAGGTTGTGTGGAAAGAGACGTTCTCCTTCACTATTGATGAGATATTCTTTAAGAGGAAGAGATGGTACAACCTAGTTAAATAAAAAATGCACATACCATTGACACACCTACTGTACTGCTAGGAACTGATCCTACAGATATGCTTTCAAAAGTATGTCAGGGTTAAACATTGCAGTAATATTTGTATTAGCATAAACCAAAACAACCCCTCACCCCCCAACCAAACAATCCACATACTTACCAGAAAGTTAACAGTTAACTAAATAACAATACACACATACCATGTAATACTGAACAGGCATTGAAAAGAATGAAGCACACTGAATTTGCTGATATGAAAATAGACCCAAGATATGATTCACTCTATGATTATGCATTAGTCAGGAATCTCCAGAGAAACAGAACCAATAGAATATATATAGACATAGATAGAGATAGAGATTGATTTATTATAAACATAGATGAGAAAAGTATAGAATGGCTTATGTAAAATAATCTCATTTATGTTTTAAAAAAGAATATATACAAATATATGAACAGGTAAATAGAGACAGCCATGTAGAACAATAGATAGATGCATAAACATTTTTCTGGAAGCATATATTGGAAACAATGATTACTTTAGGGGAAGACAACTAGCTATTGAGTGGTGAGTAGGAGAACATTTACTTTATTTTATAACTTTCTGTATAGCATTAATATTTAATTATGTGTATAACTTTTATTTTAAAATGCTAACTTTAAAAGAAGGCAGAAAAAATTCTATTCTCACCTGATTCTTTCAAGTAATGGTTAATAATTGAAGAAACTCCGTGAGGTGCCATAAAGTTACAATCTCCTTCTTTTATCACCATTCCTTCAATAGGAGAGGTCAGAGGCTTCAAAACACCACGAGCTAACAGTTCATCATAAAAACTGAAATAAATCAATATGTATAACATAACTATATGCTATACTTAGCTCTAAATACTATATTCTCTTCCAAGAATTCTTAGAGATTACAATCCTAAATAATAACTAGAAATCTTCCTATGAACAACTCAACATATGTTTTGTGTTAATAAAAACTATAATTCAGGTGAAGAACGTAAATGTTTTGAGAATCCAGTCTTTTGCTAATCTTAGTCAAAGGTCTATTTTCTCATATATTTCAAAATTAAAGTCAGTGAAAATAAAAAGAAAGGTATTCAATACACCAGCTTTAAATCTGGTTAAGATTGACTTCCATCACAGCTATCTGTCCTCTTCCTCAACACCAACATACGAACTCTTATTTATTGAGCCTTTACTATGTTCCATGTAACATCTCATCTGATGGTTACAACAATTGGATGAGGTATGTATTACAGTTTTCCCACTTTACTCAGGTTAACCTTTTACTGCTAATACGATCAATGATGATAATATAATTTCACTATATTACAAGAGTCAAAGTTTAACCCTGCTAAAAATGGATGATTTGTATCTTTTTACATCCTACAACCAGTAAGACTGATTCCACCCCCTTTCAACTAACTCACCTCTGGTGTTTTTTGGCATAATGAGGAGTGCAGGTGATGTACTGGGCACCCAAGTCCACTGTGCTCTGTAGATTATGAGGACTGCTGGCTGTGGTCATTCTTCCCCCTTGAATTAGTCCCCAGGAAAATGTCTTAGCGCATTAGAATGAACCATTTGCAGTTGACGCCATTCACCCCAGGTTACCACAAATAGATTACTTAGAACTGTTTTAGGAAACATTTTTAAAATTTTTTTTTTAATTTTTTACTGTCATAATAATTAATATATTTTTAAATATTCTGTTTTCTCCAGATTACATACACCTAGAAAACGTTTTTTTATACTGAAGATTTTGTCATTTAACATTGTCAGGAAGTAATTAAGAGACAATTTGGTCACTGAGTGTGAGATATTTTTTTAAAAGAACCCATGAATAATGCGCCACCCTTCAGCACTGTGACTGAGGCATCTGTTTACCTATCTGAATAACAGGAATGAACGAAAGGACAAAAGAAAACAAAATAATAAATGAAATGTCAGAATGAACGAATCAACGAATGCTTTCCCTCTTGCAGTCAGATTTCAGGAGAGTGACAGGATGTTGTCAACTAGATCTTCGTAAAGTCTTGGTCAATGGGCACTTGAGGATTCTCATAATCTAGAGATAAGCCTCCAAGGCACAGAGCGGCCGAGGAAAAAATCCACTTCTTAGCGGCAGCGGCAGGCCCAAGCTTTGCAAACTCCAGTCAGGACCCCTCCCAGGCCGCTCAGGCCGCCCTCCGAAGCGCTCTCGGCACTCCCGCCCCGCCCCCCAGCCCAGCCGGGGTCGCCGCTTCCACCAGCCCGCCCTCTCAGGCCTTACGGGCGCCGGAAGTCTCCGATCACGTGACCTGACGCCCGCCGAGCTGCTGGATTTTCTTCACGGACTTACTCCGGTAGGGCCCAGGCCACCTCAGAAGCCATGGTCCCTGCCGGCTTCTTTTCCCTCCGTTTCGGCCGGGAGACGACCCACCTGAGTCCCCAGCCTTGTCCCACACAGCGAGGTGCAAAGGACGGGCCGCCGCCTTCCTCAGCAGCGCTGCGCACAGGCTTCCCGTCAGCCCGGCGCCCACGATCAGCACCCGCGCCATGGCCCGCTGTCTCCGCGGCGGGGTGGCCGGCCTGCAGTCGGTGGAACCGCCAAAGCCCTGCGGGTTAGAGATGTCGGCTCCGCGCTCCGGGCCCCACCCGGCCCCTGAGCAGTTCCTCGGCTGGCCTGCAGGGGGCGGAGAGGAGGCGACCGGGGCTGAGGGGATGATCAGCGCTGAAGACCAGCAAACCTTGGCCTTCCCCTTGGTTCGAGGGCCAGGAGCTGGCTTCCAAGACAGGCTGGCCCCATCCGATAAGCTGTGAATTCCAGCCTGCCCCTCGCCCCCCAGAACCTGTAAATCATGTAGGTTAGAGTGTGAGACCCCGCCTCGCCACGGGGCTGGTGTTGACTACTGCGGAGACCCAGCCCAAGGTAACTTACTAGGGTAACTATGCCTTGCTGGAACCTTTGCTAGCTTAGTATTCTAAGTCTGAAAGGAACTTACCAGCGATGCCAGAGCCAGCTTTTTTCAAAGACCTTAATGGCCACTATTCACATAATAGGAAAAGAGTTTTGGAGAAATTTTCTTAAACTAGCCCTCGGGCTTTGTGTAAGGGATATAACCTTTTTGAACCTCAATTTCTCCATCTGTGAAAGGGGGCCAAAAAATTCTACATTCCAAATTGTTGAAAATTAAAGACACTTGGTTCACCAGAAAATTTTAGATCACTCATCTCTTCAGTAGATGTTAAGTTTTATGTCAAAACACATTCCAAATGCTATAAGGGACAGGACAAGGATTCATGCCATTACCACTAGTCTTTTGTTTGTTTGTTTTTCCTAACATTGCCCTGGAGGTTCTCAAGGAAACAATAAAAAGCAAGGATAAGACTGAACTATTAAAAAATAAAAAATTAAGTTACTCTAAATTGCACACAAATTATTACCTGGAAACCAGAGAAACTTGAATAGCTATCAGAATTATAAGAAAGTTGACAGTGGTAGCCAATTACAATGAAAACATTAAAAATTAGAAGTTTTACTTTATGTACACATCATGAAACAATTACCAGGCATCAAGTTGGTGATAGATTAATATTACATATATCTAATAAAAGATAATAGAACTAGAAGATACAGATGAACATATGTAACCTAACAAGACATTCCTAAGCATAAAAATAAAACGGAACATAAAAATGGAAGAGAAAAACATCGAATACATAATCATTTACAAATTATGTTCAAAATATACAGGACAAAATACAAATAGTAAACAAATTTTTAGAGCATATGAAAGATGGAAGTTTCACACCTTATTATATAAAATCTTTAGGTAAGTTTTTATTGAAGTATAATTGATTAACAATATTAGTTTCAGATGTACAACATAGTGATTCAATATTTTTATAGATTATATCCCATTTAAAGTTATTTCAAAATAATGGCTATATTTCCCTGTGCTGTATATTCTTGTTGCTTTTATATTTTGTACACAGTAATTTGTATCCCTTAATCCACTTCCCCTATCTTGCCACTCCCCCTTTCCTCTCCCCACTGGTAACCACTAGTTTTTCCCTATATTTGTGATACTGTTTCTGTTTTATTATACTCATTATTTTGTTTTATTTTTTAGATTCCACATGTAACTGATAACAGAGAGTATTTGTCTTTCTGTGTCTGACTTATTTCACTAAGCCTAATATGCTCTAGGTGTCATGGAAGACAATTTTCCCACGGATGAGGCGGTGGGTGAGGGAGGGAATGGTTCAGGTGGTAATGCGAGCGATGGTTCAAGTGGTAATGTGAGCAATGGGGAGCAATAGGGAGTGGCAGATGTAGCTTCACTCACTCGCCACTCACCTCCTGCTGTGTGGCCCAGTTCCTAACAGGCCTTGGACCAGTACCAGTCCACAGCCTGGGGGTTGGGGACCCCTGCTCTAGGTTCATCCAGATTGCTTCAAATGGCAGAGTTTCATTTCTTTTTTATGACTAATGTTTCATTGTGTGCACTTCTTTATCCATTCATCTGTTGATGAACACTTAGGTTGCTTCAATATCTTGGCTCTTGCAAATAATTCTACTATGAACATTGGGGTGCATGTATCTTTCAAATTAGTGTTCTCGTTTTCTTCAAATAAATACCCAAGAGTGAAATTGCTAGATCATATGGTAGTTCTGTTTTTTGATTTTTGAGGAACTTCCCTACTGTTTTCAATGGTGGCTGCACCAATTTACATTCCCACCAACAGTGCACATGTTTTCCCTTTTCTCCATATTCTCACCAACACCTGTTATTTGTAGACTTTTTGATGATAGCCATTCCAACAGGTATGAGGTGATATCTCATTGTGGTTTTAATTTGCATTTCTCTGGTGATTAACAATGTCCAGCATATTTTTATGTCTATTGGCCATCTGTATGTCTTCTTTGGAAAAATGTCTATTCAGGTCTTCTGCCCATTTTTTAATTGGGTTGTTTGCTTTTCTGATGTTAAATTGCATGAGCTGTTTATATATTTTGGATAGTAACCCCTTATCGGTCATATCATTTGCAAATATTTTGTCCCATTCAATACGTTGTCTTTTCATTTTAATGATCATTTCATTTGCTGTGCAAACGCCTATAAATTTAATTTGGCCTCATTTGTTTATATTTGCATGTTTCTTTTGCCTTAGGAGACAGATCCAAAAAAATATTGCTACAATTTATGTCAAAGAGTGGTCTGCCTGTGTTCTCTTCTATGAGTTTTATAGTTTCAAGTCTTACATTTAGATCTTTAAACCATTTTGAGTTTGTTTTTGTATAAGGTGTGAGGAAATGTTCCAATCTCATTCCTTTACATGTAGCTGTCCAGTTTTCCCAGCACCGAGACTGTCTTTTTCCACTCTATATTCTTACCTCCTTTGTTGTAGTTTAATTGACCATAAGTGTGTGGGTTTATTTCCTGGCTCTCTATTCTGTTCCATTGATCTATGTGTCTGTTTTTGTGCCAATATCACGCTGTTTTTATTACAAGGCTTTGTCATATAGTCTGAAGTCTGAGAGGGTGATACATCCAGCTTTGCTCTTTTTTCTCAAGATTGCTTTGGCAATCTGGGATCTTTTGTGGGTCTGTATAAATTTGGGGATTATTTGTTCTAGTTCAGTGAAAAATGTCCTGGGTATTTTGATAGGATTTCATTAAATCTATAGATTGCTTTGGGTAGTATGGTTATTTTAACAATATTTATTCATCCAATTTATGAACACAGGATATGTTTCCATTTCTTTGTGTCATCTTCAATTTCCTTTATCCATGTTTTATAGTTTTTAGAGTATAGGTCTTTAACATCCTTGGTTAAATTTATTCCTAAGTATTTTACTCTTTTTGATGCAGTTTTAAACGAGATGGTTTCCTTGCTTTCCCTTTCTGGTAGTTCATTATTAGTGTATAGCAAACCAACAGATTTCTGTATATTAATCTTGTGTTCTGCAGCCTTGCTGGATTCATTTATTAGTTCTTATAGTTTTTGGGTGGAGACTTTAGAGTTCTCTATATAGAGTATCATGTCATCTGCAAATAGTGTCATTTTTGCCCTTCCCTGCCAATTTGGATACCTTTAATCTCTTTTTATAGTCTGATTGCCGTGGCTAGGACTTCCAATACCAGGTACTTATAAGTGCCAAGAGTGGGCATCCTTGTCTTGTTCCTGATTTTAGAGGAAAGGCTTTCAACTTTTCAGCATTGAACCTATATTAGCTGTGGGTGTGTCATAAATGGCCTTTATAATGTTGCGATATATTCTCTCTATACCAACTTTGATGAGGGTTTTTTTTTATCATGAATGGATGTTGAATTTTGTCAAACGCTTTTTCTGATCATGTGATTTTTTATCCTTCCTTTTGTTAATGTGGTGTATCACATTGATTGATTTGCAGATATTGAACCATCCTTGCATCCCTGGAATAAATCCCACTTGACCATGGTGTATGATCCTTTTCGTATATTGTTTAATTCAATTTGCTAATATTTTGTTGAGGATTTTTGCATCTATAGTCATCAAAGATATTGGTTTGTAATTTTCTTTTTTTGTAGTATCTTTGTCTGGTTTTGGTATCAGGATAATGGTGGCCTTGTAGAATGAATTTGGGAGTGTTCCATCCGCTTCGGTTTTTTGGAATAGTTTGAGAAGAATAGGTATTAGTTCTTCTTTATATGTTTAGTAGAATTCCCTTGTGAAACTGTCCAGTCCTGGACTTTTGATTGCTGGGAGTTTTTTGATTACCAACTCAATTTCACCTCTAGTGATCTGTCTGTTCAGATTGTTTGTTTCTTTCTGATTTAGTCTTGAAAGATTGTATGTTTCTAGAAATTTGTCCATTTCTTATTGGTTGTCCAGTTCATTGGAATATAACTTCCATGGTATTCTCTTATGATTTTTTAAAAATCTCTGTGATATCATTGTTATTTCTCCTCTTTCATTTCTTATTTTGTTTATTTGGGTCCTCTCTCTTTTTTTCTTGATGAGCCTGTTTAAAGGTTTATCAATTTTCTTTATCTTTTTAAAAATCCAGTACATTTCTTTTCTATTGTTTTGGGGGGTTTTTTTGTCTCTGTTTTATTTATTTTCTCTCTGATCTTTATTATGTCCTTCCTTCTTCTGACTTTGGGCTTTGTTCATTCTTCTTTTTCAAATTCCTTACATGGTAGGTTGTTTGTTTGAGATTTTTCTTCTTTCTTGAGGTAGGCCTGTATGGCTGTGAACTTCCTTCTTAGAACTGCTTTTGGTGCATCCCATAGATTTTGGAAAGTTGTGTTTCCATTTTCATTTGTCTTAAGGTATTTTCTGACTTCCTCTTTCATTTATTCCTTGACTCATTGGTTTTTTAGTAGCATGTTATTTAGTCTCCACATATTTGTGTTTTTCCATTTTTCTTCCTGTAATTGATTTCTAGTTTCATACCATTGCGATCAGAAAAAGTGCTTGATTTAATTTTTGTCCTCTTAAATTTGTTGAGCCTTGTTTTATGGCCTAGTATTTGATCTGTCCTGAGGAACGTTCCGTGTACACTTGAAAAGAATGTGTATTCTGCTGGTTTTGCATGTAATGTCCTATAGATATCAGTTATATCCAATTGGGCTGTTGTGTCATTTAAGTACACTGTTGTATTATTGATTTTCTGTCTGAATGATCTGTCTGTTGATATCAGTGGGATGTTAAAGTCCACCACTATTATTGTGTTTCTGTTGATTTCTTTATGTCTGTTACTATTTGCTTTATATATTTATGTGCTCCTGTTTTGGGTGCATGTATGTTAACGAGCATTATGTTTTCTTCTTGTATTGATCCCTTTATCATTATATAATACCCTTATTTGTCTTTTATTATAAACTTTGTTTTAAAGTCTATTTTGTCTGATATGAGTATTGCTACTCCTGCTTTCTTGTCATTTCCATTTGCATGAAATATCCTTTTCCATCACCTCACTTTCAGTCTGTGTGTGTCCTTAGCTCTGAAGTGAGTCTCTTGTAAGCAGTATGAAGATGGGTCTTCTTATCCAATCAGTTGCCCTGTGTCTTTTGATTGGAGTATTTGTCCATTGACATTCAAAGTAATTATTGATAGGTGTGTACTTATTGCCATTTTGTTACTTGTTTTCTGGTTATTTTTGTAGTTCTTCTCAGTTAATTTCTCTTATTTAAGTTTATTCCCTTGTGCTTTGATGATTTTCTTTAGTGGTATGCTTGTGTTCCTTTCTCTTTAGTTTTTGTGCATCTATTATACATTTTTGATTTGTGCTTATCGTTCAGTCCATATATGGTGACCTATAACTATATCTACTTGTTTTAAACTGGTAGTCATTTAAGTTCAAACATTAAATTCAAACACTCCAAAAGATCTACATTTCTTATTTGCCTCCACCACATTCTGTGTTTTGATATATTTTACAGCTTCATGTTTATCCCTATACTGATTATTTATTTATAGTTGATTTTATAATTTTTTGTCTTTTAATCTTCAGACTAGCTTATTTAAGTGATTGATCCTCAGCCCTTACTATATATTTGCCTTTCCTACTAGAATTTTCCTTTCCTGTAGATACTTCTACTTATAGCCTTTTCTTTTCCTCACAGAGAAGACCCTTTAACATTTCTTTTAGAATAGGTTTAGTATTGATGAACTCTTAGTTTTTGCTTATCTGAGCAGTTTTTTACCTCTCCTTCTATTCTAAGTGATAATCTTGCTGGATAGAGTATCTTAGGTTGTAGCTTTTTCCCTTTCAGCACTTTGAATATGTCATGCTACTCCCTTCTGGCATGCAAAGTTTCTGCAGAAAAATCAGCTGATAGTCTTATGGGGGTTCCCTTGCATATGACTCTTTCTTATTTTCTTTCTGCCTGTAGAATTCTCTCTTTATCTTTAACTTTTTCCATTTTAATTATGATATGTCTTGGTGTAGGTCTGTTTGGGTTCATCATGGTTGGGACCCTCTGTGCTTCCTGTACCTGGGTATCTGTTTTCTTCAGGTTTGAGAAGTTTTCATCCATAATTTCATTAAATACATTTTTGACCCTTTCTTTCTCTCTCCTCCTTCTGGGACCCCTATGATGCAGTATAATGTTGGTATGCTTGATGTTGTTTCAGAGGTCCCTTAAACTGTTCTCATTTTTTAAAATTTGTGTTTCTTTCTGCTGTTCTGATTTGGTGATTTCCATTATTCTGTCTTCCAGATCATTTATGCATTCATCTGTATCACCTTGTCTACTCTTAATTCCTTCTAGTGTGTTTTTCATTTCAGTTATTTTATTCTTCATTTCTGACTGATTCTTTTTTACATTTTCTAGTTTCTTGTTAAAATTCTCACTGTGTTCATCTATTCTTTTCCCTAATTCAGTTAACATTCAGTTAACATTAACATTCAGTTAACATTAACATTAAGTTAACATTCAGTTAACATTTCCCTTATTCAGTTAACATTCTTATTAATACTTTGAAGTCTTTGTCTGATAAATTACTTACTTCTGTTTAATTGGTTGTTTTTTAGGAGTTTTCTCTTGTTCTCTCAATTGAAACAAATTCTCTGTCTTCTCATTTTGCTTAACTTTCTCTGTCTCTGTGAATTTAGGTGATGTAGTTACCTATAGCAGTCTTGAAATGTTGTCCTTGTGTGGGAGCATCCCTATACAGTCTGTGTGTGCCCGGTGGCATTAGTGGGAAATCTAGGTCTGAATGAGCATGAGTCATATCTTTCCCCAGGGTATGCTGGCAGCTATCACCTTGCTAGGAGGTGGGGCTAGAGATGAAGGCACTAGGGCTGGAGCCAGGTGTGAGCTGAGGCTTCTTCTCTGCTCAGTGGCCAGCACTACCCTACTGGGGGCAGGGTTGAGTCCCATGTTGATTCAGAAGAAGCCCTGTGGGTTGGGTCTGAACTGGCTTGATACCCTTTAAATATGTGCTCTCCCCGCTCCCTGCACCAGCACACTTACCCCAGAGGAGAACAGTGCTACAGCAAGAGGGGCTGGTGTGGATGTTCATTTTGGTTCTGGGCATGGGCTGTGGGGGCACTGGCCATAGTCAGAGCCCAGGACCACTTCTGATGCGCTGCCTCCCTAAGTGCCATTAATGACTGCCCCCACTCTGCTCAGATGCCACTCTGGGTCTGAGATGCCTTTGTCCCTCACAACTTAGCAGTCCCTTCGGCTGCTGCAGCTCTCAGCCCCATGTGAAGCTGCACTGTGAAGCAAGTGGGGCCAGAGCAGGTGCTTGGCTCAGGCTGAGGTGCACTCCAGGGTGGTCATGGGAAACCGGCCAGCATTCCATGTAATTTCAATTCACCCTCTAGACCTGTTTCAGGAGTAAGCAAGTGTGTGCACCCTCATCATGAGCAGAGTCCAGGCTTCCTACAGTCCTCCTGTTAGTCTCACCAGCTCTCCAACCAGCCAAGGGGGCTCGTCTTCCAACGTTGGACCCCAGGGCTGACGTGCCCAATATGTGGTTTGAACCTCTTGTTCCCCAGGGAAGATCTCTGCCCATGTAATCCCCTCCTCTTCTGAGTCTCCTCCCAGGGGCACAGGTCCCAACCTGATCACTTCTCTTTCCTTCCTACCCCATTCTGTGAGGATCTTTCTTATAGCCTTGGTTGTACAAGAGTCTTTCTGCTA
Source organism: Balaenoptera musculus (assembly GCF_009873245.2). NCBI lineage: Eukaryota > Metazoa > Chordata > Mammalia > Artiodactyla > Balaenopteridae > Balaenoptera > Balaenoptera musculus. The sequence goes on along the minus strand of NC_045800.1, from coordinate 38,079,866 downwards.
GTCTCCAATTAGTTTTCAGTGAGAATTGCTCCACATGTAGATGTATTTTTGATGTTTACATTGGGGGAGGTGAGTCCCGTGTCCTCCTACTCTGCCATCTTGTTCTTGCCCCACCTCTTATAGACATACTTAAATGACAAAATCCAAAAGGAAAATGTTCTCAGATTGAATAGAAGTCTTGAGTAGAAAGAAATAAAAAAGTCCAATAAATATTTTAGAACATTTAAGTTTTCTATATTCAAATACAAATTAATCTGAGATGCCATTTTTCATTTGTTTGGAATTGCTTTTTAAAATGCCTACATTTGGCAAGATCGTAACAAAACACACACTTTAATGTATTATTGTGGAAGTGTAATGGACAATTTATCTGGAGTCCAGCTTGATAATATACCAAAAGCCTCAAAACTATTCCCTTTAAACAAGACATTTCAGCTCTAGACAATTATCTTGGGGAAATAATGTACAGATAAGCATTAAGATTTATGTAAAAATGTTTTTACCTCAATGTTATTAAAAACATTAATGTATACAATCAATAGAGGATTGATTATATCCATATGTCTATATAAACCTACTAAAAACATTATTTTGAATATATAAATATGTATAGGAAACTACTCATTCTATAATGCTGAAAAACAGTTTACAAAACAAGTAAAATTCCAGATTTTCATAAACAGAGTAATACAATTATATGTGCAGTATTAGAGAAATGTGAGAGGAAGTGGATGTACTTATATTTTTCTATTAATTTAAAATGTTTTATAAAGACCATATATTTATAACCATTTATTTATTTTTTTGTTAGTTAGAAACAAAGAAAAGCTAATATGCTAGACAGAATAAGCTAGTAAGTCCCTGCCTTAAAATTGCTTATAATCTAATTTAAGAGACTTCTCTGAAATTAAAAGCATTTACAACCACATTCTAAATTCTCATAATTATCTAGCTGGAAAGAATTTTTGAGGTAATCTGTTTCAACCGCCCTCTGCCACCACCATTTTACATATGTAAATATAGACACTAAGTTCAAATGAGTTTCTCCAAGGTTAAGCAGAATCTCAAGGAGGTCAGTGCAGGTCCTCTTGGTCTGTGGAGTTTGTTCTGCTCTTTTCCATCATCTCCTCCTGTTACCTCATTTCTGTTAATAGTCTGATCACCTTGCTAAATCAGGCCTGAAACCTCATAGTCATCTTCAATAGCTTGATATCTATTCTCTTTTCTCATCCTTGATATCTATCAGTCCTCTGGTCTTTTTTTTACCTCTTCTCTTTTGTCTCTTAAATCCAATCCCACCCCTTTGTACACCAGAAAAGTCCAAATTTCACTTCCACCAGCAACATACTACAGTGCCTGTTTTACTGCATTCTTGTCAACTGTGGACATGGAGCATTTTGAAAGGTAATCACCAACAGATTAATCCATTACTTAAATTCAAACAATCATTAATTCTTAACTGAATTATTACAATAGCTTTCTAATTGGTCTCCCTGCTCCTAGTCTTTGTTCTTCACCAAGCTTCTAGATTGGTCAGTACCATCCTCAGACGACTTTTAGTAACTCTCAGTTTCGTACAGAATAAAGTTCAACTACTTGATATAAAAAGTATTCAGTCATAGTTCCACAGTCTATGGTTATATCTTATCTTGGTAATCTTTGTATGTCTTGTGCTATAACTAAATTCAGTTATTTTATGTTCCCTGAATATATCCTCAGATTTTCCACTTATCTGTGGAAGTGGGAAACCTTTGTTTATGTTGTTCTTGAGTATAAAGCATACTGTTTTGACTTGTGTTTCCAGTAGTTGTGAATTTGCATTAATTCTTCACTCTCTTTTTCTTTTCCCCTATGATCAACAATATCCTCATTAGAAAGTTATCCACATTTGGGATTGTTATGACCATTTAGTAGAAGTAGCAATGGTGGCTTCTGATTTCTCATTACCTTAATCTTTAGGGATTGATATAGCCCCCACTGCACTCCCACCCCCAACCTCCAGAATGGGTTATATTAGTTCAGAGCTATAACTATAGGGCTGTGCGTTCATGGTTGGCTACTGGCACTAGTGTACCTTTCTGGGAGAGGTGAGAATGACTAGATGACCTAGAGAAAGTAAGATTTCAAAATAGCTGGGATAAATGTACTTATATTTATTCTTCCTAGTCACCTTGACCTTTTCCCTTCACTTCTTTCCTATTCCTGAGCTCTGTAAGGCTGGTTCCTCCTGATCATTCAAGTCCAGCTAAAAAGTTAACTAAAAGAGGCCTTTCCCGACCACTTAAAACACCTAAAACAGCCACCCAGTGACTCTCTTTTTCATTAACCTGTTATTTTCTTAATATCACTTAATCACCCTTAGAAGTTATCTTGCTTTTTTACTTGTTTAACTATTTGTTTATTTAGTGTTTTTCTCTCACTACAAATTAAGCACCAAGAGGGCAGAAACATTGTCACGTTCAGTACAGTATCCTTGGCAACTAGAATCTCAGAGACTGAGAGTTCACTAACTGTTTGCCTAGAAATTATCCAAGCCTTTTGAGGATAATACTTAAAGTAAGATAGGCTGAATGGTAATTCAGTTGGGTGATATCTATATTAAATATCCTTTCTCAGAGAGTTTTTTTATGATATACTATTATTGTAATAATATAAAATATAATGCCAGTCAGCAAAGGATATCTATTAGTATGATGCACAGCACTGTCTGTCCTTATTTATTTTATTGATAACTTGGATAATCATTGATGGCATATCTAACAGTATTTAGATGGCATAAAATCACAATGAATAGCCCCATGGAGCTATTTTATTTTTTAATTTAATTTTATTTTTTATTGAAGTATAGTTAATCCACAACATTGTGTTAGTTTCAAGTGTACAGCAAAGTGATTCAGTTACACACACACACACACATATATGTATTCTTTTTCAGATTCTTTTCCATTATAGGTTGTTACAAGACACTGATTATAGTTCCCTGTGCTATACAGCAGGTCCCCATTGCTTACCCATCCCATACATAGCAGTGTGTATATGTCAATCCCAAACTCCTAGTACCCCCCCCATCCCCCCTGGTAACCACAACTTATTTCCTCTCTGACCTTTATTATTTCCTCCCTTCTACTTACTTTGGGATTTGTTTGCTCTTCTTTTTCACATTCTTCTAGGTGATTGGTTAAGTTGTTCATATGAGATTTTTCTTGTTTCTTGAGGAAGCCTGTATTGCTATGAACTTCCCTCTTAGACCTGCTTTTGCTACATCCCATAGATTTTGGAAAATTATGTTTCCATTTTCACTTGTCTTGAGGTATTTTCTGATTTCCTCTTTGATTTCATTTTTTTTAAATAGCATGTTGTTTGGTCTCCACATGTTTGTTCTTTTCCTGTTTTCCTTTCTGTAGTTGATTTCTAATTTCATACAATTATGGTCGAAAAAATACTATTTCTACATATTTTATTGTTACTCAATTTCAGTTTAATTCTGTTATAGTCTAAGAACATACTCTGAAATATTTCAATATTTTTGAAATTTATTAATACTTATTTCATGACCAACATATGGACTTTTTTAGTTAACTATTCCTGTGCACTTGAAAAAAATGAATATTCTTCAGATAGTCTGTAAAAGTTAATTTGATCAAGGTTTTTGCTCATCTTACTCAGGCTTTCTATGTCCATACTGATTATCTGACTACATGTTCTCTCACTTATTGAGATAGATGTGTTAAAATTTCCAACTATGGTTATAGATTTATCTATTTCTCCTTTGATTCTATCAGTTTTGCTTCCTGTATTTTTAAACCCTATATTAGGCACAAGCATATTGTCTTTCAATGAATGGACCCTCTTTTTCTTCATGAAATTTCCCTCTTTCTCCCTGCTAGTACTCTTTAATGTAATTGGATTTTGCTTCTTTAAATAAGCTTAGAATCTCTACCTTTTAATTAAAAATTAATAATTATTTATTGATATAGATTGAATTAGTTTACCATTTTGCTATTTGTTTTTCCTACTATTTTGTTCTTTTGTTTATCCTTTTCTGCCTTCTTTGTTACACATATTGTTTAATATTATATTTTAATTTCTGTATTAGATTCTTACCAATACCTATTATATTTATTCCAGAGTGATTGATTAAATAATTTTGATAGTCATCCTTAACATTATACAGTGTACTTAGAGTTAATATTGTATTAATTCACATATTAGCGCCTTGCAATACTACTAGTTCCATTTCCCCCACACCTGACCTTTTACTATTGTCATATATTTTACATGACATACATAATAAACTCCAAAATACATTATAATTTTTGTATTACATGGTCCATTTTTTTAAATTAATGAAATAAAGAAAAATAAAGGTAGTCTTTTGTATTTACCCACATATTTACCATTTCCAGTGTTCTTTATTCCTTCCTATAGATCAGAATTTCCATCTGGTATCATTTTTTATCAATCTAGAGAACTTCGTTTAGTATTTTGAGTTGTGCGTATCAGTCTGTAATGAATTCTCTTTTTATTTACCTGATTGTGTCTTTATTTCACCTCCTTTTTTTTAAACAGCTGCATTGATGTAAGATTGACATATGGTAAGCTACACACATTAAACACATTAGTTTGATAAGTTTTGACATATATGTATATACCTATGATGTATGATATATGTTTTGACATATATGTGGTCTGTGATCACCATCAAGGTAATGAATGTATTCATCATCCCAAAACATTCCCTCAGGTTTCTATGTAATTCTTCACTCCTACCTCTTCCCATCCTTCCCATCCTCCCCATCCTCATACAGTGTTCTGCTTTCCATCACTATAAATTAATTTTTATTGTCTAGTATTTCATTTTCTGGTATTTTCTGGCATAATTTGTATTCTTTTTATTGTCTGATTTTATTTGGCATGATTATTTTGAAATTCACATTGCTGCATGTGTCAGTCCATTTCTTTTTACTGATGAATGGTATTTCTTTATATGGATATATCACAATATATTTATTCACCCCCGATGGACATTTGGGTTCTTTCTAGTTTTTTACTATGAAAAATAAAGCTGTTATGAGCATTTTTACAAGTATTTATATGAATATTGGCTTTCATTTATCTTGCATAAATACTTAGGAGTGGAATAGTCTGGTTATATGGTAAATGTATGTTCAACTTTGAAAGAAACAGTCAAGTCAAACTGTTTCCCAAAATGGTTTTACCATTTTACATTCAAACAGAAGCATTTGAGGATTCCAGTTGCTCCCCATCCTCAGCATCACTGAATATGATCAATCTTTTTAATTTTAGCCATTCTAATAAGTGTGTGATGGCATTTCAGTATGGTTTTAATTTTAATTTCTCCGGTGATGTTTGATGTTGACCATTTTTTCATGTTTCCATTTGCCATTGATATATCTTCTTTTGTGAAGTGTCTGCTCAATCTTCTGCCCATTTAAAAAATGGGTAGTTTGTTTTCTTATTATTGAATTTACAGAGTCCATTATATATTTTTGATACAAGTAAAATGTGTGACTAGCAAATACTTTCTTTCTGTCTGTGATGTCTATTCATTCTGTTATCAGCATCTTTCAAAATGCAGGTGTTCTTAATTTATCAATTTTTTTACTCGTATGGTTTCTACTTTCTGTGTTCTAAGAAATGTTAGCTTAACTCAAGGTAACGAAGATTTTTCTCTTAACATCTTCTTCTAGAAATTTTGTACGGTTATTAGGTTTTACAATTAGGTCTATGGTCCTTTCTAAGTTAATTTTTGTATTTGCTGTTAGGTATTGATCAAAGTTTATACTTTTACATATGAATATCCATTTGTTTCAGCATCATTTGTTTTCAACTGAATTGCCTTTGCATCTTTGTTGAGAATTAATTGACCATGTAAATGTAGATCTATTCTAAACTCTGTTCGCATCCATTTATCTATCTTATTGACACCAGTACCAGACTGTCTAATTACTTTAGTTTTATTATAAGTCTTGAATTTAGGTAGTGTAAGGATTCCAATTATGTTCTTTTTCAAAATTATTTTGACTCTTTTAGGTTCTCACCATTTCCATACACTATTTAGAAACAACTTAATTTCTCTGAAAATGCCTGGGATTTTGATAAGGATTGTGTTGTTCAGGTCTTCTATATCCTTACTGATTTTCTGTGTATTGTACTCTATCAATTATAAATTAATATCTCCAACTGTAAATCTGGATTTATGTATTTCTCCTTGCAGCTCTATCAGTTTTTGGTTTTTGTATCTTGAGTCTCTCTTCTTAGGTATATAAACATTTAGATAAACTCTTGCTGAATTGATCCCTTTTTCATTATGAAATTGTACTATTTATCCCTGGTTATATTTTCCTTTAAAATCTATACTGTCTGATATTAATATAGCTTTCTTTTGATTAGTATTAGCATGTTATATTATTTTCCACCTTTTTAGTTTTATTGTATTTGTACCTCTATATTTAAAGCGAATTTCTTCTTATTCAATCTGACAATCTCTTTTAATTGAGCTATTAGATTTATATCTAAGTACTCAGTTATGAGGGAGAGGAAAGTGCTATTGTAATTACAATTTTTAAAATTTCAAATTCCAAGCATTCATTACTGACTCTTCTATATTTATCTTTTATCTTAAATCTTTTATAGACTCACTTACTAGTTGTAGGAGATTTTTAAAATATACATAGATTTTTTGGGGTTTTCTACATAAATGATCAGGTATGCCTTTAATTTTTTTTCTTGCTGAATTGCACTGGCTAGGACTTCCATTACAATGTTGAATAGGAGTGGAGAGAAAAGACATCATTTTCTTCCTCCCAGTCTTATGGAGAAAGAATTCAGTCTCTCACCGAGTATCATATGAGCTGTGAATTTTTCATAAATGGCCTCTATTAGGTTAAGGAAGTTTCTTTCTATTTATAGTTTGTTGAGAAACTTTATGAATAAATGATTAATTTAGTCAAACAGTTTTTTGCATCTTTTGAGATGATGTAGTTTTTCTTATTTAGCCTGTTAATATGGTAAATTACATGAATTGATGTTTGAATGTTGAATCAGTCTTTTGTTCCTGGGATGAACTCCATTAAATTGAGATGTATTTTTTTTAATATATTGCTGGATTTATTTTGCTAATATTTTGGTGAGAATTTTGGCATCTATATTTATGGGGGGAAATTGGTCTGTAGTTTTCGTCTTTCATAATGTGACCTTATAAAATTAATTGGGAAGGATACCCTTCTCTTCTATTTTCTGGAAGAGATTGTGCAGAATTGGTATTATGTTTTCTTTAACATTTGGTGAAATTTGGCAGTGAAACTATCTGAGATTGGAGTTTTCTTTTTCAGAATGTTTTATACTATACATTTAATTTAGAAAATAGATACAGGAATATTCAGGTTATTTTTTCTTATGTGAGTTTTGGTAGTTTCTCTTTTTAAGGAATTTTTGTATTTTGTTTAAGTTTTCGAGTTTATGGACATAGAGTTGTTTTAAGTATTCTCTTATGATAATTTTAATATCTGTGGGATCAGTAGCAAGGGTTTTTTTTCTTTTTTTCATTCCTGTTATTGGCATTTTATGCTTTCCTTTTTTTTTTTTCTTGGTCATCCTGGCTAAAAGTTTATTAATTTTGTTGACCATTTTAAAGAATCAGCTTTTGGTTCATTGATTTCCTCTATTTGTCTTTCTTTCATTTTCTTTGATTTCCTTCTAATCTTTATTATTTCTTTCCTTCTATTTGCTTTAAGTTTAATTTGCTTTTTTTTTCTCTAGTTTCTTTAAGGTAAAACTTCAATTACTGATTTTTCTTACCTTTCTTATTTTCTCACATAAGCAGTTACTGCTATAAATTTCCTGCTAAGTACTGCTTAGGTGCATCCCACAAATTTTGATATGTTGTATTTTCATTTTCAGTTAGTTCAAAATATTTTTGAATGTCACTCTTCTTTAACATATGGGTTATTTAGAAATGTGTTGTTTAATTTCCAAGTATTTGGATACTTTCTAGATACCTTTTATTATTGATTGCTAGTTTAATTTTGTTATGGCCCAAGAATTTTGTATGAATTTTATTCTTTTAAATTTAAGTCTTTTCTATAGGCCAGAATCTTTATGAATGTTTCTTGTATGGTTGAGAAGAATGTGTATTGTGCTATGGTTGTGTAGAATGTCTTATAAACATCAACTAAGTCAAGTTGGTTGATATGTTTTGTTCAGGTTATCTATATTCTTTCTGATTTTCTCTCTACTCATTCTATCAATTACTGAAAAGGAGTTGAATTCTCCAAATATAATTGTAAATTTGTCTATTTCTCCTTTTAGTCTATCAGTTTTGTCTCACATATATTTAAGGGTCTGTTGTTAGGTGCATACACATTTAGGATTGTTATGTCTTCTTGGAGAACTGACTCCTATCATTATGTAATCTTGCTTTTTATCTATTTTCTTATTTCAAGTCTACTTTGTTTGAAATCAACATAGTTAGTCCAACTTTCTTTTGGTATATCTCGCTCTATACTTTTGCTCTTTAACCTATCTATGTATCTGCATTTAACGTATATTTCTTGTAGACATCACAGAGTGGAGTCTTGCTTTCCTAATCCAATCTGACAATCTCTGTGTTTAACCAGTATAGACCATTCACATATAAAGTGATTATTATATTGTTAATTAAAATCTACCATGTTACTACCATGTTTATTTGTTCTTTGTTTCTTTTTTAAAAAATCTTTTTGACTTCTCGAGGTCTAATTGAGCATTTATTATTATTCCATTTTATCTCCATTATTAACTTATTATTTATACTTCCTAAAAGTTTTTCAGTGGTTTTCCTTGAGTTTACAATATATATTTTTAATTAATCTCAGCCCATCTTCAGTGTTATACTTTGTATCATATGGTTTAGGGAAAAAATTGAGCACTTGCTCATGTTTTCCATAGGGAGAAATCTTCAAAACCTAGCAATAATTATAAGACAGTTGTTTCTCTATTTGAACTGCTTTGCACCATTCATAGACTGCATATTTACTACTCATTACTGTGATTACAGTAACTACCAGTCAGGAGAACAGGAATCTATTTTAGGATTTTAAGGGAGTTAGAATCATGTCTTAATTCTAATTTTTTAAAAACTGACTGACTGGTAGTGGGAAACTACCACTAACTAACTCTGTGGATATTATTGTGAATGTATTTAGAGTAGCATATGGGAAAGTGACTTGAAAAGCAACTCAAAATTATTAGTATCAACAAAGTGCTCTTCAGTGTTTTTTGTAGTTTTTGTTGCCAGTTTACATAATGCTGGGTTTGCTTTTGCATTAAAAATAAATGCAAAATCGAATTAAATGTTCTCATTTTATTTTTGTTTCCAGAACAATACTCTTTTTTTTTTTTCAGTTTCCCTATGACTATATTTAGCAAACTTTGCCAAAAGGAGCACAATCTGTGATTGACAACTTTGAAGCCACAAATATTAGGCATCTAAAATCAACAAGAACAGGGAGGTATGGCATAATGTTTTTCATTGTTGTGGGTTGTATCTAGAGTCAAACTAATCATTTTAATGGCAGAAACTGAAGAAAATCCTCAAATAAGCTTTTAGGAAATTATATTTAGTCATAGATGGGTGCTATTAATAATGCAGATTTTTGGTACTGTTATGTTTTGTTTAAGTGCTTTTGCTAACTGGGTGATAATCTTTAAAAATCATTATGTAAGATTTTGGCTACCTTGAATTTTAGCACTCTTGCACAAAACTCAATTTTCTGTCACACTTCCATCTTTAAAATTATCTTTTAAAAGTTTATCCCTACACAAAGCCAAGCACCAGTTCGTGAAATAGTATATCACCAGGCAGCCAACACAAATGGAAAATTTTGGTGAGTGGCTAAAGTTGAGGTAATAATAATTGCTTCATTAGACACTAGGTTTACAAGTAAAAGTAATATTTTAGTAGCAACATCTAATTCTATGGTATCTGTGTGAATTTAATAAATAGTGGTCCACTGTATTCAAATGATCATTTCAACACATAAGCAAAAAATTATTGATATATTTAAAAATTTCTTTGTACTAAGCCTGTAAAATTTGTTGTGTATTTTACTCCTATAAAAATGTCTCAATTTGGGAGCTAAATTTTTTTATCAGACATTTAATATATGTTTAGATTTCATAAAATTTATACTTAAAAGAGTAGTTTCACATACCCAAATTTTCCTGAATGTATTTAGAAGTCTTTCGGTAACTGAATTGACTATCCATAAATCATTTTTCTTGTATATTTTCATCTACTTTGACAAAATTTTTTTCAGTGTTTTTAGAGGATTGATTTGACTTTTAAGCAGAATATCAGTATAAAAATTACATATGTCCAAAGTATATTTGAAAGCTCATGTTAACTTAGTATCAATATCAAAGTCAATTAGAGTTGAAAAGCACCTCAAAATTTATCAGTATCAACAAAGTATTCTTTCAATTTTTTTGTGGTTTTTGTAGCCACTTTACATAACACTGTTTACATAACACTTTACATAACACTGTTGTTAACTACAAATGCTATAAATTGTTTTCTTATGCACTTAAATTAGCAGGTTTCTCTTTCTTCTTTGGTAGAAAATCTTGGTAATACTGTTTTAAAATTTGCTTTTGGCCTTCAATGAAAAGCACAGATATTATACTAAATATAATACAAACCTCTAGACCAAAAGGTGAGCTGTCCAGTTTCCATAAATCAAAGCTTTAAATTAGAAAAAAAATTTAAGTAATAGATGCAGTTTAAATTTCAGATCCAAATAATTTGTACGAAGCTATTAAATATTGCACTGGAGACTAGCTTAATTACTATATAAGATATAGCAATTATTTGCATGCAAATTATTTTCCTGAATTTCTAGTGTGTAGTTTGTTCTCTTAAGGAGGTCTAATATATATTAAATGTTTGTTATGTGACTAGTATTATACTAATAAAGCATCATATCCTATTTATCAAATTTAAGTTTATAACAACCCTGAGAAATATGTATTATTTACATTTTATAGGTAGGGAAACTGATGTTCAGAGAGGTTAAGTAACTTGCTTAAGTCACATAGTTTGTAAGTTGTGGAGCTGGGAGTTTTATAAACTCTGCATAATATTCTTTCAGGTGTAGTGTCTGGCTCATTTTATAAGACTCATGAAATCTGTAAGTCAAGCTTCTGGGGAGAAAATTTGGGTGGTGACCTCTGTGGTTCCCTGGTTTCTCGATTTCCTAGAAATGATTTGTGTCCTAGCTTCCCAGAATTTGGATACTCAAAACTCACATTTCTGTAAACAAAATAAAATCCAAACCCTGAGAGGCTGAATGTAAGCTATCCAAGCTTCCTAATCTCCCCATTAGTCCCCTTTCCCTCCCCAAAATCCAGCAACCTTTAAACATACTTTAAATAAATGTTAGTCTGGTAAGCATATTATTACATTAATTCAGACATCAGTTAAGTTGCAATGTGTGATCAAGATCTCAAAATTGGGCTAAACAGTACTATAAAGAAGACCTTAAAGAGAGAATTTGTGCTACAGAATAGAGTAATTGGAAAAGCATGGATTTTGGAGTAAAGCAAGCCTGAATCTGAATCCTGACTGCCAATTACACATTGTATAGCCTTAGACAAGTTATTTAATTTTTCAGAGCCTCTGTTTTATCATCTGAAAATGGTAATATTCCCTACCTCATAGAATTATTTGAGCAGTCAAATAGTATTAATTGCTGCAATTTTAATAGGGTTAACATCTCCTTTATGTGTAGATCCCAAATGTGGTACCTTTTCAAGGTGATGTCTTTCATCCTAATTCTTGGAACTACTCATGGTGCCTTTAAAAATCGAAGATCTTTGAACCCTGAAGCAAATATGAATATTGTAAGTTGCAAGGAAATAAATGCTAAACTGCTGAAATAACAGGGAATGCTACCCTTCAATTTTGAGGGTTTTATTCGAACAGATCTACAGTCAAATTTATATCTCTACATTCATATATTTTGAATATTTGTCAACTAATATTCCCCATCTACTATTCTATAGCTTACAGTTTCCCCTTCTGCTTTATTCTGTGTCTGAAATGAAAATATACATAAATATATCCATACCTGCCTGGAGGACTTAAAAATTCTCTCTCCTATATAGGCATATACATAACAAATTCCAGAAATAATCTTAGCTATATACATAGACATGCAAACATTTACGGATAAACATATTTTAAAATTGTATATGGGTGAGTAGGTAAAACTGTGAGAGATGAGTAGTCAGAAAAAATGTATTGGGTTAGTTCTTGAGATATCTCCGTGAAGGCAGGGATTTTATTTATTTGCTGTTGTTGTTTTATTTATCCATGAATCCCTGGTATATAAGACTGAAGCTTAGTAGATGTTCTGTAAATATTTATTACTGAATTAATCAGTGAATTAGTGAAAATAAAAATACATAGGCCTGAGACTGAGAGAGAATACATAGGTTCATGATTATATTAATAAGTTAGATTAATTAGGTTACATTAATTCACTAACAATCTTATTCTAAAAGGTTTGCTTTTTCTTTATCTAGAGCCAAATTATTTCCTACTGGGGCTACCCAGATGAAGAGTATGATATTACGACTGAAGATGGTTATATCCTTGGCCTTTACAGAATTCCTTATGGGAAGACAAAAAACGATAACAATTCAGGTAATGTTCAGTTCAAGATAAACCTGTGACTATCTGGGGCCTGAAGTTCGTAACTTTTCCATTTCTTCTCAGTGAGTTTAGGACAAGAAAAGTGTTTAAAGATTAGGTGAAGAGTTAACTTCTCATACATATCTCTACATGCCCCAAGAAGAGAGTCTGAATCTCCTTTAGCTTCCTGTTCACAGAGTGGTTTTAAAGTATGGTGGAACACATGTTGCTTCTCCCAAGTTTTCTTTGTGGATCACTGTATTCATACATGTTGATTCTCTAGAAGTTTCTTTGTTTAATGAGGGTTTAGAAATGCTCTGAAACACAGTAATATTATTCTGTAGGTTTGAAGCATGGCTGGGAAAAATTTCTTTCTTTGTTTTTATAGCTCTCGCCTCTAGTAATAGCAAAGAGATCAGGTTGTTAGCAGCCTAACCTGGCTCTTTACTCCAGCAGTAGGTACACAACTATCAGCAGAATGAGGTTCCAAAACAATGCACTAGAATTTGTCACTAGGGTTATAATTCTAGATGTGCCACTTACTAGCACAATATGTAACAGACTACTTTTGCCTATTCATCTAATTGTTCAAATACAAACCAGGAAATTTTTCTTTTCTCTTTAGATTTTCTCCCTGAAAAGAATGGTTCTCATAATTTAGGACACCCTCTCAAGTTTTCATTTTGAACATTAAAGTACATTTCAGAGAAGATACATTAATTTGGAACAGCCTCAATCAATATAATTTTGGATCCTTATAAAGGTCAAATCTACTAGGCAGAAAATGTTAACATAGATTTGACATAATTATAGTAATCATTCCTTAGGGTATAACCTAATTTTCCAGATACTGTAATAAAAGATTTAAAGATAATTTAAAAATATACTAAGTGCCTTAGTGTTCTCTAGAAGCAGCCCTGAGACAGGGATTTAGGTGCATGTGATTTATTGATTAGAATACTTGCATGAGAAAATAATGTGGAAATCAGGGGAAGACAGGGGAAGGAGCTAAGGAAGAATGTGACTCAGCTAAGTCTAGTTACAATATCATCTCAGAGGAGTTCACAGATCCCTGAATTGCACTACAAAAGTGGTCCCACCTTGAAGTTAGGGAGCTAGTTTTTGCATTCCTGTATCAGTTAGTCACTGCCAGAAGGCTATCCATAGAAAGAAATATAATCTGACTGAGGAAATTCCCATTTGCTGGGGGGCAATTCCACAGAGAAAGGGGCAATAGTGAACCCTTCAAAAGCACCAGTCACCACACCTGGAAGAATGATCAAGCTGCTTAGTAAAGGAAATCTAGGTGGGGCACTAAAATAATCTAGTAGAGTGTACCCCTTGCACTACTCAGATCCACTTGTTTTTCACATGAGGTTTATTTCATCCAGGTATAGCTTTTCCAAGTTTCCAGTAGATCAGAATTTGTGGGAAAACTTACAAGAGGAAATTTAGGGAGGCAAATTAAGACATCTGCTATTACATTCGATCCTAAAGCCAGATTTGGTACTCATACATTCCCACCTCTACTACCCACTGTAGATTACCCCTCCTCTCAGCTGTCTTCCCTGATATGGTAAGCCAGACCTTTATCCCTAAGGGCTACTATGTCCCTAACAGGTCATAGTTGCCATACTTGTGCATTTACAGTTAAAACAAGACATGGGAGTAACAAAAAATGCCCCTGTGTATCACCTGAATACCAAATATATTTTTCCCTATCGTTATATATCAGCAGCCCTAGCTCCCCATGATCAAGGTCAGTTACTCCTTATCTCAGGGTAAGTATAGTAATTCCTTTCTTTGTCTCCCAGTCTTCTAACATGAGGAGCCCCAACTGACCAGGTGGCAGATACAGCTTTAAGTTTATTAGGATGTTTCCTGTGTGCCATGGTGGAAGTGTTTTCCTTCTGAGAACTAGGGCCTCTAGATCTACAGAGCCTAGAATTTCTAGGATAAAAATTATAAGTCACTGACTGAGTTACTGGGAGTGATAGTGAATGGGACCATTTCTAATCTCACCCCTTTGTCTCATACTCATGTATTCTATTAATTGGGGTAATCAGCAATATATTATGACCATTTATTTAAGGTGTATAATGAATCCTGAAGGATAGCACGTGTACTTACAGGATGTCATCTCCCAACTGGCATCTCCACTTAGTCTTTAAGGTGTTGTTTCATTGTTCAATCAAGCTGGCAGCATTTTGATGGTAGTTATGTGGTAGGACCAGTGGCCTTCATGGCTATATGCCAATGAATGAATCTTCTTTGACCTGAAGTGGATCACTTGATTCAAGGTAATGTTATGAGGGGGTCCTATGTTGGCAGATCAGTCACTCCATGAACTCTTGAATCGTGGTACTGGCTTTATCCTATGTGGAAGAAAAGGGAAATCTTAGTGAAAATGTGTATCAATCCTAGTCATAATGAATTCTTGCCCTTAAAGGATGTGATGTACCCAACTTGTCTCCAAGTGGCTGGTTTGATTTCCTTGAGGGATGGTACCATGTGAGATTTCATTTGCTGACATGTCGGACATACTGCCCTGGCAGTAGCTGGATCTGCCTTCATGAGAGGGCCCAAATTATGCGTCAGTGTGTTGCCTGCTTCTCTGTCATCATGGCTACTCATTTTGTGAGCCCGTTGCACAGCACTGGGGCAGCTAAAAACAGTTTCTGGCTGACATCTATTTGTTGAGTCATCATATGCACTTGGTTGGTTCGTGTACTCTGTGTAGCGTTTGTTACCGTTCCTATTCTCTCCCCTTGCCCCACACACAGATTGAATATTGCTCTGGAGGGCAGATGGAAGAAAGGATGGGAAGAGAGTTTCTTGCACCTCCTGCAAGTCTACACCACAATGGGCACTTTCCTAAGACTCTTTCCAGTCTTTTCTTTGAGATTCACATAGGGTTCATGGAAAAGAGCTTGCAAGAGAGGATAGACTTTCCCAATTTCTACTGCACCCAGAAGCTTCATACTGACCTGGACCGTATACTTGACCTTCACTGCCTTCAATTATTCTATCTGAACTATTCTGATTGTGTCTCTCCAAAAGGGAGGGCTTATGTCTCCTCTCTCCCTGCAAGCACCTGCCTCTCCTCAGATTTTGGGCCAGATTTTTGCTCTGTGATGTCAGCTCTCTGGTGATTTTTTTTTTAAGTTATGGATTTGAACTTAGTTCATTATAAAGTTGGGAGTGATACTTCTTCTAGTTTAGTATATATCCCCAAATGGAAACAGAAGTTCTTCACTTCTGAGCTTTTATATTCTGCTGGTATCCTCACCAGTGTATTTTTTTCAAGTTGGTAAACGGAATATCCTCCAAGCTCTCCTAAGGCACATGAATCAGATGGTGGATGTTCTGGTCTTATTTAATAGTTTGAGCATTTCTTCATCTAAGCCCTTTTATTCTTTCTTCCATAATCTGCTGTTTCAATTCTGGAATTTTCTAAGCTTCCAAGAAATCTCAGCAGAATGTCAGAACTGACTTCTGGAACCATTGCCAGTGTGTAAAATCCTGTGTCATAGGAGTGTGCTCTCTTATGAATAAACTCTCCCTTATCCACACCCATATATATATATATATATATGTTTCTCCCTTTGATACAATACCCAAGCATACTCTCCCAGTTCCCACTGTTACGTACATATTAGCCAGGTTTTGTAGCTCCTTTAGTGTACAATTCTCCTTTCCCTCAGCAAGTTCAACACTTCTTCAGTTAAGCCTCGTTACTAATTCTGTATCTGGGAAGGGATTGGGGTGGATCTTGAGTAGGGGAAGGCTTTTTCTGAAAGGTATCTAAGTTAGGGGGCATTATCCTCTAACAAAGAGGACTGGGTCACTTCTGTAGTCCCACTGAGTTCAGGGAAATTTGGGATTCAAGTTTCTGAAGCTCTTCTACCCAGATATTCTCATCTCAAGTCTCAGAGTCCTACTTCCCCATTAAGTCCCTGAATATGGCATGGGTTCTTTCCAAGGCTGAAAGTTCTACCTTCCTAAAGTTTTACTTTTCTTACAATTAGGTCCTGACCATGATTATCACCTCAGTTTGCCCTCTGACTATAGAAAATGCGGGTTTTAGATGATGCCAAAGAGGTCTTATGTCTTTCATACTTTGCTTTGAATTTTGGTGATTGAGTACCCTGAGCCTATAATTTTCTCTCTTCAAAACATCATTGGCACTGAGGGACTTCCCTGGTGGCACAGCAGATAAGACTCCATGCTCCCAGTGCAGGGGGCCTGGATTCAATCCCTGGTCAGGGAACTAGATCCCACATGCATGCCACAACTAAGAGTTCGCATGCCACAACTAAGGAGCTCTCATGCTGCAACTAAGGAGCTGGTGAGCTGCAACTAAGGAGCCCTGGAGCCACAACTAAGGAGGCTGCCTGCCACAACCAAGACCCAGTGCAACCAAATAAATAAATAAATATTTTTAAAAAACATCATTGGCATTCAGCAACAACTACCGAATTCCCCATCCCTCATAATTCTATTTCTCCTCTACCTCTTCACTGTCAGAGATTCAGTACAAGCCAGTCATCCCTTTCCTGTATCATCACAGGAAAGGTGAAATTTTAACCACTGGAGTGCTACAACATGCAAGGTCCTTTCAGTACTCCACCTACAATCAATGATGTGATCCTCATTGCCCACCAACCAGTGGATTATGTGTGAATGGCAATTTGGGACTTAAAACAAAGTTACTAGTGAACACACATTATGTTATTCAAAAAGTGTTGCTTCTCAAAAACCTTGGAAGTATAAATCAGAGCTCTGGGAATGCTGGTGATTAAAATAGTGGTTCTAATGATGAAACCTGTATTGACTACGTCTGTGAAAAATGTGATTATAAAATTATTTTATGAAGTGAAAAAGTGGGAAAATCATAGAAAATATATTTTATGTAATATACTATTTAAAATGTATATGAGTACCCAAGTTACTATTAGATATTTGAATATTCTGTATCCTTAAAAATTTATATGTTTAAGTATGACATGACCTAATTGCCCACTTGGTCATTTGAAAGATATTCATTACTGAACTGTGTTAAACAACTCTGATATAAACTGAGATGTATATATTTTAATTTTAATATTTATATATTAAGAGATTAAATTTGAGGTGAGATACTCATGTAGACACTACAATATTCTAAAAGAAATTTTCTGCATTTTTTTCCAGCTCAGAGGCTTGTTGTATACTTGCAACATGGTTTGCTCACATCTGCCAGCAGCTGGATTTCCAGTCTTCCTAACAACAGCCTAGGCTTCCTTCTGGCAGATGCTGGTTATGATGTATAGGTGGGAAACAGCAGAGGGACTACTTGGTCTAGGAAACACTTGTACCTAAAAACAAATTCCAAAGAATTCTGGGCTTTCAGGTATAAGAAAAATCAAGTAATGTTTCATTTTATAAGTGTATTGAACATTTTTTTTCTTTTTGAATTAAATAAGATAAAACATGTCTTTTTTCTCAACTCAGGGCTTTCAATAGACCATCAAAATTTATATAAATTTTGCCTTGGAAATTAAAGAGTGCTTGTTTGATTTTGAGCTTCTTTCTCATTTTTTAGCTGTAAACTTTATTGACTACCCTACTCTTCCTTTAACTATTTTTTCACTCTGTAACCTATATATTTAGTCTACTGCACTGTATTTAGAATACACAAGCATCCTCTTTATAAGTCTGTTTTGTGACTATTTTATTTCCTTGACTGTGTTCTCACAGAAGTCTCTGTTCAGTAGATACATTATACTATTAACTTATTGATAATACCCAAAGAGAGTTGAAAAATGCTTTAAATGTATCTACCTATTCATTATCTTCAAATGTTAATATAACATTAGTAGGAAGTAAATTTTTATTTTCCTTTTTCTTTTGTAGTTTTGATGAGATGGCTAAATATGACCTTCCAGCCTCCATTGATTTCATTGTGAAGCAAACCCAACAAGAGCAAATATTTTATGTAGGCCATTCACAAGGCACTACCATTGGTATGGCAAGAAAGATCATTGCTACTATTACTTAATTACACTTTTAAAGTTTGTAGATATATTTCTTAAAGATGTAGGTCAGCTTCTAGACTTGTAATTGAAACAAAGCAGAATTGTGAGACAAATATCACGTAGCAGTGCCCTGGAAGCTTACATCCTGCTTTAATTCACATAGTTTTTTCTAGTCACAAAGAATTGACTGTAAAAATAAGGTTTTGTTTGTGGTTTTGTTTGTTTACAATTGTATAAAAGTTGGATATCCATCTAAAGATCACAGTGAGGTAATAAGTCATTTGTTCCACAAATAGAAATTTCATAATTATTTTTCTTTTAAAAATGAAGCATAGAGATTTATGAGTAAGAAACTTTAAAAGTATATTTATGTTTTTACATTTAGGACAAATTAAACTTAAGAAATGCACAAACTTGAAGAAAGCCTTCCTATATTTAAAGACGACTAGAAAAGAACTTTGATCTCCTCACAATACAAACGCTTCTACCTAATGCGTAACAACTTTGCGTTCAGAAAAAAATTCCCTAAGACCTAAAGTAACACTCTTACATGGTACTGTAAACCTGTTCACTCTTAATCTTTCTACTTTAGAAGTAGAAAAGTCCATTTTATAATAGAAGCCAATATTCAATATTAAATGAGTTTTTCTCGTCTGAAGAGTATCGTTTTCTTATAGAAATACTCTACATTCTACCAGAAAAAGTGTGTTAAATAACAATCTCATCCCATTTCTCATAGCTCTTTTCTCTGATGTTTATTAACCTTGCATGACTTTTAGTCCAAATTTTCATCAGCTGTTCAGTTGTCTGGAACCAAGAATCCTAGCAAATAATTAAACAAGAAAAAAATGGGTGATGTGCTAGAGCTAATTGACTTGCAATATGATATATAATTCTTTGCTTCTTTGACTTCTCAGAACCCAGGGAAAAAAGAGCCAATAAAAATAGAGGAGATGTGCAGGTAGCTAGCTTGATAAGATGTCAAAAAAGGAAAAACTACTATTTGTCATATTAATTACTCTAAATTATCAGTAAAATATAAAGTAGTGTTTAGCATCCTCTGTACAAGAAGGCAAGGAAATTTTTAATTAAAAGTAAATATTAAAACAATTTGACATTTATTGAATTTCTTACCTAAAGTATAAGATTCATCTATCTGAAAAATTCACTTACCTCATTTCACCATTGCCAGTTATACAAATATATAATATTATTTCTGATTTTTAAATTATGGTGCTATAAAACTTATTTATTGCTGAATTATCCTCATTTACGATCTACACATTTATTTTAGAACTTAATAATCAGCATTATGTTGTGATCAATATGCATGTCTCATACTGGGTGATCAATAAATGTTTGATAAATGAATTAAGAAATGAATGAGTGAATTAATTGTTCAGAGCTTATTGAACTTACTCGCCATTCTGTCATTTCTTACATGATAGTAATTGCTTAAGAATAGTTTATTTATATCTTATTTTCTTTCAGCGTTCATAACATTTTCCACAATACCAAAGATAGCTGAAAGAATCAAAATATTTTTTGCCTTAGCGCCAATTTTTTCCATTAAATACTCAGAAAGCCCTTTAATTAAAATGGCATACAACTGGAAGTCAGTGATCAAGGTATGTTATTCCTTTCCTTTTTGTAGTTGATAACCCAAAATGATAATGATTCTCCGCTTTCAAAATAAAAGGTTTTGGCTGTGTTTGAACAGCCACATGTATGATTTGAATTTTTTGTCTTCATTTACACTGGATTCTTGCCTTTGTTTCTACAGAGGGATAGGATTTTACTTATGATACTTTTGGACAACTCATTGTGACAGAAAATCCATTAATCAAATCATCTCTACATCCTGCTCCCAAGTTTTGTCCCTTAATTTAAATGTTTTAAACTGTGAGATAATGTATTTGTGTGAACTCACCACATCAATTTTTGATTAATTGTTTTAGTCTTCCAAATATGAGTAAATTTATTTTACAGTTTTTTTCTGGCAGCAAAGACTTCTTATCTAATACCTCCTTTAAAAGATTTGTTGGTTCAAAGCTGTGTCCACTGAAGATTTTTGATAACATTTGCCGTGATATCTTGTTTATGATAGCTGGATATGACCTGAAGAACTTAAATATGGTGAGAACAAGTTGTATTTGAAATGTATTTTGTCAATTTTCAGAAAGCAGCTCTTAATAGTACTTACTTTATGCCTCATGTATCATTTTATGTTTTATCCATTTATACTTAGATTCTTAGCCTTTCTGATTTTGTGACTATACCAACATTATGAAGCTAATTTGTATTACCATGCTGGGATTATTTTGCTTCCATATTTGTCTTGATCTCTGTAAAGAACAGAGAGCAGCTGCAGTGATGGTTATCATTATTAGTCTTTGCTATTAAATGTTAGTTTCCTGAGGTTTCATGTATTTAGTCTGTCTTCTATTCACTTGTCTTCCATAACTCCTCCTCTTATATCCTGGTTCCTAACACTTTTTCCCTTCCTTGTTGATCCTTCCATAATTAGAATTAGTGCCTGCCAATTAACTTATATGCTTGTGGCATTCATCAAAATTCCTGGAGTGGGAAACTGTTTTGGTACTTGAGCTACTATTACCAAGGCCATTTGTATTGATTGTATATAGATTCTCTTAAAGATGTAGGCATTCATTCTAAGGTTTTTTCTGCACATTAAATTAAAAATCCAGATTTGGTAAAAAAGCAATTGTGGCATTTGGACTAGTTAGTTGGTTCTTGCACCTGGACCTTTTAAGAAAGTTCCCAATGAGAACCAATTTATTCGTTCAAAGAAAAAGAGGTGTTCTCTTAATTCTCAAACATCTTTTCATACCGCAAGGATATGTTGATTTTATTCAACCTTAAGAAGGTCTTATGCGAGTCTCAGCAGGCTAAATAGACAATTACATAAATTTGAAAGAAACACTTCATAACAGAAGAAATGAACTCCATTCTCTACCTTTTTCCCAAAAGGTGTGAGCAGCGTACTTTCTGCCATTGAAGGTTAAAAAAAAAAAAAAGAAACTCATATTCTTCTGTCCATCTAGTGTTATATACCTACCATGGAATGACTAGAAGAATCATAAATATAATCTTTATTTCTGCTTGCCTTTTTTATTTTTTCTATGTCTTGGGTAGTGTATTTGGCCACTGATGTATTTACTGTAATTATAGTGTCTTTGAGAACTTTTTTTTTGTGAACTATTAGGAAAGCTTATATTCTGGCTTTTTAGCCTTTAAATTTGTGAGTCTCCTTTCTGGGACAAAAGTTGAGAGTGTCATAGATTGTAATATGATTGTGTACTAAGTTATCTAGGGTTGGGGGAAGTTTGAAGTGAAAAATTTCATACACAGTGTGAATGGGAACAGTAAGAGTGATTGTATAGTTCAGTTTGATTCAGTCCTCTTGATCCTATCAAGATCTACGGGGAAGGCAGGGTCTGACTTGGAATTTCTTTCCTGTAGGCAGTATGAAAAACCAGAAGAGAACCTTTCGGTTTGTAAAAAGGCAGTGTCTAGAATCAGGCCAATGTCACTCAGAGAACTGAATAGAAGCTATCATGCAAGGAAGAACAGGTAGCAAAAACTCTCACCAATGTAATTTGGAAAATGTGTCATCAAACAACCCAGAATTTTGACTTTGTCCAGTTCTTGTAATTCAGTTTATCAATTATTTCTTTCATGGATTGTGCCTTTGGTGCTGTATCTGAAAAGTCATTGCCACACACAAGGTCATCTAGGTTTTTTCCTATGTTATCTTTTAGAAGTTTTATAGTTTTGCATTTCCCATTTAGGCCTATGATCCATCTTGAATTAATTTTTGTGATGGATGTAAGGTCTGTGTCTAGATTTCTTTCTTTTTTTTTTGCATGTGGATGTCCAAGTGTTCCAGCACCATTTGTTGAAGAGACTATCATTTTTCTATTGCATTGCCTTTGCTCTTTTGTCAAAGACCAGTTGACTATATTTATAGGGGTCTGTTTCTGGGCTCTCTATTCTGCTCGATTTATCTACTTGTTTATTCTTTCACCAATACCACACTGTCTTGATTACTGTAGCTTTATAATGTCTTGAGGTTGTGTCGTGTCAGTCCTCCAATTTTTCCCCTTTAACATTATATTGGCTATTTGGGGTCTTTAGCTTCTCCATATAAACTTTGGAAGCAGTTTGTCAATATCCTTTAAATAACTTGCTGAGATTTTGGTAGGGATTACATTGACCTTCCATGTCTTGTTCACTGATTGAGGTTCCCAGGGAGTATGAAGGCAATGCATACCTAGATTACAGATTGACATGAGCACTGCTTTATTTCTGATTCAGCTTCATTTTGAATTGTGTAGAACTTTGGGACCCCAATTTATCATGGAAACAATTTCTTTTTAAATCTCCAAACTGTCCTCAGCAAGCCCTGGGCTGATTTTTGCTTTCCTTAACTAGCTAAGTTCTTAAAATGAAACTTTAAATTTTCTGGGATTGGCAAATAAACTTAAGGAAAAAGTGGCTTCAACGCTTTGCTTTTGTCTTGGGGTTCTTTGTCTTTTGTCTTCCATTTGTCCTGGTAATTTCTTTCTGTCTTTTCAGTTCTTTAGTGCTTTCAAAAGATGTCTGTGTGTGTTATATCATTTTTGATTGTTTTCAGTATGGGGTGATGGACCTCATAACTTAGAAATCCAATAATAGCTTCTACAGCAATGCAAAATTTACTTTTAATAAGTACATTTATGTATGTAATTTAAATATAATTTTATGTTTTATTAACATTATTTATTAGAAATTAAACTTCCTTAAAATTTTTTAGTTTAATAATTATCAAAGATTGTCTTCTCTGGTTGGACTAAGATTAAAAATAATTTTTTAACCCTTCAGAGTCGTGTGGATGTGTATATGTCACAAAACCCAGCAGGAACATCTGTTCAAAACATGCTCCACTGGAGTCAGGTATAAATTTTAAGGTGCATCTTAGTAAAATTGTATTTAAACTACTCACAGTTTATCTCATCATTCTAGGGATCAGGCAGTTGCCATAGAATGATAAATTTAGAAGGGTAAAATGAAATTATTAAAAATTTGCATGATTCTTTAAAGTTTATAATATATGCTAATAATATAATCTATTAGTGCCTCTAAATTTAAGCAATGGTCAGAGCAATACAGTTATTTTCTGTTTTAAAAATGAGAAAATGTTCATTCAGAACAGTAGACAAGGGATCATCTAGGCCATGCCCATCATTTAACTTGCCCAAATATTTAAAACTATTAAAAAAAAAAACTAAAAACTAACACTAGAACACAGGTCTCTCAATGCCTAGTCTTTCACTATACTACACTTTCTCCAGTGTTAAATTGTGAACTCCATGAGGAACATGAGCAAGTTTTATTCACTTTTCTATTTGCAAGTCTAAGAGTTCGTGGCATGAGGTAGATACTCAAGAATATTTGTTGAATGAATATTGATGAAGAAAAAAATCCAGTGTGAATACCATCTTAATGTTGAGAGCCAAGATAATATAGAAAGAACACTATGCTTGAGACCAGAATACCAGACATTGAATTCTTTCTCTGAACCTTACTGGCAGCGTGACATTGAGCAAGATCATTTAATCTTTATGAATTCAGTTTCCTTAATTTAAAAAATATAATTAATAATAATGCTCTGACCTAACAAAAATACTATGAGAATTAAATAGGATGATGATTATGAATGTTCTTTAAGTTTAATAAACACTAGATACATTTAAAGTGTTATTAATATTGGTTAAGGGCTTACTTATTTTAAAAGTGTTTAAATTTACTAAGTAATCGTTTTGAGGTAAATTATTTTCAAAAATTTATTACAACTTATCTTTAGGTTTAGTTTATTTCTGGTGAAGCTAGACCAGGGACATCTAATCAAACTGCATTTATTCACACATTGAAACAATATTTATTGGGCACCTACTATGTGCCCTGTACTGTTCTATGCTTATGGTGTACATCAGTGAACAAAATAAATATCTTCACTTTAAAATTTTTCTTTCAGCTTTTTAATTCTAGTCACTTGAAAGCTTTTGACTGGGGCAGTCCTGTTCTGAACTTCGTTCATTTTAATCAGGTACATAATTATGTATGAACTAAAAACTACCCTCCCTGATCAATTGAGATGATTTTACTGTAAAGACTCATCTGTAAAGCCCAAGAGTACAATAATACAGTGAGAAGCACCAGTAGATGAAGATCATGTTGATTTAGATCCACATTTTCATTTCCAACCAAAGTGGCTTTTCCATGTCTTCTATATATTTTAACAACAAATATCTTAGATAAGTCTAGAGAAGTTGACAAGCAGTAGAATAATTCATCATCCCTCAAGAGGAAAAATACTGTGTTTATAATATGCATAGCTCTGTGCTTGGTTAAATAAGAAGTAAAAAGCATAATATAGTTCTTGACCCTAAAACTTTATTGTGTTTGGGAAGATAAGACAAAAACATACAATAATTAGGAAAAAATAGAAGTTAATGAGAAGATGTTAAAAATTGCCTGAGTATGATGACAAATGTCTTGAAATACTAGAATCCAAGTCTGTCTACTTCAAAATTTATGCTTTTCCACCATACTTCTCTGCCTTAGCTAAACTCTAATGCCTGATGTAGTTTGCTTGTGTGAAAGTCTGAAGTAAAATATAGAGATCAAATTCAATAAAATCATATTTGACCTTGACTGCCAATATTTATCATTTACTGATAAACATAATGACAGTTATACAAGGCAAAGAAAATTTTGATCAAAATATTTTAATTCTTTATAAATAAAACTGAAATTGTCTCTGTGGAATGACTGAATACTCCGAAGCAGAAAAACTCTCTAGTTTTAATTTGTATCTGATTTATTTCTAAGTAAAAATTATAATAAACCATTCTTTTATACTCATTGCTTCCTTATTAACAATTATTTTAGATTAAGCTTATTTTCAAATTGTACTTTAAATTACCATTTAAAGAATTAGTAAATAACACCTTCTATGTATTATTCCCTTTGAAAACTCTTATTTTTACTTATTTGTATTTAGACAACTTCTCCATTGTACAATGTGGCAAACATGAATGTGCCAACTGCAACTTGGAATGGTGAAAGTGACTTGTTGGCTGATCCTGAAGATGTTAAAATTTTACTTTCTGAAATCAAAAACCATATTTACCATAAAACTATTTCTTACTATAATCATATAGACTTTTTGTTTGGATTAGATGTATATCATCAGGTTTACCGTGAGATCATTGATATTATCCAGGGAAATCCATAAAGAATCATAGTATTCTGTGTTGAAGGATCCATATAATTTCTATTAAAATCCAAATATTTTTTTCTTACTATGTATATTTTTCCGATTATTTAAGTAAAGTCTGGAATTTTTTCCTGTTTTTTTGCATTGCCCCTAGGCTTTCCATTCATTAAATCAGTAGCATTTATTATATCAGGGGTAATTGTAGATTATTACTCAGCCCAAAGCAGTCTGTTGAGTTTCTAAGTAGAATGTAAATAACTAAAAACAGAAACAATAATCTTAAATATTTTTAACTGCAAGAGATGGATTTTTGAGAAAGGTGGGGTTTTTTTCTTTAAATAAATATGGGCATATATGATATTTTAGAAACATAGAGTTTGGAAGAATATTTGGTGATATGAAAGCTGATTTTTCTCTATGCTGAATAAAGAGTAAAAACACTGAACTACATAAAGGAGTTTGGGGGAGAAAAAAAGAAAGAGAGCCTGGATGCCAGTGTAATGTTTCTATCCTCTGGCCCACTTCAGGCCAAGTTTCAGAGATAGGGAGATCATAAAACCCATATGGGAGCCTCATTTCACAGGATGTATAGCCTGGGGAAACTATAGTTGCCTTTCTAGCCTAGTGTGTGTTAAGAGTAACAATGGTTGAGGTGTATTTCTAGGTCAGTTGATCAGAGGGTGGCCTCACAAAATATGCACTGCAACATAGTGCATGAAAGATCTGAGAGTCTCCTGCACACCAGAAAAGTGTAGACATGTTCAACAGTTCTAGCAGATGGGAAGATGCCTAAGATGTGGAATGAAGGGGTACTCTAGCCTTCCTCAAAATCACATACAAGGATGTATGCTTCAGCGGAGGCTAGACCTCTCTTCCTCATAATTCCTGAATGACGCCTAACTTCGCTGTCCTTTTGTAATCCTTGAGGAGAGCAACATGGAAAAGAGGAATTCTAGAATTGAGTGTGAATTTACCTCATAAAGACTGAGTAAAACAATTTATAATTTACTAAATTGGAAAATTAAGTTTTTTCCTCAGATAAAATGGAGGTTGAAAGCCAAGCCAAGTTCAGTTAGTTTTGAGGTTGCTAAGTTTGTACTTAACACAGATATATGGACTTTAAAAATTGTTATACAAAAATAAATGGAATATGTATAGATAGTAAGAAAAAATAAAGTACATGCATACATTATTATGAATGCAACTAAGAGAAGGCAAATAACTTTAAATATTATAGTTAAAGGTAAGTTCTTATTTTCTTTGGTAACCCTTGGTGCTAAAATAGTAGAGCATTGAGAATAGATATGTGTTTAGAGATATCTTTTTAAAGAAATCAAGAATGTTAATATAGCATAAGTGTTACTTCAAAATTCTCAAATGATCCTCCAGAGAAGGCAAATGTAATAAGATAATTATCTAGAAGAATTACTCATGTTGAGGTTTAAAGAATAAGTTGGAAGTTTTTGGCAATGGTGGACTAAATTATTCAGACCTGGAAAAATGTAAAAAGCATTTATCTGAAGACAACAGAGAGCTAAAAATGCAGTGAAGAATTACAGGGTCAAGAAAAAGAAACCCAGAGAAATGAGCTTGTCATCTTAGATGTTTATATCCTAGCAACATCTGCTTATTCTAGAAGTATGGTTAAAAGCCTGAAAAAATTAGTAGAGAGTAAAAACTATAATTCAGCCTACCAAGGGGAAGTTTCTCTGGTCACCCTCGATCCTCAGGCTTTGGATTGGAACTTCAAAGGACTGTATCCTAAGAATAAAGTCAAAGTGGAAATAAAGCACCCTTTCAGGAACTATAGCCCAGTTTTGAATACTATGAATATCCAAGGTACTAGGATGGTTTGGAAATACTAGTGTCCTAGCCATCTGCAAAAGTAAATCCTCTCTGGAAGAAGATCACATCATCCAGGATGCTTCAAATACAGCTAAAATTTTGCAATGTTTCAAGATAGGTCAGTATACAAAATAAATAGTATGTTTATGTGATAGCAACAAATAGTTGCAAAATGAAATTTAAATATACCATTCAAATATTATGGACGGTTATATTACTTAGGAATACAGATAAACAAATGTTCATGTTGGAAGACAATATTACTAAAAAATACACTCTTGGGCTTCCCTGGTGGCGCAGTGGTTGAGAATTTGCCTGCCAATGCAGGGGACGCGGGTTCGAGCCCTGGTCTGGGAAAATCCTACATGCCGCGGAGCGACTAGGCCCGTGAGCCACAATTGCTGAGCCTGCGCGTCTGGAGCCTGTGCTTCGCAACAAGGCAGGCCGCGATAGTGAGAGGCCCACGCACCGCGATGAAGAGTGGCCCCCACTTGCTGCAACTAGAGAAAGCCCTCGCACAGAAACGAAGACCCACCACAGCTATAAATAAATAAATAAATAAAATTAAAAAAAAAAAAAAGAAATACACTCTTCCCAAACTTAGCTATATATTCAAAGAAATTCCAATCAAAATCCCACTAGGCTTTTTTTTCTAGAAAATATTTTGTTGATTCTAAAATTGACATAGAATTACAATTAATCTAGAATTGCAAAAATGATTTTGAAAAAGTCTAGAGGACTTGTACTACCTAATTGCAAGACAAATCACAAAGCTGCGTTAATTAAGATAGTGTGGTATTAGTATAAAAAGATAACTAGATCCATGGATCAAAAAAATACAGAGTCCAGAAATAGACTACACATATGTAGTTAACTGATCTTCAATGATGCAAAAATTGTGTTTTCAAAAGTGGATATCATTACAGAAAAAAGATAAATGTTGACCTCTACATTACCTCATACATAGAATTTAATTTGAAATGAATCACAGACCTAAATCTAAAACCCAAAACTCTGAAACTGCTAGAAGAAAATAGGAGAAATTCCCTGTAACTTTGGGGCAGGCAAGATATCTTAGATGACATACAAGAAAAGCAACTATAAAGAAAATTTAGATAGATTGCCATGAAAATTAAAATTTGCCATCAAATGACACTTAAGAGAGTGACAGACCAGCCATCAACTGGGAAAAAATATTTACAACAAATATATCTGACAAAAGATGTTTATCTGGAATATATAAAAATAACTCTTACAATTCAATAATAAGAAAAGTAACCCAAGAAAAATTGAGCAAAAGACTTACATAGGTTTTTCACAAAAGAAGATATAAGAATGGCCAATAAAACAGGTATATATAAAGGTGCTTGACATCACTAATCATCAGAGAAAATGCAAATCAAAACTATAGTATGATATCACCTCACATCTGTTAGATGGCTATTATCAAAAAATCAAAAGATAAAAAGTGTTGGCAAGGATGTGCAGAAAATGGAACCTTAATATACTGTCAGTGGGAATGTAAATTGGTACACCCACTGTAGAAAACAGTATGGAGGTTTCTTAAAAAATTAAATAGAACTACCATATGATCCAGCAATCTCACATCTAGGTATATATCCAAAGGAAATAAAATCACTATCTCAAACAGATATCTGCACTCTCATGTTCATTGCAGCATTATTCACAGTAGCCAAGATAGACAAACAACCCAACTGTCTGTCGACAGATGTATGGATAATAATATATATATATATATTAATCAGCCTTAACAAAGAAGGAAACCCTGCCTTTTACAACAATATGGAAACATGGATAAACCTGGAGGACTTGCTGATAAATGAAAGAAGTCATACAGAGAAAGACAAATACTGAATGATCTCACTTATATGTGGAATCTAAAAAAAGTCAAATTCACAGTAATAGTGAATAGAATGATGGTTACCAGGGGATGGAGGTGGGAGTAATAGGGAGATGTTGATCAAAGGATACCAACTGTTAGTTATAAGATGAATAAGTGCTGGAGACCTAATGTACAGCATGGTGACTATAGTTAATAATAATGTATTATATACTTGAAATTTGCTAAGAGAGTAGATCTCAAGTGTTCTCACCACACACAAAACAAAGGCAACAATGTGAGGTGATGGATATGTTAATTAGCTTGATTGGGCTAATCATTCCACAATGTATATGTATATCAAAACATCATATTGTACATATTAAATAGATACAATTTTTTTTAGATTCTTTTCCCATATAGGTCATTACAGAGTATTGAGTAGAGTTCCCTGTGCTATACAGTAGGTCCTTATTAGTTATTTATTTTATATATAGTAGTGTATATATGTCAATCCCAGTCTCCAAATTTATCCCTCCCCCCTTCTCTCCCTGGTAACTATGTTTGTTTTCTACATTTGTGACTCTATTTCTGTTTTGTATATAAGTTCATTTGTACCATTTTTTTAAGATTCCACATATAAGCGGTATCATATGATATTTATCTTTCTCTGACTTACTTCGCTCAGCATGACAATCTCTAGGTCAAGTATATTTTTAACTTTATAAGAAATTTATCTAGAGATAAATTATGTAATATATAAATTAATGAATGGATATACCATATACAAGAATTGGAAAAATTAATAATATAAAAGTGTCAATTCTCCCCAGATTGGTTTAGAAATTTAGTATAATCCCAATGACATTTCCAACAGATTTTATTGAAATTGACAAACTGATTCTAAAATTTATGTGTATTTTAAAATGTCAAGAAACCAAGACACTCTTGAGTAATTGGAATGAAATGGCAGGACTTACTCTACTCTATGTCAAGGCTTATTATAAAGTCACAATAACTAATACAAGAATTTGTTGGTCAATAAAACAGATTAGAAAATCGGTAACCAAGACCAAGCAGGACACTTTGGGGCCTTCCCAGGACAGATCCTCCTCCCCTCCTCAGCCCCCATTTCCTCTGGCTGCCTCATGTTTATAGAAAAGCTTTAGTATTCCAGGCCTGTCCTGAGTCACAAGTGGCTGGCTCAAGAATTGATGATTGAAATAATGTGAATATGTAGCAACAAAAAAATAGCAGTTGGGCTGATAACAATTTAAACAATAAATTATCCATATAGCAGATTCTTTAGTTCCTCCCTGAAAGACATAGTGTCTGATGCACATTCCTGAGTTGTTTTACAGACACTAAAATCCCCACCAGATGGAAGAAGCTAACTGCATGATGACCATGATCATGTAGCCCCCAGACTGGCTGGATTGATGATGTTAACCCCTGTGACACCAGCCTGTAACCTCACCATCAACCAATCAGAGAATTGTGCACAAACTGATCATGCACCCTGTGACTCTCTCCCCCACCTTGCCTTTATTAACACTTCCCTGAAATCACTGTGGAGTTCGGGTCTTTTGAGCATTGCGTGTAACATAGTTTGCTCATTTTTATTACTGAGTAGAATTCCATTGTATGGATATATACTACCCTTAATTTACCACACTTTCTTGATTACAGTAACTTTATAGTAACTTGATTAAGTCTTGAAATCAGGGAAAAGTCCTCCAACTTATTCTTCTTTCTTAAAATTTTTGGATAGTCTAGGTTCTTTGTCATTCATATAAATTTTAGTATTAGCTTGTCAACTTCTACCAAAAAGTCTGCTGAAATGTTTACTGTGACAATATTCAACATATGGAAAAATTTGAGGAAAATTGACTTCGTAAAATACTGAGGTAATGTCAGGATCAAGGTGGTGAAAGATATGCCTCCTTTTTGTCCTCCTTTTTAACACCTAAAAATTGGCACCCACCCACAAACAAAATACTTCTTTAGGAGTTGTGAAATCCAGCACAAGGGACCCAGGGACCCAGGAGAATTCCCACCCATTGTGCATCTGGTAGTAGACAGACATACCTCCATATGGACTGCAGAACTAGCAGAAGCCAGCAAAACTTCCACAGTCTCTCTAAGCCAAGGTTGGGGAAAACCTGGGAATGCTGTCTTGGGCAGATACCCACAGATGAGAAGGACTTTGTAGAAGTCCAGCCATCTGGAAGGGAGAGTCCAGCACACCACTGGAGAAAAACAAAAACCAAAAAAACCCCACAACCTAGAGTCTGTCATACATAGTGAAGTAAGTCAGAAAGAGAAAAACAAATACCATATGCTAATACATATATATGGAATCTTAAAGAAAAAATGGTTCTGAAGAACCTAGGGGCAGGACAGGAATAAAGACACAGACACAGAGAATGGACTTGAGGACACAGGGAGGGGGAAGGGTAAGCTGGGACGAAGTGAGAGAGTGACATGGATTTATATATACTACAAAATGTAAAATAGATAGCTAGTGGGAAGCAGCCACATAGCACACGGAGATCAGCTCGGTGCTTTGTGACCACCTAGAGGGGTGGGATACGGAGGGTGGGAGGGACACGCAAGAGGGAGGAGATATGGGGATATATGTATATGCATAGCTGATTCACTTTTGTTGTGAAGCAGAAACTAACATACTATTGTAAAGCAATTATACTCCAATAAAGATGTTAAAAAAAAAAGTGCGAGCACTAATAAAATATTTTATTCATCTCATGGATGCTTTCCACGCCATGGTGATTTTGATATTTTTGACAAGAAGAGAGCTCTTTGAAACATAAACATACGTCTTACTAGCAATGAAACAATCTTGAAATATTTGGGCAGGAATGAACTGAGTTGTATGATATTCTTTTTTGGTTGGGGGTAGGAGGATTCTTTTTTGGTTGGGGGTAGGAGGAGTGATATGGTGTCTGGAGAAAGGATTGTAAAGATGCTTGTCATACTTTCTGGCCAAGAAGCCAAATGGGAACTTTTTCAGTTAGTCCTCTTGGCTGGACTGGACTGGACCAGGACTTCTCCTGTCCCACCATCTATATGAACCAGGACCTGTTTTGAAGAAACTGAATATATTAGTATTCTCTCGTATGGAAAAGAGGAAAAATTTTTTTAAATCTTTTTTTTTTTTAATTATTTATTTATTTTTGGCTGTGTTGAGTCTTCGTTTCTGTGCGAGGGCTTTCTCTAGTTGCGGCGAGCGGGGGCCACTCCTCATCGCGGTGCACAGACCTCTCACTCTCGTGGCCTCTCTTGTTGCGGAGCACAGGCTCCAGATGCGCAGGCTCAGTAATTGTGGCTCATGGGCCTAGTTGCTCCGCGGCATGTGGGATCCTCCTAGACCAGGGCTCGAACCCGTGTCCCCTGCATTGGCAGGCAGATTCTCAACCACTGTGCCACCAGGGAAGCCCCTAAGAATCATTTTTTATTATGGATAATGCTTGCCCTAGGACCAGTAGCTCCAGAGAGAAGTTTGCCAGTTGGTAATTAATATAAAGTGTCAAAAGCCAAAAAGATATGTTTTATTGACTGCCAGAGTTGCATTCATTTTCAGTCATAAATTGATCTAAAAGAATCTGAATACGATGCTGTAGGATTGAGTCATTCCTCATGTGTTGAAAGCCCAAGATTAATCTGACTTACCAAATACCTTGGTCTCTTTCATTTATCTGTCGCAGAGAGATGTCCAGTAAGGTAGACGTCTAACAGCCATATGTAGCTATTTAAATTTAAATCGAAATTAATTAAATTAAATGAAATGTTCAGTTTCTCAGTCTCACTAGCTGCATTTCAAGTACTCAATAGCCATATGTGGCTACTGGGTACCATATTGGAAAGCACAGATAGATAACATTTCCTTGTTGCAGAAAGTTCTATTGAAGAGTTCTGGAAAAGGAAGAGAGCAAAACATGGGAACTGCAAACAGTAGAGTTATCAAGGTTTAGAACATTCCACAAAAAAAATCCCACAAAAGAAGCAGAAAAAGAATAGATGGTTTATAATATCAGTTGGAAAGGACTGGAAAATACTGCCAGAAAAATTCAAGTTGTTTGTCATTGCCACTGACTCAGGTGTTGAAAGCCTTTCCAAAATGATAGAGTCTTAATTTTTATAGATCCTCACAGGAAATATGCAAATACCCTCAAAGAAGCCGCATTGTGTGATGCAACTTAATACCGATTGTGAAAGTATCTATCCTACATTATATATTCAATATATAGTAATTGGTAGAATTATGAAGATATCCTGAAGGCACTAACCATAATATAGGGCTTCTGAGAATTAAGGGGACCTGTTTTTAGTGTTCTTCTCAAACTAGAATTCTGTCTAGATCTAGAAGTTCCCTTCCAATGCAGCTTCATATAGAATTTGCCAACAACTGAAGCAAGAATGTTTGAAGTTAAAACTTGTTTGTGTAACATTTTTATTGATTTATAAAATAGCAAATAGGAATAGAGCAATATTTATTATAGATATACTACAGATGGAAACTGTCTACGTAAAATTTAATTGTTCTTTTTCTGGTTCCTTTAAGTGTAAGGTTATGTTATTTATTTGAGATTCTTTTTGTTTGTTTTATGAAGAAGGGCCTGTATCACTATTAAATTCCCTCTTAGAACTTCTTGTTGCAGCCCATAAATTGTGGAGTGTTGAGTTTCCATTTTCATTTGTCTTGGGGTATTTTCTTATTCCCTCTTTGATTTCTTTATTGTCCCATTGTGGGGTTTTTTGGTAGCATATTTTTTAGTCTCCATGTGTTTCTTCTTTTCCCATTTTTCTTTTTGTAATTGATTTCTAGTTTTATACCATTGTGGTAGGAAAAGATGCTGGATATAATTTCAATCCCCTTAAATTTGTTGAGGCTACAGAGAAATCAGCTGATAACCTTACGGGGGTTCCCTTATATATGACTCTTTGCTTTTCTCTTGGTGCCTTTAGAATTCTCTCTTTAACTTTTGCCATTTTAATTATGATATGTCTTGGTGTGGGTCTGTTTAGGCTCATCTTTTGGGACTCTGTGCTTCCCGGACCTAGATATCCGTTTCCTTCTTTAAGATTGGAAAGTTTTCCACCATAATGTCTCCAAATATACTTTTGATACTCTTTTCTTTCTCTTCTTCTGGAACCCCTATAAGTGTGAAAGTTGGCATATTTAATGTTATCCCAGAGATATCATATGTTGCTTTCATTTTTTTTTCATTTGTCTTTCTGTCTGCCATTCTGATTGGGTGATTTCCATTATTCTATCTTCCAGATCACGTATGTGTTCTTCTGTTTCATTTAGTCTGCTATTCATTGCTTCTAGAGTGTTCTTTATTTCAGATATTGAATTATCTATTTTTGATTGGATCTTTTTAATACTGTCTAGTTCCTTGTTAAAATGATCTGTGTTTAGATCAATTCTCTTCCCTAATTCAGTTAGCATTTTTGTTACCACAAGATAATTCTTTATCTTGTAAATTGTTTATTTGTGTTTCATTATTTTTTCAGGGGTTTTCTTTGAATTGTGAATATTTCCTCTGCCTTTTTCAATTGTGAATATTTCCTTTCAATTGTGAATATTTCCTCTGCCTTTTCATTTACCTTACTTTCTCTGTCTCTATGAATTTCGTGGAAACAGTTACCTATTGTGGTCTTGAGGGAGTGTTCTTATGTGGGAGTAACTATATGCAGACTGCATGTGCCCAATGCCTTTGGTGGGAGAGCTAGATTTGATGTGGACACCAGTCACGTCTTTCCTCAGGATGTGCTGGCAGTTATCACCCTGGTACCGTGTGTGGCTGGTGATAGAGAAGCTAAAGGCTGTGTAGAGAATGAAGCAGGACTTCTTCTCTGCTCAGTGGCTGTCACTGCCCTATCGGGAACAGGGTCTGCTCTCAAGTTGCTGAGGGTTGGGCTTGAGTTGGTTTTGTTCCCTTTAAGTGTGTGTTTTTTCTTCTCCCTGTACTGGGACCTTTGCCCCAAAGGAGAAGAGTGCTGAAGCAAGTGGAGCGTGTGTGCTTACAGAGGTCTGATGACCTGCCTGTGTAGGTGTCTGTGGTTCTGCTCAGATGAAGCCCACGATCACATCATTTCCCTAGTCAGAACTGCCCCAGATCTAGTGCTGCGCTGTGGAGTGGAGTGAGCGTGCCCATGTGGCTTGGGCTGGGGCTTACAGCAAGGCAGTCATGGAAAATCTGGCACCCTGCTGCCATCAGAAGTCTGGGCTGCTTCTGGGGCACTGCTTGAGTAAGTGCCAACAATGTAAAATAGTCAAAGGGTAAAAACATCCAGTTATAAGCTAAATAAATACTAGGAATGTAATGCAAAACATTATCAATATAACTAACACTGCTCTGTGTTATATATGAAAGTATTAAGAAGTTAAATCGTAAGAGTTCTCATCACAAGGCAAATTTTTTTTCTATTTCTTTTGTTTTGAATCTGTAGGAGTTGATAGGCGTTCACTAAATTTATTGTGGTAACCACTTCATGATGCATGTAAGTCAAATCATTATGCTGTGCACCTTAAACTTACACAGTGCTGTATGTGAATTATATCTCAAAAGATCTGGAAGGAAAAAAATTAATTGGAAACTTCTTCTTCCTCTTCCTTTTCAAAGTAGAATTTCTTCATTTCCTTATCCTTGCTCTCCTCCCTCCCTTCTCTTCTCTGAGTAAATAAAGCTTTAAAACTTTGTGGAATTCCCTGGTGCTCCAGTGGTTAGGTCTCCACTCTTCCACTGCAAGGGACACAGGTTTGATCCCTGGCTGGGGAACTAAGATCTGTGACGCAGCCAAAAAAAAAAAAAAAAAACTTAAAAACTTTTGTATAATGAAATAGGAAATGAATTAAAGTGACTTTTACACATCATAAAATTAATTTCCCCAACACTGCTGTAGGCAAAAACTTTCAAATGTATATAACTTTATTCATTTCAAATCATTCCCTACATATTTTAAAGTATGTATCTTAAATATATCAAGTTAAAATATCATATCAGTATAATACAATTAAATACACTAACTCACAATCATATCTTTATCATGAAATGTTAGGACAATGGAAAGCTTATGCCTATAGAAATTGTGCTATAAAACTAGTAAAATTCAATCATAAAATGCTAAATCAAGCCCAAAGGTGGTGTTGTCTTTTTGTGAAGTTAATGTAATGGATCGGACAAGCATGTGTAGCTATCAGGCCAAACATCAAGGGTCTACCTTTAAAAACCAAAAACATCAAGATCCAAGCTAATGGTTTAAGTCACTTGGTGATGGTTGGCCATTCTACCTTATGTAACCATGAGAATGATTCAGGGTCCCATGGCTAGCTAGGATTTCAAGGCCATGTATAAAAATCCAGAATCTCCTCATTGGTTTATACGTTTCCTTTTCTCAGTTTGACGAAATTGGGCCTGGAGAAGATTGCCATCAAGGGGTCCACCTTAAGTCTCCTTGCTTTCTGAAACACTTGCCTCCTTTTTCACTCTGCCTTCCACTACCCAACACCATCTGTCCATGGAAGATGAAAACTTAGCCAAGATGGGCCACAAATATTAGGTCTTGTCTAACTTGTAACTGTGTCCCATGAAATGTAAACACTCGATTTGCATACATACTATATCTTTATTCTTACATTCAGTTAGGTATCATTTTTCTCAACGGGATTGTGTAACTTCACCTCTGCCAACAAAGAATTCATGTCAAAACATATCAGATATGCCAAAATGTTATATAAGCTGACAATATTATCCTCTATCACATTGTCATTAACTACTTTTATTTTAACTAAAGCAGTTGAGAACATTTCATTTTACTTTTCTAGACCCTGCCCCACAGGTGCTTGGAAACTTTTCTTTCAACCTTTTGTATTTTCTATGTCACCTTCTATTTTACTCTTGCCTACCTCTGGTTCCCTCTTTCAACAGCTCCGGAATTCGCTTCACGCATTATGCATCCCCGTGGATGGCAGCACCGGCAGGAACTCTCATTAGCTATTCAGTAGTTGTTTGAACAGTTGTAAAAGTCTCCCGGATATTTCCATGCATTTGTGAGCATCCTAACCTTTAGCTCCTAAAGACACTGCTGTCCAAATCTACACAGTACAAAGACTCTTCATATTACTGGTAATCCATTTGCTTATTTTGTATGGCAATAGCTTCTTTAGAAAAATTGCATGTGATCTCGCTGAGATACAGTGAGGTCGTTCCCACAGACTACAATGTTTTCCCTAGTTGGCATTTTCAGGAAATCTGAAAATTGTACGTCTATTGAACTGAACTATGGAAGTGATTGTTAGTGTACTTGTTTTCTGACTAGATATTAACTGGAACTATCCTGATAAGTTTCTAATATCTTTATTCATTTATTTTATCCTACAAGTAAACATAAAGTTTCTGGATCAACAAGACTATTGTAGCAATAAACACATCAGTTCCTCATGCCTCAATCTGTTCCCCTTCTGAAGCTATATTATGATTAGGCCCATGGCACAAAGGATTTCTCTTGTGCCATAGGAGAAGAACCCTAGACTTACGAATCCAGCAGTTTAAATAGGAATAGGACAGTTGTTTAGTTGCCACCTCACCTCCTAGGAGAGGGAAAGAAAACTGCTCCACTGGAATGTAAATGGCTGGCTCCATGACCCAGAGTTGCATCCATCTTTGAATGTGAACAAATTTTCTCAGGAAGAGAAAAGGGAAAGTCCCTACCAAAGAATGAAAGCAACTGATTCCAGGGAAATAAGATTCATTACTCTTTGAATGGGAGCAAATCATTCTAGGTCTAACACTTTTTAACTTCCAAGGCTTGTCCTTTCATTCAAGTTGAAGATTTATTTGCTCAGAAAGTACTAACTAGGCAGAAATATTAAAATATTCATTTCTGCAAAGTACCTTGTGTACACCGAGTAAACTTGAGTATAGGATCAGGCAGCCATAGATACATTAGGTCAGAGATAAGTTAACTACAATCTCCAGATACTACTTTTAAATCTAAGAAGCAACTTAATCTTCATCTACTGAGCACTATCAGGCCACAATACTGAGTTCTATACCAGGTAGTGCAGATTACACAGGTCTAGCATTTAGTAAGGACATATATGTCATACCTCACCTTTTTGCTAAGCATCTCTTCTATAAATAAGAATATGGATAAATGAAAAAATGGTATGTTAACTTCTCTCCCAAAATAATAGTTTTCTCACATTATTTATTCCTTGACAAGACTTTAAATTAATTACCATTATAATGTATCTGTAAGTCACACAATTCAAACTATAAAGTCTTTGGAGTTCATAGGTAAATTGCTATCTGTGGTTCAGTAAAATATTTTCTCTGTAGGCTTATTCTTTTAAAAATGAATGAATAAGTTCAATGGATTTCATGAAGAATGTAGTCTATTTATATTGGGAGTTTATATGAAAATATGTCATGTGTAAACTTGGTCTAGAAAGATCACCATAATAGATGTTTAGGAGTTACGCTAAGATAAACTTCAGAGAGTGGGAGAGGCCATAATCTTCAAGACCAAGTGAGTGATGCCTCTGCTAGGGCCAGTTAAGTCAGATGGTATCAATAAGTACTGATTCAGGAAAAACAAGATCAAGACCAGGAATTCCAAAGAAAGAGAAAACCAAAGTCCAGGCTTCATAACACCCACCCTATCTGCTTGAATTACACCTTTGGAATGAGTGCAAAGATCATTCTGAAAAAAGGCCTCTCTCTTATTCTGTCTACCTTGAAATACAATTGAAATACATTAATTTATACATTTTTTTTCTTTTTTTTTTATTGGAATATAACTGCTTTACAATGTTGTGTTAGTTTCTGCTGTACAACGAAGTGAATCAGCTATATGTATTAATTTACACACATTTAAAAGGCACAATTTTATGAGTTTTACTACATGTATACATCCAGAAAACTAATATCCTAATCAAGATACCAAACATTGTCATCACCCCCAAAAAGTTTCCTCGTGCTCCTTACTAATTTATCCCTTTATAATTGTCCTCAGCCAAACACTGATCTAATTTTAGTCATCATGGATCAGTTTTCACTGTCTATAATTTTATATAAATTGAATAACACAGAGGTATTTTTTTGTCTTTTTAAAAACAATGTCCTACGTTTATTCATATTATATTCAGAAGCACAAAGAAAACAGATTTTCTTTATTTTCAATTAACGGATGCAACGTTCACCTGAGGCGCCCCCCACCTCCACACACACACACACACACACACACACACACACACACACACACTCACTCCTGAGTGTCTGGGCAAAGGATGGTGGTGGAGGCCAATACAGAGTAATAAATTTATTCCAGGATGGTTAACATTTGTCCATTATAATAGATTGCATGTATTTTAAATTTACATATTTTCTTTTAGATCATTCATTTCTCTCAGATCCACCTTTTCCCCTGCTCCTCTCGAAACCTGAGTGCTCCTCTCCAAGCCAACCTGGAATGACTGTGAAAGTCACAAAGCTTAAGCTTCAAAACCCTCACTTGCATAAGTCCCTTCCAGGGCTCTCTAATTGACTCACAATGTGATATATTTTTACAAAATTTGAAAATCAACATATATTAACCACAATTGATGAAGACCATTGGATGTTTCCACTCTCATTTCCTCTTTGTCACTGTTCCCCTTTGGTTTGCTAGTGCTGGCATGGCCATGGGAAGTTTTGGAATTTGCCTATGGACACTTAGCTGAGAATATATATAGTCTAAATATAGGGTAATATATTTTTGTAGTTTGCAGTAATTTCTGTGTAAGTAAATTATTTATAACAGTCTTGAAAGGCTTCTAGGAAAAATGTAGTCAGTTTAGAGAGTACTTAAGTATTTAGGGAGACTTGAACTGTCCTGAAATTTTAAAGCACACATATGACAAAACCTTGACAGAGGGCTTTCCAGATTTGACAGTAATGATAAAAAACTCATGGCATTACTAAATTATAAGTTGTGAAGTCGAAACGAACTTTTCTTAAACTGATGCTATTTTTTAAGAAATTAATTTTAAATAGACAATTTTTGAGATATAATTGATATATAACATTGCAGTAGCTTCAGACGTACAACATAATGATTCGATTTTTGTATAGTTTGCAAAATGATCACCACAATAAGTCTAGTTAACATCCATTACCACACATAATTACAAATTTCTTTTCTTTTGATGAGAAAATTTTAGATCTACTCTTTTAGCAACTTTCAATTATACAATACAATATTATGAACTAGAGTCACCATTCTGTATATTACATACCCATGACTTACTTACTTTATAGCTGGAAGTTTGTACCTTTTGATCCTATACACTCATTTCACCCATCCCTAACCCCCACCTCTAGCAACAACCAATCTCTTTTATCTATGAGTTCAGTTTTCATTTGTTTGTTTCTTGAGATAACATATAAGTGAGATCATATGGTTTTGCCTTTCTCTATGATTTACATCACTTAGGATAATGTCCTCAAGGTCCATCTATGTTGTCCAAAATGTCAAGATTCTTTTCATTTTTATGGCTGAATTTTTTAGATAGATTCATAGGTAGGTAGATAGATAGATAGAGATATCACATTTTCTTTATCCATTCATTCATTAATGGACTTATATTGCTTCCATGTTTTGGCTATTATAAATAATGTTGCAAAGAACATGGGGGTGCATATTTCTTTTCCAGTTAGTGTTTTCCTTTTCTTTAGATGAATATCCCAAAGCAGAATTACTGGATCATTAATACTTCTGTTTTTAATATTTTGAGGAACCTCCATACTGTTTTCCATACTGGCTGTACCAATTTATATCCCCACCAATGGTGCATAAGTGTTCCGTTTTCTCCACATCTTTGCCAAAACTTGTTATTTCTAGTCTTTTGATAATAGCCATTCTAATAGGTGTAAGTTGATATCTCATTGGGGTTATAATTTACATTTACCTGATGATTAGTGATGTTGAGCACCTTTTCATGTATCTGTTGGTCATTTGTTCGTCTTCTTTGGGAAAATGTCTATCCAGGTCCTCTGGCCATTTTTTATGTTGAACCGTTTTCTTGTTATTGAGTTGTGTGAGTTCTTTATATATTTTGGATATTAACTCTCTATCAGACATAATTTGCAAATATTTTCTCCCGTTTGGTAGATTGACTTCATTCTGTTAATGGTTTCCTTTGCTGTGCAGACGCTTTTAAGTTTGATGTTGTCCTGCTTGTTTATTTTAGCTTTTTTTGCTTGCCATTTTGGTGCTAAATACAAAAACATCATTGCCAAGATTGATGTCAAGGGGCTTACTCCCTATTTTTCTTCTAGGTGTTTTATGGTTTCAGATCTTACATTAAAGTCTTTAATCCATTTTGAGTTAATTTTTGTGCATGGTATAATATAGTGGTCCAGTCTCATTCTTTTGCATGTGGCTATCCAGTTTTTCCAACACCATTTATTGAAGAGGCTCTCTTTTTTCCACTGTATGTTCTTAGCTCTCTTGTTGTGAACTAATTGACCATATATGTGTGCATTTGTTTCTGGGCTCTCATTCTCTTCCATTGATCTATGTGTCTGTTTTTATGTCAATACCATACTGTTTTGACTACTATATCTTTGTAATATAGTTAGAAATCAGAAAGTGAGATGCCTCTTGCTTTATTCTTCTTTCTCAAGATTGCTTTGGCTCTTTGTGGTCTTTTATGTTTTCATACAAATTTTAGGATAGTTTATTTTATTTCTGGGAAAAATGCCTTTGGAATTTTGATAGAGACTGCATTGATCCTACAGACTGCTTTGGGTAATATTGAGAATTTAACAATATTAATTCTTTCAATCATGAGCACAGAATATCTTGATGTATATTTGTGTCTTCTTCAATATCTTTCATTAATGTCTTATAGTTTTCAGTGTATAGGTCTTTCACCTCCTTGGTTACCTTTATTTCTAGGTATTTTCTTCTTTTCAATGCTATTGTAAGAGGGATTTTTTTTTTCATTTCTATTTCTGATAGTTCATTTTTAGTGAATAGAAATGTAACACTCTTTTGTATATTGGTTTTGTATCCTGAAACTCTACTGAATTTGTTTGTTCTAACTTTTTTGATGGAGTCTTTAGGGTTTTCTATATTTAATATCTGTCATCTGCAAATAGTGAAAGTTTTACTTCTTCTTTTATTTTTTTATTTTTTA
The DNA here is from genome assembly GCF_009873245.2 of Balaenoptera musculus. NCBI lineage: Eukaryota > Metazoa > Chordata > Mammalia > Artiodactyla > Balaenopteridae > Balaenoptera > Balaenoptera musculus. The sequence continues at coordinate 38,036,978 of NC_045800.1, read as the reverse complement.
AATTTATTTATTTATTTAATTTATTTATTTTTGGCTGCATTGGGTCTTCGTTGCTGTGCGCAGGCTTTCTCTAGTTGCGGTGAGCGGGGGCTACTCTTCATTGCGGTGCGTGGGTTTCTCATTACGGTGGCTTCTCTTGTTGTGGAGCACGGGCTCTTGGCACGCAGGCTCAGTAGTTGTGGCACACAGGCTCAGTAGTTGTGGCGCATGGGCTTAGTTGCTCCATGGCATGTGGGATCTTCCCAGGCCAGGGATTGAACCCATGTCCCCTGCATTGGCAGGCAGATTCTTAACCACTGCACCACCAGGGAAGCCCTACTTCTTCTTTTAGAATTTGGATGCCTGTTTCTTTTTTTCACTCCATAGAATGATTCTGGGACTCATCCATGTTGTTGCATGTAATAGTAGTTTGCTCATTTTTACTACTGAGTAGAATTCCATTGTATGGATATAGAAATATTTTGTTTACCACACTCTCTTGCTTATAGTACCTTTACAGTAACTTAAGTCTTGAAATCAGAGAGAAATACTCTGACTTGTTTTTTTTCTTTTATTTTCTTTGAATATTCTAGTTCTTTGCTTTTTATATTAATTTTAGTATCAGCTTGTCAATTTCTACCAAAAAGTTTGATAAAATTTTTACTGGGATTCTACTGAATATAGAAAAAAATAGAAAAATTTAAGAAAAGTTGACATTTTAACAATAATAAGTGACATCAGCATCAAGGTGATATAAAATGTCCCTCCTTTTTGTTCCCCTTTTTAACAACTAAAAATCAATATCCATCACAAACAAGAAAGTCTCTTTGGGAGTTGTGGAATCCAGCACCATATTACCAGGGACCCAAGAAAAGTCTAACCCACCTGTGCAGCTGGTAGGCAGACACACCTCCGTATGGGCTGTGGAACCAGCAGAAGCCATTGAAACTGTCCCAACTCTTCATAGCTGCAACTGGGAAAACCTGGGGAATGCCGATGTGGGCTGACACCTGTGGATGAGAAAGGCTTTATAGAAGTCCAGCCATCTGGAAGGGAGATTCCAGCACACCACTGGAGAAAAGAAAAATATGACTTTGAAAACCCTAGAGAGGATCCCGGTATACCAGTGCTGCCCCTGTACTGTATTGTACACATAACATTTTGGTTAAGGTGGTAGACCTCCTATTAAGTGTTCTTAATAAAACAACATTTCAATAAATAAATAAATAAAACTTCATTTTTTCACATGTGCAATACTTGGTATTAGTTATTTCATAATTTAGGCAAAAACAACCATCAAAACCTTTTGATAAAAGTTGTTTTTCTCTCAGATTTTGAAAAGTATACCAGGGGGTCATACTGACTGTTTTAAAGTAAATATAATTCTTTATGGGTTCAAGTGCTCCTACCCAAGTGTGGGAAAAAAGTTGATAGCTGCCAGAATCAAGAAAACTCAGAAAATGAGGATGTTGGAGGCAGAGTTTCAGGAGGTGACAAATCAAAAAGAATGAATCTCTAAGGATGTATTGGAACCATATCCTCTTGTGAATTTACTACTTATGCAATATTTGACTTGCCATTTGGCAAATATGCGAGTTCACTGGAAATGCAGTGACTACACATTTTTAGGAAAGGTCACCCAAAACACACACATGTACGCCTATATATACATGGGTATTTAGTGAGAAAGAGAAGGAAGAAGAGAATTAAGTTTTTCATTTACCTTCAAGAAAGCATTCAGTGTGGTGACAGTGAGTATGACTCTCTGGTGTTATAAAGTTTACTTAATATACTTCAAAATTAATATATTGATATGTTTTGTGAACTTTATTTCTACCTTAGGTAAAATATAATTTTCCATTGATTTTTTTAAGCTTGATTATATGTATATAAAAATTTTTTTTTCTAGGAAGTTTCTTCTCTCTTTTTCTCCTTTGGGGCTTGATTTCAGGACATTTGAAAAAAAGAAAGAACAAGCAATGCTCTGAATGTATAACAGGAACAAGCTGTATTACCAATGGGCTCTACCTCCTCACTATGCAGTTTCTAACTTGAAATCAAACCTGACTGTTTCTCAAACCAATATGGGTAGAATGGTACTCTATTCACGATCTCTACGGGAAGTGGCAAGGAGTTTGAAAACATATTCAGTATTTATTAACATATTCAGTATTTATTAACAATGTATGTGGGGTATTTTGGAAAAATTCATTTATTTTAGTGATTCAAATAACATTCAAGGAATGTTTATGGTGTTTATAGTTATGAAAAAAGGCCAGTTTGGCAGACTTGACCAGATTAGGTCCCTCACAGTCACCAATCCTAGTATCCTATATAAATATCATTCTCCTTCACTCTCCCCCTCTCACCCCTACCTCTTACCTTCCTTTCTGCCTTCTCTCCTAGTCTTCCTCTACCGTCAAAACCTGAGAGCTTTGAATTGAGCTTTTTACAGCCTTGGTCAAAACAACATACACAAATTTGTTTCTTAAGGAACAAATAATCCTAATAAGCCTTGCTGTGGTTCATATAGTGAATGAGAAATAATTTTTATTTTAATTTTTGATAAAAGATAAAGGGCCATAGGCAGCTCTTAGGAATAGTAGGGTCAGTCATTTTAAATTTAATTTTAGCTCTTAGTTAGAAAGTATGAGGCTAACAAAGAGACTTATTAGGTTTGAGCAGTACTACTAATAGTATAATTAATTTTCATTTATTGAGCAGCAAATGTTTATGGAGCCAAGGACTGAGAAGGATGCTGTATAGCTACCTTGGTACCTAGTCATCCTTCTGTTTGACTATATCTAAAGCTTCAGTTTACTTATGGGATTTTAAGAGCAAGCACATAGGCCCTGAGTAGACCTGAAGTAGAAGGGAATGAGAAATGCATGGACAGTACAGGTAAGAGAGCAAGTAGAAAGAGCTGGTACTGCTGAACTATCACTACATTATAAGTCTCTTGAAGGCAGAGAACATGCCATTCCTTCATGTATCCCTCAGGCTAACATTTTCCTTGTCGAATAAACATGTCAAGTTTAGAGCAGAAGACTGCAGCTGTGGAAACTACAGCCACATTTGGATATGATGGTTTCAAAAAGAGGGTAGGGGAAAATAAAAGTCTGAAACTTCGAAAAAATTACAAGGTTGCAAATGGAACACAGTGGAGCATTTCCAAGGTCGGGGTGGGAGCAGGATTATGCTAGTGCAGGCATCCCTTAGGAAAAGTATCCATTAGGGAGAGGGGAAGAGTTGATGGAGATCTTTGCAGTAGGAATGGAGAGGAATCAGGACACCTAGAAGTTCAAAACAGAACAATGGTCACTGATTTAGTGTGCATCATGTGTAGTACAGCGAGTGAACAAGAGTTATTTAATAGGTCATCTTTGAATCCAGATATTTTAAAGCAATAATAGAAAAATTTCTCTGTATTGTCAATGTCTGAGTAACATTTAGTCTGCCATTCTGAGGGAATTAAAGGAAGTTCTCACATACAAAACAGACAGACTTCCCTGTTTTATTCACAGTTTCAAAAAAGACGATCATTCCGGGTATTAATTCTCTCTCCCTTTTCTGACAGATGGTATATCAATTTCCTAGGACTGCCGGAACAAAGTACCACAACTGGGCGGCTTAAAATAACAGAAAATTATTGTCTTACATTTGGGGAGTCTATAAATCTAAAATCAAGGTGTCTGAAGGGCCATGCTCCCTCCGGAACATGTAGAGGAATCCTTCATTGCCGCTTCCTGGTTTCTGGTGGTTGTCCAGCAGACTCTTTTGCCCCTTGGCTCGCAGCTGAATAGCTTACATCTCTGCCTTTATTGTCACATGGTATTCTCTCAGTGTGTCTCTGTCTTCACATGGCCATCTTCTTAAAAGGAGACCACTCATATTGGATTAAGTGTTCACCCTACTCCTGTATTTCCTCATCTTAACTTAAATTACGCCTGTAATAACCCTATTTCCAAATGCAGTGACATTCGGAGGTATTGAGCTGAGGACTTGAACATATCTATTTTTCGGGTTGTCAGGGGGAAACCAACTCAAACCATAACAGATGGTAAATGGTAGCTCTGACATCAAGGCTACAAGGGTAGGTTGATAAATAAAAGGTCCTCTGGGAAAATAGAATCATGTATAAAGCTGAATAAATTACCAGAATAGCAGAAGTGTTGTGAAAACCTACTAATTGACAAAGTGATGAGAAACAAGGAGAACAGTAGGACAGATAAGGTAATAAATGGAAAATCTATGAAGCAAATAGCAAGGCAGCTCAATATCATGACTTTATGTTATATTGTAACATTTACAACATGCAAAATTTTTTTATGCTCCTGTCAGTTTGTTTAGATTATTATTAAAGTGAAGGTACAACATTTTGAAACTCAGGTAGAGATTTTGCGGACACTCATGGCTAAGGCTAGAAACCTGGTTTGAGAAATGGGTTGGAAGGACAGACAATCCTGGGGAGGTGAGCAGACAGGACTACACTGCTGAGTCCATTATGATGGGGCACAGTGTGGGGCTGGACTCCTGCCCTCCGCCCGCCCCATGCCCCAGCCCCCCCAGCCCTCTCCCTGTGACAGGCAAGCCTGAGAGTGTCCTTCCCGTGGTTTTGATCACATGGGAATCTGCAGGTTCCAGACAGAAGTCAAAGTCCTTCTTTGATGAGGCCTTGATGAGGGATCCTGGACTGGACATGCCCTTTTCTGGGCTTTGGTCTTCATCTGGGCACATGATGCACTCCACTGCAGGATTCTTTACACATCTGTCTCTCTCCTCATGATGCGGTGAGTTCTCTGAAGACAAGACCCTGTTGGACCTCATATACCAAGCACTGGATCCTCGGACCCGGGTCCTCCTGCCATCTGCCGGCCTTGCTCCCTCTGCGGCGAGTCCTTGTTCTCAGGCTCTCCTTAAACACAAACATCATGCAATAACTTTTTTCCCCTAATAGGTTGAAAATGTGGTGGCTACTTGTAGCAATGTGTTTCATCCACATGTTTGGAAATTCATTTTGTTTCCTGGGAAAAAAAGCGATGAACCCTGAAGCCAATATGAATATTGTAAGTTATTCATATCACTAATATTTAAAAAACAACACTTCCAAAGATATTGACACTATTGCTCTCATTAATTCTTTATGATTTATTATAAAGTCTGAAAGATTTCTTTACATAGTACATGTTACCCCAACCAATAAGAAATTCTATTTTAATAATCAAAAGTGGCCAAGCATACTCATGAAGCTAAATGTTTTGTCTTTTCTGCATTCAGAGTCAGATGATTTCCTACTGGGGTTACCGAAGTGAAATGCATGAAGTTATAACTGCAGATGGTTACGTCCTTCAGGTCTATCGGATTCCTCATGGGAAGAATGATGCTAATCATTTAGGTAGGATTGGTATGAGGGAAAAAAATGAGTGTCTCAAATCCTGAATCAAATACATTCCAGTCAAAAATATTCTAATCATAAAACACTAGATTAAGTTATTCAAAAAAAACCTGAACCACCTTGGTCTCTGAGATTAAGCTGAGGGTCTGAGTGATACCAGATTTACATTGGTTTCTCTGATGTGAAGCACACTGGCCCATGATATTAGTTTGTCGTTCTGGGTGGAAACTCAGAGCCCCTGAATAGAAGACCCACTTAATTAACATAATGCTGAATTTCCTTAGAATATAATTTTTTCAATAGCTTTTTGAGGTTTAATTGGCATACAATCAACTGCACATATTTAAAGTGTACAATTTGACACGTTTTTTCATCTGAGAAACTGTCACCACAATTAAGATAACGTATTCAGAAATATTCACCTCACCAAGCAAACTTTTTAAATTCTAGTCATATAAAAGCCTGTTTCTATCTTCATGTTTATCTGAGAATAAGGAGTGAGTTTATAAAGCTTTTAACAATTTTCTTCTTTAGGTCAGAGACCTGTTGTGCTTCTGCAGCATGGTTTCCTCGCATCGGCCACAAACTGGATTTCCAACCTACCCAGCAACAGCCTGGGTTTCCTCCTGGCGGATGCTGGATATGATGTGTGGCTGGGAAACAGCAGAGGAAATACCTGGGCCAGGACAAATTTATTCTATTCACCAGACTCAGCTGAATTCTGGGCTTTCAGGTAAAGAAAAGGGACGATTGAAAATAAATATTGAGTTAAAAGGCGTGGGTATTCACTGTTTCCAATCCAGCCTCATTTTAACAAATTACACTCCAAATAGGAGGAGAAGGAAGTCATCTTCATTCTAATACATTTTTGGATTCTTCCTTACACCTCATTCCAAGGGTAGCCTTTCCTCCAAACTGTCTGTGATCCCAGCAACCACTATTACGGGATTCCCTGAATATGCTTTTCCACAAGGAATGAGCGAAATGACTGAAGCAAGGAAATTTGCTGCCCCCAGCAGATTCTGAAGGAACATCCACACGGATTACTAGAAGGTTAAACCCAGTTGGGGTTCATGAATAGCACCTGTCATCGTCAGTATTCAAGTGGAGGTGGGGAAGACAATGAAATTCTGACACCATGGGGAGATTATCAAAGATTTCCTCTCACTGGCCCTCTTGTGCCTTATTCCTAGAAATTACTAATGGAAGTGGAGAAGAGAATTTGCCCGATGATGCTGAGGTGCAAAGGTGCTCTTAGAAGTTCCAGGAAGTGAAAGAAGCTCGCGTGTTCCGAGTGTAGCGAGGAAGAGGGCGAGTGAGAGGAGGGGAGACTAGAGATGCTGACAAGGGCCAGATCAGGCCAGGCTGAGTAGGTCTTGGTGAAGGCCTTGGAGTTCATTCTAAGTGTAATGAGAAGCTTCTGGAAAGTTTTCAACAGGGTAGTGGCATAGCCTGTTCTCATTTTCAAAAGGTTATTCTGGCTGATTTGTAAACAATAAAATAGAGCATCTGTTCATATTACATGGCAGTGGAACACAACATACAAATGATGATTAAATCTGACATTCAGGTTCAAGGGTAGAAGTATTCCCCAGCTACAGCTACTATTGTGTTTGGGTTAAATTGCAGCTGTAATGCTGTGCTTCAGAAATGATGTCAGCTGTTTATGAGATGCCACCCCAAAGAGCCCCTGACACTCACTAATAGTCTATAAGCAGCAATGCTTAGAGAATCTAGTTTTCTATTTCTCAAAGGAAACCTTAGCTGAAATAGGTTTGACTTAGAGAAAGTATAGCAAGGAAATATATTCAATTTTATTCTGTCTTTTTTTCTTGCAGCTTCGATGAAATGGCTACATATGACCTTCCATCCACAATCAACTTCATTTTAAATAAAACTGGACAGAAGAAGCTACACTATGTTGGCCATTCCCAGGGCACCACCATTGGTAGGTAACAGCAGTTAGCAGGTAGTTTAGTTCATATAGACCCCTTCCCAGTGGTTATGCAGACATGCTGGTCATCATGCTAATTGCTTTCCAGTCATTATATAATGTCTACAGCAACCCAATGATACAAGACCATTATTATTCCTATTGTATATATAATGAAATTAAGAGCAGGTAAATAAATAGTTCGTGTAAGGTAACACAGTTATTACAAATAGGGTAGCTCAGATACCAGGTCAGGAAATCTGACGCCCAAACCAATGCTCTGAAACTTTGTACCACACAGGCTCTGGTCTAAGTTTATTCCATTCACTCAACCATATTTATGGAGCACCTATAATGTATCCTAAGAATACAGCAAAAATTAAATAGTTTAAAATCTCTGTCTTCCTACTACTTATACTCTAGCAGGAGAAGGTAGAGAAAATAATAAAAATAAAAAAGTAAAATATATACTACGCTAGATAATGATAATACTATGAAGAGAAAAATAAATCAGGGGGTCAGATTAGGGAGCATCAGAGGGGTACACAGCAATTTTATACCAGGAACACCACCAAATACTTTCTAAGTAAACATGAAGGAAGTCAGTGAGCCAAGCTCATACCTGGAAGACTGATATTCCAGGAAGAGGGAACAGATAGCACAAAAGATCTGATGCTACAGCACACGCAGCACATTCAAGGAACAGCAATGGGGCTGTTCATTGTGTGGATGAATCAGATTGAGAGAGACAGAGATGAGTTGGGTGGGAGTGGTGAGGAGGGCCGACTATTCAGGGCTTTTGGGGCTGTTGTAGGGATTTTTGCTTTCGCTCTGAGTGAAAAGGAAGCCATAGAAAAGTTTGAGTAGAGGAGTTACATGATCTGACATGTTAACAGGATCCTTCCAGTTGTTGAAGGAAAACAGGGCTGGAGCAGAGAAAGCAGTCACTGAACTCTTACTGTAACCCAAGGGAGAGATGATAGTGACCTAGAAGAGGGGGTGGTAAAGATACCTGGTTAGGTTCTAGACGTATTTCATATATATATAGAAAGGGGGGGGGGGGAACCAGCAGAATTTGCTTAATAATGGATATAGAGTGTAAGAGAAAGAGGAGTCAAGGATGACACCATGATTTATGGCCAGAGCACGGAGATGATGGAGATGCCATTAACGAAGACGAGGGAGACAGTAAGAACAGCTGAGGTGGTGGGGAGACCAGGGGCTCAGTTCTGGACCCAAGTGTTAGGTGCTATTGGAGATCCAAGTGGAACGTCAAGCAATCAACTGTAGATACAAATCTGGAGTTTAGGAGGGAAGATTGGGCTGAAAATACAAAATGCGAATCATCAGTACATGAGACAGGATGCAATAACCAAAGAATTGAGCTCAGACAGAAAAGAGGAGGGGTCCAAGCACTAAGGCCTGGGCCACAGTTGATTTGGAAGATGAGGACGAATCAAGTGAATAAACTGGAAAATAATGGTGACTGTGGCGTAAGGGAAGCCAGGAATGTCTAGTGTTCTGGAAGACAAGTAGAGAAAGTGTTATTAGGAAAATACTGCAGTCAACTGTGGAAGAGGCTTTGATCAATCATGTGAAATGAAGTCTGAGAACTGACCATTGGTTCTGGCAACCTAGAAGCTAAAAGGGGACCTTTCTAACAGCAACTTTGGTGGAATGGTTGGGACAAAAGCATAATCAAGGAAATTTAAGAGACCATGAGAGAAACTGTAAAGGGAAGAGAAAGGATGAAAGCAGAAGGGGGAGTAGGGAATTATATGGGAGAAATAATGGTGTATTTTTTATGCTGATCCTCACAGTGAGCCAGTGACATTACTTCCTACTACAATTCTAAGCAATCCGAATGTCCATATATGGACATATTCAGGAAAGTGGATGAAATAGTTGGTAGAAGCTTGTGGAAGTTCTCTTCCCACTGCTTGTTCATCCTAAAGCATGGATCCCACTGGTAGAATTTTAGACAGAAAAAAGGGTCAGTGAGGAAGAGCTTCCCAATGTTTCTGTCATTGTGTAATATGTTATGGGCCCAAGGAGATGAGGATTTGCGCTATTTTTTTTTTTTTTTTAATAAAAGCACTTTTAGAGGAAAGGGCAAAAAAGCAGGACTAGGCAGAGGGAGAAGTTGAGCAGTGATGCAGTCCCCAGAAGTCCTCAGCCAGCTCTGTACGAGATGGCTCTTCAGAGTCTTCATCAGTGGGACTAGCTGACTGGCCCTTTACCCACTTGTTGACCAGTCATTCAATGCAGGATGACCCAGGAAGGGACCTTGGGTTCTCTCGAGCAAATGCAAAATCAAAAGTCTCCCTGCAGCTTCAGCTGAATAAATGCCTTGTACTCGAAGAGAAATCAGGGCAATGAAGAACAGCAACAAAACACATGGTTAACCATGGATTCAAATTCTTTGTTAAAAAGTGAGAAATGTTCTAGATTCCTAAAATTTACTCCTTTAGTTTCCAAAACTATCCAAACTTTAACCCTTCTGGATGGAAATCTACCTCAACTTATGACCAATGCCCATGCTTTTTAAAATAGAACATGTTGAACATAGCTTAACTTTTTTTCAATGATATAGGGCTATAAAATGATTGCATTTAGCTGAAATGCAACAATTTCCTTCGGAGTTATTGCTATCAATAGAACTGCTTGTCCTGACACAAAATAACTCCAACCTACCAGTCTCTTGAGTATTTAAATTTTGCACTTCTTTCATTTGAACTTCTTTTCATTCTTCTTTCTCACCATTGGATAGTTGTCATTATGTCACCATACTCATAAATTTCGGGAAGTTTTTTCTGCCTTCTAATTTACATCTTCCAATCAATCTGGTGTGTACTTGAAAGTTAGATAAGTATCCTTGATAGAATTGTGTCTAAAGTGGGATTAAGTTTATTCTGAGAAGTCACCTGTCCTGACCTTATATGGACCCATGGACACCCACTCAGGCTCCTTGCGTGTGATTCTTGCTTACTCTGGGTGATCTGTTGGCTGATATCTGCAGAGTTAGGCAACCAGATAAAGAATCCCTTAATAAACAGAGTGCTCTTGGAAAGACCATTCTTCCTCCACTGGGATCAGGCTGGATATTATGTAACTGAGGCCATTGTATAAATCGGAAAAATTTTGTTTCAGGGCATTATTGAGTCTCATCGATATGTCATTATTAACAGTAGGGAGAGATTGTCCTATGTAATTCAACTGTAAAGAATTTAAGTTGATAATTCTTTGATTAGAACCCAGTCTATTTATATGCTACTGTTCATGAAAACAATTAAAATCAGACGGGCTGAGAATGTTTATTGTATATAGATGTTGGAATTATCTCGGCTTCTCATTTGTCAAGCATTTACTATGTGACTAGTTCCTGGTAAATACTTTACATGATTCACCTCAAGTACTTCCTAAACAACCCAAGGAAGCATTCATTATTACATGCATTTTTAGATGAGGAAACTAAGGCTCTTAGAGTTTAGGTGACTTTTCCAATATCACAAAGCTAATAAATCACAGAACCAGGTTTCAAACTCTGTTTGGACATATTTCAAATTTGTGCTTTAACCTTTCCACTCATATACCCTACTCATATTAAATGTTAATTATCTCATTGTTATGAGATTAGATAATTTTAAACTGAACCAAACCTGTTGTAATATAAATTATAACATTTTTGTTACCACATGATTATTCTAAAGTTGGCCTATTTTCTAAAGTCAGATGAAAGAGTTTATTACAACTATCAAAAAGTTCTATCCTCATGTTCCTAGAGAGCATCTATGAAAATAAAACAAATATACTAAAATATGATCATTTTGTCAATTTCAGGTTGTCCCAGATGGCACCCCTAGTAAGTCCAAAGTAATGTCACACTTGTAAAGCACACACGCACACACACACCTTTTCACATTTTCTTGTTCTTTTTCAGGTTTTATAGCCTTTTCTACCAATCCCACGCTGGCTCAAAAAATCAAAGCCTTCTATGCATTAGCCCCAGTTGCCACGGTGAAGTATACCAAAACCCAGCTGAACAAACTTGCACTCATTCCTCCCTTCCTCTTCAAGGTATGTGATTCCCTTTAACTGGGTCTAAGATATTAAATTGTTTGTGGATTTCAAAGTGATGGAAAGAGAACAAACACCTGGTGGACAATCATGTTTATATTCAAGGATGGAAATTAACATGTTTATATTATTTCTTGAATAGCACTGACCATGGTTGAATCCCCATTATAGTTTATGAGATCCCCACTGATTTCTTTATTCTCGATTACTTTGTGTGGATTAGCAATGCCTGGGAGAGTTTTTGCTCCTTCCGTGGATGTTTCTTTACCAAGCACCCACACAGGTCTTCAAGGCTGTGATTCCCCCCCAAGACCAGGGAAAGGGAAATAAAAGCAAAAGAGTCAAATGAGAAGCCTAAACCACCTGGTTCGAGAAAAGTGGGAAGAAGAAGGATAGGAAAGAAAAGGAAGGGAAGGGAAAAAGAGAGACAGGGGGAAGATAGCAATGGTGAAGTGCGGCAAGGACTTGGAGACCCCTTATCATATACCCTTGGCTTTCCAAGCCTTTTCCTTAGAGCTCCTTCCTCTTTAAATGAGGATTTCATAGGGCAGTAGCATAGATTTCAAGAAACTGTAAATATTATGGAGGCATACATGGTAGGGAATTAATAATCTTTCCTTTTTCCAATGTTTAATCACTGACTTCTCCCACCCACCGAAACCAACCCATACACACACATACACAGTCTCCTTTAGGAGAACAGTTTACCTCAGGCTACAAAACTTAATGATGCCATTTTCTTCTGTGGTTGAGTGCTATTCTTTTTTTTTTTTCCACTCAATTAACACGCATGCCTAAAATCTAAGAGATTTTACCTACAGACCAACTACATTTGTAAAGCTTTTACTCAAAATGTAAAATTGTGTGATGACCCTGAGTATGTTTACAGGTTGCATTGATTCAGAACTTGTTTGTTTCTTACTCATATTCAGATTTTCTGACAGGCAATGTAGAGAGAGGTTTTTAAAAAAGCATTAGACCTTAGGTCAGAGGCTTGAGGCTTAGATCAAGATTCTAGCTGTAATCCAGTTCTCACTAGACCAAGATCCTGGCTATTCATTAGCCTTATGTTCTCACATATAAAATGGGGATAACAGGGTACAAACTACCAGTTATAAAATAAGTAAGTCACATGGATATAATGTATAGCACAAGGAATAGAGTTAATACTTTATAATAACTTTGTATGGGGTATAATTTTGAAAATATGGAGTCTCTATGTTGTACACCTGAAACTAACATAATATTGTAAATCAACTATACTTCAATAAAAAATAAATTAAATAAAATGGGGATAACAAAGTGTCTACTTATTTTAAGAACAATTAGGGTGTGTCCTTTCAATTTTTAAACTACCAAGCCTCTTTGTCTTCTTAAAGGTTTTGCTGAAAATATGGCTTGGAAGTCACCATTTCCCCTCCTGATTTATTTATTTATTTATTTATTGCTGAAATCACACATCTTGGCACTTTATTATGATATTCTACCATGTTGTTTTATGAGTTTATTCCCTAACTCCTATGACCCCAACTAGACTGTAACTCTGTGTCTTATACTTATCAGCAGCCAGTGCAGTTCTCAATGCAGCAATTAATACTCAATACTCATACCTGCCCTGTCCATTCCATATCTTTATTGTGGGGATTCAATGAGAGAGAGTATTTAAACCTCTTAAGACAACATATAGAAGTATGAAAATATAATGTCTATTCCCATTTGTACCAGTAAACAAGACAAATTAATGTCTTTTCTGCAGCTTGTTATTTGCAAATCTTTAATGATGCTTTTATTTTTCAGATTCTATTTGGTAACAAAATGTTCTACCCACACAATTTTTTTGAAAGTTTTATTGGTGCTGAAGTGTGCTCCCATGAGATACTGGATATCCTTTGTAGGAATGCCTTGTTTGCCATTACTGGATTTGACAATAAAAACTTGAACATGGTTTGTATGCATTGAAATTTCTATTCTGAATATTTTGAGCAACCCTCATGATTACTTGTCTCATCATCACTTAGGAATGGTACTTTATTAGAACCAGGAGTCACTTCAGAATTCTGTCCATGATATGCAGATAAGCCCAAGAGAAATCACAAGTCATTGCTCCCAGTTTTGTTGCCTCCACGTTTCTTCCATCACCTCACTGTGCCCTGAAGTAAACAGCTTGTAGGAAAAACAAAACAAAACAAAAAACTCCCTACTCACTTCTGATCACCTGAATAATTGGTATGACATTTAAATTCTGTGAGGGGAGGCATTGAACCAAGTTGTCAGGTTCCTCTGTAGGAAAAATATGTCTAGATATTGAATAAATATTACTTTAAATATTTTTAATGCTGATAGTCATCTCCATAAACTTTCTAAAACTTATTTCAGAGCAACTATTTATGTAAGATCTTGTCCACACTCTTTACCTTCTATTTCACTTGCTTTGCACCAAGTGGATGTTTAAAAGCACATATGACAAAACGCAGTATCAGAAAATAGTTAAGAATATGGATTCAGGGTAAAAGCCTAAATTCAAATCCTATCTTTGCAGCGCACTTGAACTCCTCCATCTTGATTTCCTTATCCATGAAATGAGTTGTTGTGAAGATTAAATGAGCTAACATATGTAAAGTATATAGACCATAGTACAAAACAATGCTCATAGTATATCATGTTTTGCTCATAGAATATCATGTTTTGCTACTAATAGTATTATACACTGACAACTATTCTCCCTCAAAATTGTTTAGTTTAGTTATATACCCTCGAAATTAGCCCATATAATCACAGTTTGCAAGCCATAAATTGATGTACACCTTTTTTGCTCATATCCTGCCAGTAATGCTGCCCATAAAACTTGATCTGGATCAGAAAAAGTTAAGTCTTAGATGTTTGTGAGAAACTGAACATACATCTAAGTGCGCATGTGTGTGCTTGTGTGTTTGCTTTCTAGAGTCGCTTAGATGTGTATCTAACACATAATCCAGCAGGAACTTCAGTTCAAAACGCCCTCCACTGGAGTCAGGTATCATTTCAAGCTGCTAAAACTTTTTTTGTGGGCCTAAACCATTAACAATTTACCTAAAGCACAGTCTTAAAATGTTCTGTCAAATGCTTCTAAAAGGGAATTTTTCTGGCACGTGACTACCAGATGAAAATATCTATCAATCCATGTGAATGAAAATCCTACAAAAAACAGGTGCTTTGGGTAACAAGAAATAAATGATGATTATGACTTGAAATTATTTCAAGCAAAGCTGCATTTAAACTTGAATAAATTGTTGTGGAGGATTAATAGTCTATTTTTGGAATGAGAAAAAAATTTTAAATAATATTTAAATTAAAAGTAAACTACTTGGAAAAGTTGGCATTTTATTATTTACATAGCCAAGTGACTTTTTAATTTCCTTGTGTCTTTAATTTCTCTACATTAGGCTGTTAAGTCTGGGAAATTCCAAGGTTTTGACTGGGGAACCCCAACTCAGAACCTACTGCATTATAACCAGGTAAGCATCTTAAGTGGAGGTTATTTGCATTTTGAAAGACAAAGATATAAAAAGTTAAAGATGAAATTACGATAACTTTGCAGGTATTTTCCAAAGGAATGTTGTTGCCTAGACCTAGCCTTAAGGAAATTATAAAGTAGATGACTCTATCCTTTGAGTCTTTTTGTCATGTGGAACATCACACTGGTCTCTAATTCTTCCACTGAGCCTTCACGCTCCAGTGTCTGTGCTCATTCAAGCTGCCCTCAAAGTACCACACCACTGCAGTGAGAACCTTCTAGATCTTATCACCCCTCACTGCATTAGACAGATCTGCCCTATATCCCAGACCCCCGGCATGCTGTCTTCTCCTTTCCAAAGTGCAACTAACTGTTATAATAAACCAATAACTCCTTTTTTTTTTTTTGGCTGCTCCGCGAGGCTTACCAGATCTTAGTTCCCTGACCAGGGATCAAACCCAGGCTCTTGGCAGTGACAGTGCAGAGTCCTAACCACAGGACCGCCAGGAAATTCCCCAAACCAATAACTCTAACTGTTCATGGGATAGAGCTGGAATCTCTGGTCTTCTTAAACAATTTCCTATCCTTTGTTGATGGCCAGAGAAGTTTTCTCACCATATTCCCAGACATAAAAGAAGGATGGTATGCTTGCAGTTCAAGGCTGGAAATATTTTTCAGCAGACAAGAGCCTTGTATGCAGGTAGATATATTGAGCATTCCTCCTACTTGTAGTACAAAGAAGCCAGGCTTTGGAGTCCATCGTACCTGAGGTTAATATGAGTTGAGACAATAACTTTTCATCTCTCCACTCAGACTCAGGGAGTTATTGACAGTAATTAATGGGTAATGTCAGCTCAGGATAAACTCTCAAATTGTCACAGGCTAATTTTGAATGAGAGAAGTACTCGGTGTTTTTTTGGTAATTCTTTCCCCTTTTACTTCACCCCACATCCAATTTTTACATCCAAGTAGTAACAACCCTATTAATTTTCATCTGCTTCAATGACTCAATATCTACCAGGGATTTATATCTTTTCACTACAATGTCTTTTGTGTGAAAAAGATGGCCCAGCCTCCTCGTTTTTACATCTCTGATGTCTTTAAAGAGGTTTTCTGAACACAATCAGATCAAACATTTGTTGTAAAGACTTTTCCCCCCAGCCATCACAACCTCAAACCCCCCAGACACAGACTCTATCTTTCTACTGGGCTCTAATAACAGTAATCAGAGACTCCGTTTTGAAGGGCCAAGTGGGGTGTGAAACACCTACTCCCAATTCCATTCTCCCTTCAACCAAGCCAAACTCAGGATGGTTTCAACTGACTGAGGGAGTGACAGTAATTTAAGAGCCAGAAGCTAGGTTCTGGAAAACACTTTGAAGAGTGGAATATGAGTAAAGAAAAGTAGGTTTATTCTTATGGATATTCTCCACAATTTTCCCTTTTCTTCAACATATAAAGGAATATAGTAAAGTATTAAAGTACTATGAAAAATTGCATATAATAAAATATTTTTCTTTGGTGAATTGGCTATTACATAAGGATAAAGAAAATATTCGTATATTGGATTAGAATTCTTGAGAATATCATCTTTAAAAACTAACAAAATTCTCTGTGAACAGTGGGAAAATTAGCGGTGATTCTCTTATCCCCTTGGCCTGCTTTATGAATCTCTTTAAAATCTATATGTGAATGGAGATTTTGTAGAAATAGGAAATGGGGCTACTGATAGATTTTCTCAGAATTTGAACCCATATTTAGTAAAATCAGGCAAGTATTTAACAAATACAGCTCCTTAAATGAAATGATTACCTATGGAATGACTATGCTGGGAGGCCATACAAAGCCAAAATAAATGACTCAGGACATTTTGAGTAACTATTTGTGTAGAAACTATCTATCACAGTTAAAATTCAGTCAGATTCACTTCCTTCAGCTTGAGTCGAAATCTAAGTTTTTACTTTGTAAGAATTATTATCTAAAGCCCGCCTATTCAAAGCATGGTCCAGGACCAGCAGCCTCAGCATCGTCTGGGAATGCAGAATCTAGGCTCTGCCTCTAGATATACTGGATCACATTCTTCATTTTATTAAGATCCCCTAGTGATTCACAGGGCCTTTAGAATTTGAGAAGCACTGATTTAAAACATTGCATCCACGTTCCTCTGTGGATAAAGGTAACTCTGAGCAATAATTGTTAAGATTTACTTATGAAACTGGGTCATGCCACTTGTGACAACATGGATGGACCTTGAGGATATTATACTAAATGAAATAAGTTAGACACAGACAGATAAATATTGTATGATCTCACTTACATGTGGAATCTAAAAAATTAAAAAATTAAAAAACCTCATAGATACGGAAAACAGATTGGTGGTTGCCAGAGGCATGGGCAAAATGGGTAAAGGTGGTCAAAAAGTATGAACTTCCAGTTATAAAATAAGTATGACCTGGAGATGTAATGTACAGCATGGTGACTATAGTTAATAATACCGTACTGTATATTTGAAAGTTGCCAAGAGAGTATATCTTAAAAGCTCTCATTACAAATATATATATAAAAAAACTACATGTGCTGGTAGATGTTAACTAGATTTATTGTGGTCATCATTTCACAATGTATACATGTATGGAATCATTGTAGTGCACCTGCAACTAGTATAATGCTATATATCAATTATATCTCAATTTTTAAAAAACTAGGTTAGTTAATGATATCTAATCTACCCACTGAATAAGTATTGAGTTTCAAGTGCAGTTACTTATAAAAACTCTTGATTCTTTTCCTCTTGTGTTTTAGGCCACACCTCCCAACTACAATTTGACAGCCATGGATGTGCCAATTGCAGTATGGAGCGGTGACAATGACCTGTTGGCTGACCCTCAGGATGTTGACCTTTTGCTTCCAAAACTGTCTAATCTCATTTACCACAAGGAAATTCCTACTTACAATCACTTGGACTTTATCTGGGCAATGGATGCACCTCAAGAAGTTTACAATGAAATCATTTCTATGATGGCAGAAGATAAAAAGTAGTGCTGGATTTAAAGAATTATTCATTTACTTTTCCCAAAATAATTTCTTCTCTTCCACATAGTTTTCTGTACTGTTTTAAATGCAATGTTTCTTTCTGTAATTCTGACTTTCAAAATATATTAGCATCAACAAACTTTTCATTGGTCATTTTTAATTGAAAAGAATTTTTTTTAATTAGATTATTTTCACTTGAAAATTTATCTAGAAACTCATGAGAGAACACAGTCTTGGGGAAGTGAAACTTCTCTTCCAATCCTCCCATTCAGTTTATCTTCTAAACTCCAGGTAGATAATGAGCCATGAATCATGGGTGTTGCCAAAAGACAGTCTTGGGGTTGAGTATTGATATCTTGTATGCACACTTGAGATTGAGTAAATTGTTTTCTTTCTATTGTCTATTGTTGCTAAAGCTCAGTCTCTCCATCCGTGCTATGGGGATATCACTTGCTCTTTTGCTTGTTAAACTCCATGAAAAGGCAAATTAGACTGTAAATTGAACTGAGGTCAGCTCACTTTCCCTTTCTAGGGAGAAAAGAACAAGGGTAGCTTAGGAAGCAACAGGCAACCCCCAGTTCAGGAAGGTGGGAGGTAAAGGATTTCTTAACCTCAACATTATTGACATTTTTGGACAGATAATTTTTTTATTGTCCTGGACGTTATAGGGTATTTAGCATCATCCCTGGCTTCTACTTACCAGATGCCTTGAGTACGCACACCCCCCAAGCTGTGCCACATATATACCTCTTAACTTGCACCATCATATTGTTGCTCACATTCCCCTCCAAAATTCTTAATTTATTTTGGGTTTACAAGTATGTATCCATGCTCTGTGCATAACTCATAGGAAGACCAATATATCTGAACAGAGAACTGTGTCGTAATCTCAAGCCTACTAGATATAATATGATTCACATTTTTAAAAGTCAAGATATTCTAAAATTAAAAGATGCCTAAGCATTACCTAGTTTAACTCCATCATTTTCCAAGTGAGGATATTAAAGTTCATAAAGGTTGAGCACCTTAATAAAGGACGTACAACTGGCATTGTTAAAATCCACACATTCTAGCCCAAGTACTCTTCTCTTTCTGCTGCACAAAGCTGATGTACATAGCTCTGTTGTACTTTCAACTTAAATATTTCTAGAGTTATCTGAGGAAGGAAATGGGGTGAGGTGGTGCTGAGGTTTTTATAAAGCATTATTCAGAGTAATACTGGATATCTGAGTTCCTAGGCTCTACACAGATATCTAGTATGAGAAGAATGCCAGTTGAATATGAGCTTTCTCTGCTAGCGTGAAAGAAAGTAGAAGTAGCTAGATAGATGTTAGAATGAGAAAGAAGGAATAGAGGTGAGAAGAAAAGTAAAGAATGGAAAATATTAGAAGGTATTGACATATATACACTAATATGTATAAAATGGATAACTAATAAGAACCTGCTGTATAAAAAAAATAAATAAAATTAAATTAAAAAAAAAAAAGAAAAAAAGAAGGTACAGGAAGGGATTTGTGCTTTCAGATGCAAACCTCATCCTCATCTGCTTTGCTGTGTCTCAGTTGGTCATTGTTATAGCCCTACTTAAAGAGATCAGATTGCAAAAGCCATATATAATCTTAGCCAAACAGGAAAAAATATTTAAGGCATACAAGGAGGATGCCACTCTAGAATTTCCTTTTGAAAATAGCACTTAGGAAAGCAAATTAAAATATAGATGAGATGAAATGTCTGCTTAAATAACCCACCCTAAGTAGTTTTCAGATGGGTTGCTCATAATAGCAGTGAATCCAAGACCTCATCAAGGATATTGAATTATAGCTGAAATAAACTGTAAAGCAAGTCAAGGCATCATAACAAGGAGATGTCATAGTAAGTTCTACAGTAAGTATGGATCTATGTTTCAACCTCAAAGGGTTGTTGTGAGGATTTCCATATTCATTTTGAATGACTATGTATTGAATGGCTACTCTGTGCCAGAGAGTTTAATATAATTAGTGCATGATTCATGATAGCACTCAACCAATATGACCCATTATTACTTTTATAGCTCCAACGCACTATCTATTAAGTTAATTTTGTTGTTCTTACATACCAGACAATCTTAGCTTCAAGCTGGACTAACCTACTAAGTGAGAAGTTCATAGAACAGTCAATATTAAGTGTACGATGTATTGAACAGCAGGTAATTTCTCTGCACACATAAAGCATTGATATTCTGGTTCATTGAGCCCTTCTTGTGATTTTGGTTGGTATAAAGCAGTTCCTCAAACCCGACTATAAGTACTGAAGTCATATTAAAAAACACAGAAAGCCAAAGTTTACACACAGTTATGGAGTCAAGTTAGACCCAATCTGAGGGACCAGTTGGCTTCCATCTAAAGATTTTATCTTACTGTACATTTTGGAGCTTAATGAATTATATTTCTCTGAATGTTAACCCTCATATAATTATTTCAAGGTTTATTTCTGAAACTGAAAAAGCATTTGAAAAATACTTTCTTCTTCTCATATTCATATGGTTTGCCTACTCATACTTCCAAAGTTTTCATCTCATCTATCATATCATCCAGTTGGCTCTCCAAACCAGGGCTCCTTAACTTGCCGTATCTGTGAGCTTGAGGTTTCAGTGAAACACTTATGCTTTTTTTAATGTCCTTAATTCAAGGTCTCTCTACAAGTCCCAACAATCTACTGCTCCTTACTGGAGAGAACACAATCCATGTATGTCAGCACACTCAGTAGCACCAGATTACTTAGCTTACTATTTTATTGTTCAACTTATGTCACGATAGCAAGGCCAGTGCATACTAGGTGAAGATTTATGACACAGGATTATTTACTGGGGGTCGGGTGACTCTGCTGGTGAATCCTTATGTCTTCATCATAAAGATGTTAGATTAGGTTATAGAACACTGAAGAATATATGTTCATTGTGAGTGTAAAAATATTTACAGGTATGCATACATATTTTTACAAATGCATATTATATATTTTATGTGTATAAATATATACATAATACATCATGTATAATATTTTACATATAAAAGTATGCACATATTTATGCACAAACATACATGATTTGCTGAGAATGTGAGTACACAGTCAGCCAGGCACACAGTCAGAAAAAGAATTATTTTTCCTTGAATAAATATACTGCCAAACAATTTTAATCATTGAAGCATTAATATATCCTTTCTGAGAGCTTCAGATTTTTCATTTTAATGAGTATAGGATTCTATGTTTCACACTTTCATTTTGAAACATCTCATAGCATACATTTACTGTTCTTGAGAATTCTAAAGGCTGATTGAATTTAAAACAGCTCAAATCACCAAAGGAAATTAAAAGATTAGAAGATCTGCAAATGGTTTGGCTCTAGAGCAAGTTCAAACCAAAAAAAAGAGGTGAGCAGATTTGGAAATGATATCCTAGAGTTATTTTATATGCCTTCTGCCAAATGCCTGTCCAAGCAATGATACAAAATATGGCTGAACTTATTATCAAAACAGGACAAAATTAATCAACTGGGTTCAATATTTTTTAAAAACTTCTTGGTCTAGTATATCTGCCCTACTTGTGGAAAATATTTATATCCATTTAGTAAGCTTAAGTTGTATAGAATACATTATATTGATATTCATTTAATAAATATTTATCAAGCTAGACACTGTTCTGGATGCAGAACAAAAGACAAATCTTTTGCCCTCATAGAACTTATATTTTAGTGGTGAAGGTTGATAATAAAATATAAACAGATAAATGTATGTATGTATATTATGTTATCAGGTAATATAACCACTGATAATAAAAATATAGCAGATAGGTGAGTAGGAAGCACACAAGGCACTATGTTAAATAGAATGATCAGGAAAGGCCCCTTTGAGAAGTGACACCTGAGCAGAGAACTGACTAAAGGGAAAGAATTCCAATGTGTTTGAGTGTCCTGGTCCAGTAGCTCTGATCTGTCACAGATGTGACTAGTCTTGCAAGCTGGCAAGGTAACCTGCCACAATTTCATGGATGCTGGCAGAAGACAGGAAACCCCCATTTCAAAGATAAAAGACTCTATTACTCATAACACACAGACTTCATGACCTTCACATTCCCCTTGATCTTCAAGATTCATAGGGATAATGTGAAAGCAGGTCTAGATGAACATTGGACATATAGTGTATCTATGTCACAGTGAGGATCCCCACGCTTAGGAAGCCCCCAGTCTTATAAAGGCGGCTGTTAGCAAACCTGTCCAGTCTCTGCCCCAGAGAGAGACATTTTCTTTATCATACTGGTCAAGAACAAACCTACCCTCTACCCTGGAGAGAGACAGTACTTCTGTCTTCCCAGGCTGCTTGCTTTACAAACATCCTTGAAAAGATAGTCTGGAAAAAAACTGATCTGAGACGTACAGAAATACTCTGGAGAAAAGTCTCTCAACATCAACGTTTAGTGTACATCTGAATCACCTGAAAGGCTTTTACAAACACAAATTGCTAGGACTAAACCCCAGTGTTCCTGATTCAGTAGGTCTGGGGTGAGTCTAAAAATCTGCATTTCTAACAATTTCCCCGGTGACACTGATGCTTCTGGTCAGAAATACTTACTTTGAGAATCACTGTTTTAAATCTATTAAGCAGACACATTGTGTTATGCTGTTGTTGATTTGCTTTCCTTTGGCTAGGCTTTATAATCAGAAACTCACATTTCTAAATACTTATACCTATTGTAATCTTTATGTCATTGACTCTGGTAAGTAACATATTTCTTATTAGAGACACTTCTCATATCTTATAATGTGGTTCAGCTTTGTGGCTTTTATACTTCTATTTCAGATAAACCTTAGCTGTTATTGATGCCAAAAACTCGGCTTCTGTGCACCGGTGCCAAACTGAATCTCTGAGACAGAGTTTTGGGTGAAGTAGAAAGAATAACTTTATTGCTTTGCCAGGCAAAGTGTTAACGCAAGTTCGTGTGCTCAATGTACAGTGAGGCCAAACAAACTGAAACGTAGGAATTTGGAGCAGAGAAAGGTTTATTGCAAGGCCATGCAAGGAAATCGGTGGTTCATGCCCTAAAAGCCCCAAACTTCCCTCACTTTTAGGTGAGGGAAGGGGGTTGCAGGGTCTGGGATCAGCTTGGGCACAATTCTCTGATTGGCTGATGGTGAGATAACAGGGTGGTGCCACAGGGGTTAACATTATCAATCCTTAGGCTCCAGGAGGCCTGGGGCTATATGCTCATGGTCATCAAGTAGTTAACATCTTACATTTTTTTGGGGGGGGGCAGTTCACATCTGCAAAACAACTCAGGAATTGTGCATCAAATACTATTATCTAGGTACTTCAGAGAGGAGCTAACAGAGGATATGGGGGAAGGCCTGTCCCGGGAAGGCCCCATAGGGTCCTACTTGGTTACAAAAGGGGGACAGAGTGGGCTTGTGCCCTCAAAACTGTGTGTCCCGGGCTTCCCTGGTGGCGCAGCGTTGAGAATCTGCCTGCCAATGCAGGGGACACGGGTTCGAGCCCTGGTCTGGGAAGATCCCACATGCCGCGGAGCAACTAGGCCCGTGAGCCACAATTACTGAGCCTGCGCGTTTGGAGCCTGTGCTCCGCAACAAGAGAGGCCGCGATAGTGAGAGGCCCGCACAGCGCGATGAAGAGTGGCCCCCGCTTGCCGCAACTGGAAGAAGCCCTCGCACAGAAATGAAGACCCAACACAGCCAAAAATAAAAATAAATAAATAAGCTCATTTGTATCATTAAAAAAAAAAAAAAAAACAAAAAACTGTGTGTCCAATGTGGGGGGAGGATTTGGTGAGGAGTTTTATAGCAATGGTTCAAGGGCGGGGTTGCTGATAAGGATCAGGGTGCGTGCAGGGCTTGCATTCCTTTAATCTGGACTCAGGTGGTCTTCTGATGAGCTTCTGTGATTCTCAAGGTTATCAAACTGTGACCTTCTCTCTGGAATGAAGAATGCTTCAAGTAGTTAACATCTTCCATTTGTTCAGGGTTTTAGTTCTGCAGAAGAGCTCAAAGATATTGTTATATGTATCCCTTGAGGCAGGACCAAGATCCTGTCCCAAGGCTGTACTACTGTTTCTTAACTGCCCCTCCCTTGTCTCTGCATCCCCTCCCTTCCCTGATTAACAACTGTTTGAACTTGCCCTTTGGAACTCAGGGAAGGTCATGGAGGCTAAGGCCTATTTCCAACAAACAAGAAATGGTGTACAGAAAGGCTTCCACGCCCAGGAGCCCCACGGGGTCCTGCTCAGGTTTCATTATCAACTTCAGTTTATCCAGATATGAAACAAAGAAACAGTTGAAATAAAAGAGAAAAATTTTTGCTTGTGATATTATCTTAATAATCTTAATGGTAATTTCATGCCTAATGTTGATATAATGACATTCCAGTCTATAACTACAAGATGCACTGATTGAAGCACAGAACTGCAGGAGATAAAAACATTTCCTCTACCCTTCTATGTTCTTTGACTGGTCTAATAATCAAACTGACATAAGACATATAAACAGGAGAAAACCAAATTTAATTATGTACATATGGGGACCCCACAAAGACAATGAAACCCAAGGACAAGGCAGACAATTGAGGCTTATATGCCATCTTGGGCTAAGGAACAGGATAGGGGCCTGGGGCTTCAGCTGGAGGAGGTGACTCACAGGTCGAGGAGGGCAGATGTTTGGTAATTTGATGTTTGTCCTGCCATGCAGATAGATCATTCAGATAAAAAAGTTATCTCTTGGTAATAGCTCTCTTTCTGAGTTAGACCCCCTATCTAAATTGTTCTACCTTGTTACAGGACAGATAAAATTGAGTCTGCTGGGTGTGGCTGCCTTCAGCTCAAAATAGCCTGCATAACAAAGTGGCATATTTTGGGAGGCTTGTTCTGAACCTCTTCAAATTCTTTCAAGAGTGATGATCATTTTCCATCTACTATAACATATTCTTGGTTTCTTCACCTATAAAAACATTTTGAAGTCAAAACTGAGTTTCAAATAACATAATAGTGATCTCGGAAAGGCAGCAGATCTTATTTCCCTGCCCAGGAATTGAACCTGGGTAGCCTGGATGAAAACCAGGAATCCTAGCCACCAGACCCCCTGGCCCTTGCTCCCAGTGAAAAATGCATTTCTCAAGGAGGCAAAAACTGTAAAAACAGGTGCAAAGTTTATTATTAGAGACATAGCGCAACAACAAGTGCAAGAGCACACAGAGAAACAGTGTTTAGTTAAGACAGAAGCAAGGCAGAGATGCACACCCGGAGAGAAAGGCTGTGGGCGTCCTTCCTAATGAGGAGGGCCGCAGTGAAGAGGCGGTTAAGTCACTTATATAGATCAGTCCTTCCAGGTCTTTGTTTACCTTTGGCCAATTATCTGGTTTCTTTTTCCACCTGACCCGCCCTAGCCTCCCCAACATGCGTGCACAACTTTTTTCCAAGATGGATTTCAGCCCAGAGGCCTAAGGGACGGCCTTAGCGTCACATATTATGGGGTGGTGCCCCCTCCCTTTTGACCCCCAAGGAGCCTTTATGCACAGGTGCAGTGTCTCCCTGGCCCCAAGGATGGGAAATATGTGACCTGTTGATCCTTTACTCAAACAAGGGTTAGCCCCTCTCTGTTCCTGCCATGACTATTATCTTAAGAGGTACACAGGACACAAAGCCTGGCTATTTAACCTGCTTTTGTTGTTACTTCCATTTCGGTGAGCAAACTGGAGGCTGATTTTAAATGTCTAACCTGGAGCCCATCTGTCTCCTGTCTCACGAAATGCAAACAGGAGACTAGCTGTAGGTGCCCAACCTGAAGCCCACTTTTTCCTGCCCCATGAAATGTAAGCAGGAGGCCAGTTGTAAATGCCTAGCTTGGGGCCCATCTATCTCCTGCCTCAATCGTATTTAGATATTTCAGATTACACACAGATCCGGAAACCTATGACATTAATATAAAAATATGCTTAATGGTTACATGAGAATTCCTGCAGATCTGGCAGTGTTTTCTGTTTTACAGCTCTAAAATTTAACTGTTTTATGAAATAAATTCCTTAAGTGGCCAGAAGGAAACATGCAGCTAATAATCTTATGAGAAAAACACTTACTGTTATTTAAAATAGTATTCTCATATTCACAATCTATTTTCAAAAGAAATGTGTAGGAACTATGCAATTACCCAAATTTGCCCCTAGAGGGAAGATATGGAAATTTGCCTCTGTTTTTCCTCTTAATCCAGGGCATATACGTTTTATCGATATTGGTTATGCTCATTTTATGTAGTATGTTAAGACCCTGTGTAAAAATTGTGGAAAATTTATCTTAAAAAATAGGAATTGAGTTTTAGAGAAGTTCACAAACTTAAGGTAGGGAAAATAAGCACTTTGCTAAGCATCAATACTTGATAATGGCATCACAATTCCCACAAAAATACTACAAAAGTGACAATATTATACCAATCTTAAAAAGTAAGGATGCTGAAGATAAATTTTGTGTGCAAAACAGTGGAAAGGTAATTTTTTTTAAATTTTATTGCATTTTTATTTATTTATTTTATTTATTTATTTTTATATTTATTTTTGGCTGTGTTGGGTCTTCGTTTCTGTGCGAGGGCTTTTCTCTAGTTGCGGCAAGTGGGGGCCGCTCTTCATCGCGGTGCGCGGGCCTCTCACTATCGTGGCCTCTCTTGTTGCGGAGCACAGGCTCTAGACGCGCAGGCTCAGTTGTTGTGGCTCACGGGCCTAGTTGCTCTGCGGCATGTGGGATCTTCCCAGACCAGGGCTCGAACCCGTGTCCACTGCATTGGCAGGCAGATTCTCAACCACTGCACCACCAGGGAAGCCCTGGAAAGGTAATTTTAATTCAGTTCTGCCTGACTCGAAAACCCAAGTTCGTTCAATATTCCACACCACCAAATTCTACACCCCAAATCAAGTCCTAATACAAATAAATCTTTCACATGATATCATGCTACAAGGTACATTTTTACCTCTGTTATGGTTCTTATCATTTTGTTTTGCACAGTAGGTATGTTTGATGTGTTTTTAATCACTTCTTCTATGTTCATAAAGTCTGTAAATTCAGGGAACCCAGTTTGCTTCTTTTTATATCTTCTCTTCTGCATGGCACAGGCAGAAACATAGGAGCTTTTGTTTAATTATTGAAGCTTATCATTATGTGCGTCTGTAATTAATGCCTTTACTAATTTTGTGTAACAAAGAATTGAACAAATTTTTCTCCATGTGCCTAATCTGTCCGTTTCTTTAATGTGTCAGATTCTCTTAAAATCACATATAAATAGCAAACATATAAATAACATATATTTACACGTATAATAGCAAATCACATATAAATAGCAAACACTTAATCATTACAGCACTTATTCCTAAACTTAATACAAAACTTACAATTCCCTGAGTTTGATTTACTTCATCTCTTATTCGTTATTTTTTTTTAATTTTATTTTTGAAGTTTTCAAATGTAACAATTGAGAAAATAATTTAACCTCCAAATATCTATAGTCCAGCATAAATCATTATTAGTATATAGCCAATTTTGTTTCATTTATACCCCACCACACCCAGCAACAGATTGTTTAAAAGCAAACTTCCAGACATCATATCATTTCATCTAGAAATATTTTATTATATAACTTTAAGACATAAGACAATTTAAAAACATAACCACAATATCAATATCACACCTAAACACCAAGCAAATCAAAAATTCCTTAATATTATCAAATATTCAGGCAATGTTCGCCTCTCTATGATTGTCTCATAAATGTGTTTTTTACAATTAGTTTGTCCAAATCAGGACGTAAACACTCCCGTACACTGTATTTGGTTTATAAGTATCTCAAGACTCTGTTTATCCCAGTTCTTCCTTCCTGTTTTCTTATTTCTTTCTTGCCATATATTTACTGATGGTATTCTCCAATCCCAATAATATAATCCATCCTTGAGAATACTTTATATTAATTCTTGTTTTTTACCAGGTGCAGTCCTTTTCCTCTAAGACAGTAAGGTATAACCAATTTATAATCCCATTTTACTTTTTAATGTTTCCTTTTTTTTTTTCCAAAAATGGCCACATGAAGCTCAATCTATGCAATTGCTATATTCCTAATAAAATTCCACTCCCCAGCCCCTCTTAAACACATTTTCCTACCATATAACATCAATGCTATTAGACTCATCCTCAACCTCATGCTAGAGCTGGACTATTGAACCCTTAGTTTTTTGACTCCATCTCTCCTGATTGAATCCAACATAAGAAGCCTCTCACAATTTCCAGCTTTTGATTTAACCAACAGAGGCTTAATTCCTAAATCAGAATCAAGTTGATTTCTGAGTTTCTTTTGAAAAAGTCTTTTCCCTCATGATATGACAGACCTGTAATATTAATAATATCCTTATACAAGCATACCTCAGAGATGTTGTGGATTTGGTTCCAGACCACTGCAATAAAGTGAATACCACAATAGAGTGAATCACACATTTTGTTTGTTTGTTTCCCAGGGCATAAAAAAGTTATGTTTACACTATACTGTAGTCCATTATGTGTGCAGTAACATTATGTCCAAAAAGACAATGTACATTCCTTAATTTTAAAATACATTATTGCAAAAAAAATGTTAACCATCATCTGACAATGCAGGATTGCCACAAACCTGCAATTTGTAAAAAACACCATATCTGAAAAGCACAATAAAGCCAAGTGCAATAAAACAAGGGTATGCCTGTACATTTTTTAAAAAGAAGCAACAGGCTCAAATGGAGTCAGTTGTGTTAAGCCCCATGTCTGCAACCAAGACCTAATTGCAGTTACAGCCTCACCCAGGAATAAGATGTTTAACCAGTCAGTCTGGAATTACCTGGCCAGCACTAATGAGGTAATCCATCCGATAAACCCCTGCCTTCACCCAAAGGAAGATGATCTTGCCTGAAATAATCCTTTCTTTTGTTTATGACTTCCTTGTCCCGATCCCTTTCTGCTTTTAAAAACCTTTTCTTTTCTGCCGCTCTTTGGGGCTCCTTTCTATTTCCTAGATAGGATGCTGTTCAATTCATGAACTGTTGAATAAAGCCAATTAAATCTTCAAATTTACTTAGTTGAATTTTGTTTTTTAACAGATTTTGTTAAACACAGATATGGCACCCATGAACCCTTTTGAGTTCTTTGTCTTCTCACCATTTCCAAGGGCCGTATGTAAGTTCCTTTCATTTCTGAGGTCCACTCTCTTTGCATGGAGCTTCTGATCTAATTGACTTTCCAACACAGGGCAGGTCAGCTTGAGCTGACAGATGATTCTGATTGGAGCCCAAGCCCTTAACCTTTATTTCAGATCACAATTGTAATTTAATTAATGAAAACTCTTAGCCCTTAATTCTGTCCCAAGATCCACTTGGAAACTGTTAGTGGCAGTTCACAGTTCCCCATTAATGTAGAGCCCCCAGCTCGCAGTCCCCAATCCATCCTTTCCCCAGTCCAAGTTTCCATGGTGGGAGTTGGTGGTGGTAAACACAGGGCCTTCTCTTGGCCAGGATGTAGCAACATCTCTTGGTTACCTGATATATTAAGATGCACATGTTTGTTTGCTTTCTTTTGTTTAGGTAAAGGCTACTGCCAATGGGAATCTTAAAAGCCAAAAAGTCACAAAAATTGGTGGGCATGGATTGAGTATTTAGAAGCTGTTAGAGCACTTACCACCTAATCTAAAGATTCCCATGTTAGGATATATTGGTCACAGAGTGGGCTAGATTGACACTAGGTAACCCACCAACCTCAAGAAAATTTTTGTGCAACAGGTTACACTGTAAAACATCAAACAATTCCCAGCCCAGTGGTGCATACCTTTTAAGTATTAGTTTGGCTCTGAGAGCCCCCAAAACTTCACTAAAATAGATAAATAAATAAATAATAAAAGATGGGACCCTTAAATTCTAAAGAGTTAAGCATGCCACCTTCCAGCACACCTGCTTATTTTATGTCTAAGAACTATGGTCCTAGAAGGTATAAATGTCTATGAAAGTGACAAAATCTTACTCAGAGCAACAAGATTTTAGACAAGATCTTTGCTTTGTTTCCTCAGAACTTAGCTTGGTAACCATCAGGTTGGGGGCCCCAAGATGTGGCTGGACAGACATATGGGTTCTCCTTATTTGCAGCTAAGGGTCCTACCAAACTACCTGCAGCCCTCAGGGAAATTACCATGGCCATTATGAGGAACATTCCAATTAAATAAGATCATTTAAAAAGCACACTTGAAAATAAGATTCCCAAAGTAAACAAACTGAATGGGATTCTTCATAATTGAAATTGCTTCATTAAAAAAAATTGTTGCAAAGGCTAATGAAAATTAAAGACACAAGAAGTACCCAAAACAAAAGACAATAGACTGATGTGACTCCTACTGTTCTTCTCTATCCCCATTTATTTGAGAACTCATTCTAGTAATTCTCTGTCTAAATTGCCTTTTCATTCTAAAGAGACTACAAGATTGTAAATAAAACGTCACCAAATTAGTGACAGTCATATCTACCCTTAAATGCACCCTCATATCTAACCTTAAAGGACAGCCCCTGTATGGTCCCTCCCAGGGTCAACAGGACTCTGAGGGATTTTCTAGTTATTTCTTTAAATAGTCAAAAGAAAATTAAAATTAAAATTAATTTAAAAAACCTTTCCAAATTCTGGTGGGTACCTAAGCTACAGATGGTATACTGGGAAAACTAGCAGAAGCTCGCAAAGGGTGAGAATTCTTACCAGAGTCAGCTGTCCCAGATCTCTGTCTGTAGTACCAGGTAGAAAGAGGAAAATAAAATATCTTTTGCACCCTTACTGGGGATATCACTTGAGTTCAAGATGTTGTTCAATACTACTGGTTTGCAGGGCAGAAATAGAGACACAGATGTAGAGAAACAAACGTATGGACACCAAGGGGAGAAAGCGGCAGGGGCTGGGAGGTGGGGGTGGTGGGATGAGTTGGGAGATTGGGATTGACATATATACACTAATATGTATACAATAGATAACTAATAAGAACCTGCTGTATAAAAAATAAGTAAAATAAAATTCAAAAAAAAAAAAGTTGTTCAATACTGCAGAAATATTTACTAGTTGTCCCAGCTGAAAACTGGCAAGATATTTAAAAGAATTTCTTTTAAATTTTTGGCCTTTTCCCATAACCTAAAATGAAACTATGTTACTATTGCAAAAATATTACAACTCACTGAAGGCTCAGGTGATGGTTAGCACTTTTTAGCAATAAAAGATTTTTAAACTTAGGTATGTCCATTTTTTTTAGACATAATGCTATTGCACACTTAATAGACTACAGTATAGTGTAAACATAACTTTTATATGCACTTGGAAAGCAAATAAAATCATGTGACTTGGTGTATTGTGATATTCACTTTATTGCAAGTGATCTGAAACTGAACCCGCAATATCTCTGAGGTATGCCTGCAAATAAGCTATAATCAGGAAGCCTTCCTTAACTCCTGAAAGTATTGGGGATAGCTAAAACAATAGCTGCCCAACAAAAATCCTTAGACTCACTGGCCAAAGTTGTTCTTTTAATACCATAGCCCTGAATTATCTTTTAGCTGAGCAAAGAGTTGTCTGTGCTGTGACCAATATAGCCTGCTGTACCTGGATTGACGCTTCTGGGGATGTTGAAATTCAGTTATATAAGATCACTGAGCAAACCAGTTAGCTTAAAAAGACTACTCACTCGGGTTTCCCTGGTGGCGCAGTGGTTGAGAATTTGCCTGCCCATGCAGGGAAC
Source organism: Balaenoptera musculus (assembly GCF_009873245.2). NCBI lineage: Eukaryota > Metazoa > Chordata > Mammalia > Artiodactyla > Balaenopteridae > Balaenoptera > Balaenoptera musculus. Next base: position 38,005,273 of record NC_045800.1, on the reverse strand, counting down.
ACGGGTTCGAGCCCTGGTCTGGGAAGATCCCACATGCCGCGGAGCAACTAGGCCCGTGAGCCACAACTACTGAGCCTGTGCGTCTGGAGCTTGTGCTCCGCAACAAGAGAGGCCGCGACAGTGAGAGGCCCACGCACCGCGATGAAGAGTGGCCCCCGCTTGCCGCAACTGGAGAAAGCCCTCGCACAGAAACGAAGACCCAACACAGCCAAAAATAAATTAATTAATTAATTAAAAGGGGGGAGGGAGAACAATTACTAAAACTTAAAAAAAAAAGAATGGAACTGTCGGTGTTTTTTAATTAGCGTCTCTTCTTGTTTCTCTCTCCGAAGTATCCAGCAGGTACCCCTAAGCTTCTACCACACTACTGAGCTCACAGTCCGTGAAAATATTTTCCTCCTCCTTCCACATTCACAGACACTTTCTTCCTCCCTGGTCTGGCTGCTTTTTGGCTATTCTCTAATGATAAGAAGAATAATAAACATTTATAGAGCACTTACTGTGTGTATAATCGTCACAACATATCTGTGAAGAGATACTATTATTATCTTTATTTTGCAGTTAAAGTAAATGAAGCACAAAGGAGTTAAGTAACTTGCCCAAAGCCGCATAGCTAAAAGAGGAAGAGCTGGAATTCAATGCCATACAGCTTGTCTGTAGAGTCTGGGCTCTCATAACCAGTGCTTTATATAGCTGCACAATATGTGCACACCTCTTGTGAGTGCCCAGCCTGGGCAAATGCATAATCCTGTCATAAAGGCATATGCTTTGGTGCTAAACTAACTTTGACTTAAATTTTGTCTTTATCTCTTCCTAGTGTTCAGTCTTGGACAGATTATTATTCTCCCTGAAATTCAGTTTTCTCAACTAAAAAATGGTTATAATTCTATCTCAAAGACCTGTTATATGGATTAATAAAACAAGGGGTATTAACCATCTTCTATGTGGAAGATGACCAATAAACGGTAGTTCCCCTCTTCCTTGTATATCTGTGGATGAGGTATCTTCTGTTTTTACCCCTTTAGTTCCACTCTCTAGTCTTTACACCTTTCTTTCTGCCCTGTAAGAACTAGGTCAGTTAAATTCCTTTGACCTTTGGTTTTCAGTTCAGTTCAGCCAATGGACATATTGAGCAGGAGATCAGAAGGTGGGAGAAGAGCGAGACCAGATGGTTTATTGCCCTGGTTCCGTCCATAAGGTCATCTTGGGCAAGCTGTCTCCCTCTGCTAAAGGTCACAGCCCCTCTCAATATGGCCCTCTTTACTTGACTTTCTCATTCAGGGTCTTGTAACCACTTTCTCCCATTTCCCTTCACATCTAACGTTGGTAACAACTGACTTGTTACTAGCCACAGGGTTCTGCACAATGCCGTATGGTTTCCTTCGTAAGATGAACATGCCATTTTCCATCAAACATTTGGAGAGTGAGCTAGAGTGTATTAATAATACCAGGCCAAGAAAACCAACATGTATGGAAACCCACCACCTTGCCTTTCCCATGCCTTTGCATGCATCCTCCTTTTAAAACCCTCCTCAAGTTATCCTGATTTTCCTGCTACATTCTGTTCCAATACAGAGATGAACAGTAGGTTGTGACTTAAAGTACTATATTGAAATGTGGGTATAAAAATCAAGAGATTACATCATGAGGTATACCTTTCTGTTTCCTCTTTTTAGAGCCAGCTTATTTCCTACTGGGGCTATCCTTATGAAAAATATGACATTGTGACAAAAGATGGTTATATCCTCGGAATTTACAAGATTCCTCATGGAAGAGCATGTCTAAGAACATGTGGGATTTATTTCATTATGAAAGGAATAGTGCCTATGGAGAGATTCCTGGATGTGATGATAGCAGCAGGGCAGCTTTTATTCTGAAATAGAGCCTATTCTCTTCCATAAGTGGAGGCAAATCATCACCACCACCTCTACTATTTCATTTGCATAACACTTTGGAGTTTTTAAAGCATTTTCACATACACTATTTACTCTTTCCTTTCCTCCATTACTTTGTCCTCTTTCCAAACAAACACAGAAACAAAAGAAAACTTGGTCTTACTCTGGAGATACCACTTTCCAGGCTTAAAAACCAAAACTCTAGGGTCATTTTGATACTTTCCTCTCCCACACTTCCTATACCCAGCCAATAACCAAGACCTATAAATTTTGCCTTCCAAACTTCTCTCTAATCTGAAAACTCTCAGCTTCAATATTGCTCAAGTCCAGGCTTCGACTTCACCATTATCTTGTGCTCCAGCTACTACAACAGCTTTCTAACTGGGATTATTTCATTTGTAATTAGTTCTCTATGCAAGTCACTGGGATTTTATTTTTTAAAGTAAATCTGACCCTATTAGTTCTATACTTCAGTGCAGCTAGAGCCATTTCTAGCTCCCTACAATATAGGTTGATATCTATAGAGAAGAGAGGAATCCACTTGGCAAGAACTGTTTGCTTTCTTCTCTCATTTCTTAGCTCCTCTTGTTCTTTGGAGCATTGTATAACTAAAATTTCAATATCAGAAGGGTTAGTTATTTAAAGAGACAATCCAGATTTTAAAAAAGAGAGAGAGATGGAACGGTGCTGTTCACTTTATAGACCTGACCATCCCCTAAAATAACTCCATTACCTTGGAAATACTCACAAGAACTTTGTTTCCCCAAACTTTTATCTTATCAGTTCTGCCAGGTAGCTGCAAAAGGCATGCGATGAAAGCTGTCTCTGCAATGAGAAGCTGCCTGAGGGCTCAGATTAGAGAGGGGCTATGGATTACGACAGCTCTTTGGCAGTAATTTAGCAGAATTAGTAACACCTCTTCTTCTCTTTTTCCTCAAAGATGGATTAATGGGTATAAACTTTATCCTCACTTCCAGACGGCTGAGGCTTTCTGAGAGGCAGTCTAGCCCTACTCAATCTCAGGAGCTGGTCTAGCTCTAGAGGTGACCTAAGGGAAAGTCCCGGGGTACCAACACAGCATCACAACCGTTTATAAAAGACAGAAATATCCTAATCACTTCTCTTCTCTTCTCTATGTTTTCAGCACCACTTCCCTGTTTCCTTCTTTTTTTTCTCTTTCTTTAGCCAAATTGTTCCAATTCTACTTGTGAGTAGGATTTTTACGTCAAATTAACAATTTTACCTTGTGTAAATTTCACTTAAAACCTTGCATTTTGCTTTCTGACAATGCAAATTAACTAGTATAATGCCAGGCATTCAGGAAACATTCAATAAATGGCATTTTTATTGTCTTTGTTATTATCTTGGAAAAAAGTTTAGTTTTGTCACCAGATGCTTTTTGAGAAATAAAATGTCATTAACATGAATAATTGTAGAGCAGATATTTATTGTGCTGGACAGAATTTTGTGTATTTTAATTCTAATTTAATTCTTATAACTACACTATAAGATAGCAATTTTTATTATTCCCCGTTACAAAATAAGTTAACTAAGGCACAAAGAGGTTAACACGTAGCCGAAGAGATTTTAAATCGGGGCAATCTGACTCCAATAGCTGTATAACAATACAATACATTGCACATAATCCCAATTTTGCAAAAAGAAAAACAAGACATAGAGAAGATAAATAACTTGCCCAGCTTCAGAAGTAGTTCAAAACCCTAGAACCTCGGCTTGCCTGGTGCCAAATTTCATCCCTTAACTTTCCTTCTGTATTGCAGGGAGTCAGGAAAAAGAATTTTCTTGTAAGCACCAAGGAAGTTCAAATAAAAAACTCCTGTTACTTGTATTTTGCAGCTGCAAAGCCTGCTGTGTATCTGCAGCATGGCTTAACTGCATCTGCCAGTAACTGGATTTGCAACCCGCCCAACAACAGCTTGGCTTTCCTCCTGGCAGATGCTGGTTATGATGTATGGATGGGGAACAGCTGGGGAAACACCTGGTCCAGAAGACACGTGAAATTGTCAACCACGTCACCAGAATACTGGGCCTTCAGGTAAGGAGAATACTACCAATGAATAAAGTGTGTACGTTGCTCATTTATATGGATGACTGCTCTTTGGATTTTCCCTTTCCGTCCAAATGCACACTATGGAATCTACAAGAAGGAAATGGACATTTCTTTTTCTGCGCAGGTTTTCTTCACAAGCTCTGAAGAAGTGTCATTATTGCACCGAGAGTTGTTTTAAATACTCCACTTGGTGTGTGTGTATGTAAAGTATATACGCAAGAAAAAAAAATCAAGATGCAAAGGTCAACTTTAGAAAGGTTAATTCCAGGACTATCATATTGTCAGTGTGCACCCCAGAAATTTACTTGGTACCCTTACTAAAGAGGAAAAATGAAACTGATCAAGAAATGGGACCAGAAACAAGGTTCTGGTTGAAAATCCTGAGAACCAGACATTCATGATAAGCCAAGATGAGCCAAGCCCTTTAGCATAGATGACACTCCAATTCACTGAGTAGTAAAGGAACTCTACCCTCCATAGGCTGGTGGTGCTGAAATCTGTCCCTGGAGCTGAGTTGCCAGCAGCCCCTGTGGACGCTCTCTTCCTTAGAAGTTAGGCCAGCTGAGTCACAGAGGCAAACCCGGCACTTGTAGTGGAGCTAAGAACCATACCTTGAAAGTCACTAAAGCTGTTTGTTCCTTGGCCTCATTCCTGGAAGCCAATTTGCATTCCTTAATTCCACATTCCAGGGCAGTTGTGTCATGGCACAATTGCAAATAACATCATGATTCCCTAGATGAGTGTTTTCCCAACTACATACAGGGGATAAGCACCTGAAGTGCTTGATAAATATGCAGATGACCAGGCCTCTTCCCTGGACATTTTGATTCAGTCTGTCTGGGCTGAACTCTGCAAGTCTCTTTGCTTTATTCTGTTTTTAAAATAAGCATTCCAGGTAATTTTTCTTTTCAAGGGAGCTTGGTAAATCTGCTATAGAATTAAGTGAAAAGCCTATGTAGGCTTTTGCAAGTCAGATTTTTCTGATTTCAGTTTCTTAACAAGGTTATTCTTGCAATCAAGGTGATATCCTCAAAAGTTGCACAGACGCATGATATCACGTATTGATTCTAGTATTACATTTAACAAAAGCTAAACATCTAGGTCTGCAATGAATATGTTTAAGTATTGCAAGCCTAAAAATGAGATGGGTTTTTTTCCAATGTTCTTGTTCTTTTTCTTTGGCAGTTTGGATGAGATGGCTAAATATGACCTTCCAGCCACAATCAATTTTATCATAGAGAAAACTGGACAGGAGCGACTCTACTATGTGGGCCACTCCCAAGGTACCACCACTGGTGTGTTTGGGGCAAGTGTGATCTGAGAGTGTCAGGGGATCTTCTTCATATTCACGAAAGGGCTCAGGATTTCTTCCCTCTATGCAGTCTCCAGCTTGGGGACTCTGAGTTGGGAAACAATCTTGTCTGGCTGGCTTCTAAAGAGTAAATAAAGTGTGGATGACTTAGGGATTTTCCCCCCAGGACTAAATCTGGAGATTGATGGATAAGACTGAAAGAGAGACAATTATTTATTTATTCATTTGTGTACCCAACAACACTTGCCGGACACCAGGTTAGATACTGGGGAACCAAAGATAAATAAATATGGTATGCATCTTTCCCTTAAAGAGCTCACAGTCTAGTGAGGAACACTAAGAAACAAAGCAGAGAATTACAAATCTCAGTGATTATATGTCACAACCAGTGTGACTTTTAGTTAGTTCCCAGTGGGTGCTGGAGTAGGCTACGTTGGCAGTGCCGTAAGGCACTCCATTCTCTTCACTGTTCTCTGTTCAGATAGAGGCCTTGACAATACCAACAACATTTACACCAGTTATCTGAGAGCATTGTCATCCATATTTTACAAATGGCTGAACTTAGGAACCCCTTCTAATGGTGATAATGCCAATTAGAAAGTGTATATATATATATGAGATATATATATATATATATATATATAATCTAACCTTCAAAAGAATTATTCTATAAGGATTCTATTTTCCATATGTATAGATAGAGAAAACTGAGACTCATACAGGGGAGGTTAAGTTGCCCAAGTTTTCGCATAGCTAGGGAAGCCAAAATTACAGCCCAGTTTTGTCTGATACCAAAGACTATGGTCAAGCTAGGATGGCCCTTGGAGTTTACCTAGATGTGCCCCACACTGTATGTTTGAACCCTTTGCAACATTCTCTATAAGTAGATTTGCATCCTTCAGGGACAGGAAACTCACGTTATTCTGAATTAGCTAGTTCCACCTTCAGAAATTTAAAAATCCTTCCCTAAAAATGGTGCTTACTCTGAGTTTCTTTGTTTTATTTTTTTAATATAACTACTTTTACTATAATTTAAAATGAATTAAGAATTGTTCTAAATCTATGAATTAGTATCTTCTTCCCTTTCAGCTTTCATAGCATTCTCTACTAATCCAGAGCTGGCTAAAAGGATTAAGATATTTTTTGCATTGGCTCCAGTCGCCACTGTGAAATACACCCAAAGTCCTATGAAAAAATTAACAACTCTTTCCAGAAAAGTAATCAAGGTATGTGACAACTTTTCCCCAAGTTTAAATCTGTAATAACTAAAACTAGCCCTATTTCCATTGATTTCAAGAGAAGACAGCTTGAGACAAATAACATTTTACAAACATCTAGGAATGCTCGTGGTACACATGTAGGTTTACTGATGATGTACAATTTTACCAACAGGGTTCAGGGTGCTCACTCTGATGCCATTCTACCCTTCTGTCTTCATTTTTAACTTAGAGGCTTGTCTCTCATGTCATTCCTCAGTCACAGATACAGCAAGAGCTGATTTGATTGATTGATTGGTTTAATCTAGTAGGTTAAATTTCTCTCTGGTGCCCCCTAGTTTATCAGAGACAGTATAGTGTAGTAGTTGAGATCACAGCATGTGATTTTAGGGTGCCTGTGGGGAGAAATGAACTCAGGGTCTTCCTACTCCACCATTTTGCCTACTCCCCTCTGCACTAGGTGCGTTTTAAATGTGACCTATTATCTACACAGCAGTTCTACTTAGTGCATATTAATTTTCTATTTTATAGTTGAAGAAATTCAAGATAATAGAAATTAAATACTTTCCTAAGGTATAAGAGACAGAGTCTAGAATCAAACCAAGGCAACCCTGACTCCAAAGCCTTAGCAATTTCTTATGGGGACTAGTTTTTTAGGGGAAGTCCCAAAAAACACTCCAAGTAAAAGATCTTGGGAAAAAGCATCAAGAGGTGAGATGGGGGGACCGAAAAGGTGGATTGGGAAAACTACAGAGACAAAGTTTAATGGGCCTCTTGGTTTCACTGAGGACTAGCACTGAGCAGATATCACCTGTGTCTCGTCCTTGTCTGAATTGCCACTCATTTTCCACCCTTGACATTCATATTCATGAAAGTTGATGGTGTCTTAAATCGATCTTGCAGATGTTGTTTGGTGACAAGATGTTCTATGCTCACACATTTTTTGACCGATTCATTGATGTGCAAGCAGAAGATATTTCATCATATTTGCAGCAACTTTCTATTTACTTGGAGTGGATATGACCCAAAAAACTTAAACATGGTACGTGTAAGTAGTCAGATCCAGGAAAGCAATTGTTTTGTTGCACAGAGGTAAGGAGAGTTCATTCTAAATTGCATGGAAACCACATTTCAAAGTCTCCTTTTTGTCTCCTGGAATGTAGCTAGCATGTTTATGGCTTCCAACCAAAGCTGAGATTCCACCTGCTTTAGTAGGAGGATTTGAGAAGTCTCTGCCACTGAAAATTCTCACCAATTCTTGTTGCTGGACAAAGTGCCACCATTAAAAAGTCCTTCACTTGGGCTATGGTTTTGAAATTTATCTTGCTATGCCTGAGCCCTCTCTCAGACCCACTGACGTAGAATTTCAGGGAGTGAGCCCAGCCACCTAATTTTTAACCAGTTTTCTACTTTCATAGGTGATTTGGACACAGTCATTTTGTGAACGACTTATATCTTTTATCCAAAGGGGTAAAGGAATGGCTCTTCAATAACAGCTACAGACTCACTGTTCAAGTGATACTGAGAGGGATAATTGTTGGGGTTCCTATCAAGTCCTTTCCAACTTAACTGAGAGCCTTTCCTTTCTTAGCTACCTCTAACTGACCCGAAGGGTGGGAGGGAGAAAGAGAAGAAGCTACTGTCCCCAGCTAGACTGGAGACAGGTTTGAAACCAGGGGTGGGACAAAGCTGAAGATGGTCTCTGTCTGTCTCACAGACTTCTGCCTAGAGCCTTTCCTCCCTCAGTGGATAGTGCTGATTAATATTTTCCTTGATTTCAAGCAAGATTTATAAAAGGCTGTTTATGCAAAGCATGCCTTAGCCACTGCCTTTCACATGACTTTCTTACTTTCTCAATTTACTAGGGAAACCATGCTTGCCTTTCACTTAGATGGAAGTGTACCGTGTAGAGCTAAGTAAAAAGACCTTTAAGCAAACTCAATAGAGACAATTTCAAAAAACACCCTCTCAACATAGCCTAAGAGTTTGCTAAAGAAAGACTTCACAAAATGACATCCTAGAACATTCGTTGGGGGCCCTCATTGTACATTTATATAGTCAGATTGCCTTTTTTCTCTCGCTGTTGTGGACTGGATTATAGAATATTACAGTGCCTGCAAGGATGTTTACTTTAGTGGAGCATAGCCAGGGATACATAAGTAGAGTATGTAGAACTTTCAGAAATTACACATGTCTAGAACTCAACCCTAGAGATTTTGATATTGTTTCATAGGTTTGGGTAGCTCATAAGTACCTATATTTTTTAAAGCTCCAAGATGTTTCAGATACTCACTTTGGTGGAAAATAACTCTTTTGTATACTAAAGAAAACAAAATGCTGTTGGAAATATTTAAAAATCAAGATTTTTTTGATTCAAAAAGAAATCTAATCATTAATAGAGGTTTAAATACTGGATGGATTATGTCCCACAAACTGTCAAAGAGTCCTGCAGAACATTTACCACATTTTTAAGAAGGCATGATAAAACATTCAGATCTGTTCTCAATCTTTCATGATGAACAACTTTCTGGGACTGTCCCTTAGGACTTATCACAGGGTGAAGGAGAAGATTACTGGGGCTTTTATCTCTTGACTGTCTATATTCTTGGACCTGTCTGAGGTAAGGCTGGAAAGAAAAGGTACATTACCTTTTGTCTTTGACCAGCAGGATGCCCTCTGTGGGCTTTACAAAGATACTGCCCAGGACAGAAGTATGGAAATGAGGGAGAAAAAAGTTCTTAAAGACGGGCTTCTTTGGTTAATATGTCTTTAGAGGGTATGGTACATGTTTATTCCTTGAGAGAGAGAGAGAGAGAGAGAGAGAGGAGAGAAAGAGAGAGAAAAAAATACTCAGATTTACTTGTGGTGTGATTATATGATTAACCTTCAGATAAAAATCTTTTTACTTTGCAGAGTCGCTTAGATGTTTATTTGTCACAAAGCCCTGAGGAAACATCTGTTCAGAATAGGCTGCACTGGTCCCAGGTACATGCTCCCTGTTCCTGATATGACACGCACGTATCTCTGCAAGATCCCCGAGGAGCACTCCCAAGAGAGCTCACTGCAGGGTTTTGCAGGTTCTGCTACTGTCAGGTGGATGTTTCTGGAATCAGCATCAACTCATGTTGATTTCCTTTACTCCCTTCTATTCCCCATGTCCTCTGTATCTGGTGTTTGGGTTCCCAGGTATTCTGACTGAATTCTGACCTTTAGATTACTCTGAATTGCCTTTTCTAGGAAAAGCTTGTGTTTCCTCTTTTGCAAAATCATTAGCTCTAATAGAGCTTTATATAACATGATACAGGCTATTCCAAAAAGATCTGTTTATCCTCTAATTGGAATATGGGCGATTTCAGAGTGTGGAAATATTGCTTAATTCAGAGGAAATTAAATGTTAGAGAGGGATTAAAATAGATTAAGTGTTTCTGTTTTTACTCTCAGTTTAAGGGTTATGTTTTTTTTTTGTTACTATATTACTCAATATTTGGCAAGTCAAATTCAGTTGGTATAGCTTTCTGAGCCAAGTATGTATGAGTGTGTGTGTGTGTGGGGGGGAAGGTCTTCCCAAGGTTTTAATATTTAATTACACATTTTGATCTGTAAATACTTTAAAACATTTAATAGGGATCTGAGCTCCCTAGGAATTTGAATTTTAACCTACACCCTGATAAATTTGTTCCATAATTTAAAGTTGAGAATCACTGCTATAGATAGTCTGAAATACTAGTTGAGGATTTCTGAAATTCTTTGAAGAGTTCCACCCCCAGGAGATAAGCCTTCAAGTTCCTACAGGAAGAAAGATATTCTGGACATAGGGCCTCCTACTGGTGAGGAGACAGGTAGACTCTGATAGGCATGCCCTTCCAGGAAATACAACATCGATTTCACATTTATTGAGCACTTACTATGTGTTCTTGTTGTCCAAATATACGATTTAATTCTGTCTCATTCTTTCTTATGAATTCTCATAACAATCTTTCAATGAAGGCATTGGTATTCCCATTCTACAAATGTCATAACCAACCCCTTACACATCTCACAGCTGACTCTTCTTAAAGATACCTCTTCTCCTTTGACAGAAAGTTCTCTTCAGAATAGAAATAACTGGGCGTGGAGAGATAAAACATTTGGTCATAAGTTATGTAGACAGCTCAGGCAAGGATGATGATGATAATGATGATGGTAGTAATATTAATAAAAAGAGTGATTTCTTGACCATTCCCAGGTGCTACATACTTTTTATGCATTACCATATTTAATCTTCACAACCCTATAAGAAGAATGTTATTGTCATTTCCATTGCACAGATGAGACAATAGGTTTAGAGAAGATATATATCTTGCCGGGATCACAGACTTAATAATCCATTAAGCTTGTATTCAAACAAGGTCTGTTTGATGCTAGAACCCAAGTTCCTAACTTGTACACTCTATTGCCTCTCATTGCTGAAAACCTACAGAATTTCAACAGCTGCAGACTATTGCCTCTGTCAATATAAATCATGATGGGAACCATTTCAAACAAAAAATCAGAACAAAATCAATTAATGTGAAAAAAAAAATCTGAGATTCAAGTTAAGGGAAAAAAAAATCCTTGGAGTAGTCTGAGAATAATTTAATGAAGTGCCTGAGGTAAAGATAAAAATTATCTGTCTCCTCAATCCAACATGGGTGGCAAATAACAGAAAAAGGAACCCTTAGAAGTATTAATGCTTCTACTCTAATATCTGAAGTCTAAAATTTAAAATGAAAAAAGGTTACATATGCTGTCTCAGAAACTCAGTCCATGGCCATGTTACTGACAACATAGCAGGCTGCTTGGCTCTACAGACAGGAGACAGACAGACAGAGGCTATACCTCAGAAAGCCCTGAGGGTGTTCTTTGAGTGAGCATTCCTTTCAAAAGTAACAAAAATGTTTAAGAATAAGGAATATAATCATAATATCCTAGACCATCTGACAAGGATGATAAGGCATAAAGTTTTTTTTTTTTTTTTTTAATTAAGTTGGGGCCTTTTTTTTTTTTTTTTTTAATTATTAGCACTTTTAATGATTATTTATTTACTTTTTTGGCTGTGTTGGGTCTTCGTTTCTGTGCAAGGGCTTCCTCTAGTTGCGGCAAGCGGGGGCCACTCTTCATCGCGGTGCGCGGGCCTCTCACTATCGCGGCCTCTCTTGTTGCGGCGCACAAGCTCCAGACATGCAGCCACAGTAGTTGTGGCTCATGGGCCTAGTTGCTCCGCGGCATGTGGGATCTTCCCAGACCAGGGCTCGAACCCGTGTCCCCTGCATTAGCAGGCAGACTCTCAACCACTGCACCACCAGGGAAGCCCAGGCATAAAGTTTTTAAATAATAATAGCAGTCATTTTTTAATGTAGGGAATGTATAGTTGGTGCCTTTTTAAAATATATATATATAAATTCCTGAAGCCAGGATATTCAAGAATCATTCAATTTAGCATACAACATTTTAATATTTAAAGCCATCACTGCTTGAGGATTTTTGTTGGAAAAGTATAGAGGGGAAGAAAGGATTGTAAGTCAGTTCCGTGAATTAGTATCAATTTTTATCATTTTTATTATTTGACTTATTAAACTATTGACTTTTAGCTCATGTGCTAAAGAGTGGGACATTATGTCAATCCATTTTGTAAATTTTTTGTTAACTGTCTTTAAATGTATGTTGTTTTCTTACATCATTTTAACATGTTTATTATTTTTATCTTATCATAGGCTGTTAATTCTGGTCAGTTCCAAGCTTTTGACTGGGGAAACCCTGATCAGAACATGATGCACTTCCACCAGGTACAATATCAACAATAATCAATCAATTGCATACTGCAAATGAACTTAAAAAATAGTATCTACTCATCAAGCACCTACTAGGCCCCATTCACTATGCCAGATATTTTGTATAGATCAGATGTTGCTTATTGGGTTCTTACCATGTGCCATAACATTATTTTTGATCCTCAGAATGACCTTCCAAAGTAAATTTTATTGTCTCTATTTTTCCAGAAGCTCAGAGAGTTTTAGGTAAATTGTCAAAATTATTTAGCGTATAAAGAACCAGAATATGACACAGGAGTTCCTGGATCAAAAGTCCATTCTTCTTCCACTACACTTATTCCTTTTCAAAAAATAGAAATTCTCAGCACTTAATTAAGACCATATTTTAAAGAAAGAATTAAAGATACATAATTTTGTTTCTGGAGCATATTCTCTGGCTTCTTAACTGTCGCTCATAAAATGAACTAACATTTTCCTAATAATTCTTTGGGATGTCATTTACTAGTCATTTTTTTTAAAGTACATGAATTATTAGAGATATTCCAGACAGGAATATCACCCTTAGGGAGAAGCAGTGCTATCTGCCGGATAATGATATGTCAAAATATTTCTTGACATTATACATGAAAACTTTTGGAGCAAAAACTCTATATTAAAGCAAATAGGTGTCGTTATTATTATTATTTTTTTTTCAGTATGTAAGGAAATCCAATGATGGCTTTGGCCTCTTGCTGATAGACTGAGCTTAAATTAAACAAATAGTCATCAAAGATATATGGGTTTTTCAAATCAAGGATATGGACAGAAATTTGGAAATTTTTAAAAAAGCAATTTCAGTGCCACCATAATAACTACAATAGTGAAAATGCATAATTTCAACTAGTGTGAAAAATCTGATTTTTCTCCTAAACTGCTATAGTTATATGTGTGTGGGGTGGTGTGTGCCCACACACACAAACTCAGACACTGTGTCGAAGTACTATTTACTCTTGTAATTAACCAATTCCTTGTCCTAGCAAGAGTATATAGTTGCTTTAAGAAAAGCTTTTTAGATCATGACCTTACCCTAAAAGACTCAAATACCTATTTGAACGAGAGTTGAATCACAGGTATTAACTTCATCAATGTGCTTGCAGATTCTATCAAAATACATGGCCATTCAGGTTCAATTATGAATCTTTTGCTTGGAACTTTGGGGGAAAAAAAGAAAATCTAAAACAGACTGAGGGTGAACAATAAGCAAGTTTTAAAATCAGTAACCTTTGTCACAACTGTAAGTAATATCCCCATAAATTAGGCAGGTGTAATTACCAATATAATCACCAATCCTGTATAACTAAGAAAGTAAAAAAATAATTTCTTGGCCAAAAGCCACCATATATCATTTGGATCTTGATCTTGATGTTCATTTTTGCTTTGCCATCTTCTGGGCTCCCCCATTCATTCTTAGCAGGGTATTAAATTATTGCAGTAAATGTATTCTCATTTCAGAGGCCCCTGAGACCCACTTGTGCCTTAAAACTTGCTAATATTTTTGCCACTCTGTGCTGTGTTGTTTTTTTATTCTTTATGTTTCGCCATCCTTGCATTTGAATATTTATGTTTTGTATTATTCTGCTGAGAAAACTGTCAAGTCAGGAAGAGCATGCCTCTTCTTTCATCAGTTGCACTTTTGCATTGGGGCCTTGCACCAAGCTTTTCTGAGTTCACCCTTCCCTCGAGTGCAGTACTGGTCAGTGCTAATCTGCACTCATTTCTTTCTTTGCCCTTCACATTGCCTTCTCATAGCTACACATTCCCATTTACCACTTGCTCCTAAGCCCAGGTCCAAGGCCTCCCAGTATTACAGGGTAGGGGAATTATACTTGATATATTTGGTAATGCAAAGACCCATCCACTGACAGTGAAATGTGGAATGACTATACCAGTGAGCTCTGCCTCATATCTCTCTACTAGGAGAACTCAAGGTGCAGAGTCACCAAGTCAGGGGTCTCCCCCAGACACATTTCTACTGCTCTTAGAAACCTTTCTCTGGCCAATGTTACTGTTTCCTAAGGATTTATAACCTGGTCCATGTTACCTTTTCTCCCTAGTCTTGCTGCCAAAATTAACTATGGTGTATTAATCTCCTTGAGATACCATAAAAAATCCCATAGACTGAGTGGCTTAAACAACAGAAATTTATTTCTAAGAGTTCTGGAAGCTGGAAGTCCGAGATCAGGGTGACAGCACAGTCAGGTCCTAGTGAGGGCTCTCTTCCTGGACTGCAGAAAGCCACCTTCCTCATGTGTATCCACATAGCCTTTCCTCTATGTGGTTGACAAGAGAGAGAGAGACATTAATCTCTCTCTCCTCCCCTTATAAGGCCACCAATCCTATTGGATTGGGACCCAAACCGTATGACCTCATTTAACCTTAATTACTTCCTAAAAGCCTTGTCTCCAAATACAATCACCTTGGGGTTAGAGTTTCAACATATGAATTTGAGGGGAACACAATTTAGCCCATAGAATATGCAACTCTTTCCATTACAGGTAGTAGAAATCAACTTTATTTTATATTTTAAAAAAATGGTTTAGTTTTACTGAAATAAAAGGTATAGTGGTAAATGCACAATAGCCAGGAACTTATATACCGTCCTCAGGCTCTCTCTTTCTCTCTCCCTCTCAGTCTCTTTCAATTCTGCTTGCAAATGCTGTTTCCATTCTGAGGCTATTTCCAAGATAGTAATACAATGGTAACTGTATGTACCTAGCTCATATAGCTTTTTTTAACTGCAAACTCAAAGAAAATGGCAATATTTTCTCAATAGCTCTGGTAAAAAGTTCCCCAGAGAACTCTGACCCAATTTTAGTAATGTGCCCATTACTCATACAATTATACTGCGGCCAGAAGAATGAAGGACTAATTGACCAGGACTGATCACCCTGGACCACTCTGGAACTGGGGTTTGGGGATTTGTTGAATCAGCACAAGAAAGGTTGTGTTACCAGAAAGAAGGGAAACTTACCAGGAGATTCGCATCATAGCCACTCTATTTCTCTGTAATGGGCTGGCTCCTTTTAAGCATTATTTTCAAATGTCTTTTTTGTACATTAGTCTCAATGCCCCCTGAAGAGTCTGCTCAAGTGTTACTAACTCCCCTGAGCCCAGATTTCTGCATATAAGAAGAGGTATTTATATTTATTCTATCCAATATTTTGTTTGAAATGGATACACTCCCAACCCAAGTACTACTAGAAAGATGGTCCCCCATAGAAATGAGAGCCTCTCTTCCTCTGGGATCCTTTTCGTTTTTCCCAAAAGTGAAAATCAGGAATATAATGGTTGTCTTTTTTTAATCCACAATTCATATTATTGCACAAAAGTACTTTCAAGTATTTTTAACATGTTAATGTTTATATATCATGAAGTATGTCCTAATTGCACATTTTTAGCATTTGAAGAACTTGCTTAACAACTGACAGTTAACGTTACTTCTATAGTGTGGTTTTCTGTGAAAACTATTTTCCTCTCTCTTCAATTTTATTTAGCTTACACCTCCCCTATACAACGTTTCTAAGATGGAAGTTCCAACAGCAGTGTGGAGCGGTGGACAGGACCCTGTGGCTGATCTCAAAGATGTTGGGAATTTACTCCCTAAAATTACCAGGCTTATCTATTTCAAGTTAATTCCACACTACAGTCATGTGGATTTTTACCTTGGGCAGGATGCACCCTATGAAGTTTACCAAGACCTAATTAGATTGATGGAGGAATATTTGCAAAATTAAATACACTTTCCTTTCTCTAAGGAAGCGGGTTTTTGTCATAAGAATGTGGCGTACAGACCCTAAGGTGACCCCTCCAATAATTTTCACCTTCCAGTGTCCATGAGTTTGTGTAATCCTCTCCCCTTGAGTGTGGGAGGGACCTGAGACTTGCTTCTAGACAAGAGAATTGGCAAAGGTGATGGGATGTCACCCACTGATTACATTCTATTATGTAAGAATCCATCTTAGCAAACTGGAGCAAGAGATTCTCCTTGTTGGCTTGATAAGGCAAACAGATATGTTGAGGAAATCCACATGGGAAGGAACTGTGTGTGACTTCTAGGATCTGCAGGTGGCTTCCAGCTGATAACATGCAAAAGATTGGGACTCTCAGTCATACACCTATGAGAAAATTAATTCTGCCTAAAACCTGGATGAGCTTGGAAGCCCGTTCTTTCCTAGTAAAGCCTCCAGTTGAGAAAGCAGCCTGTCTAACACCTGGATTGCAGCCTGGTGAGACCCTGAACAGAGGACCTAGCTATGCCATGCTTGGACTACTGACCCATGGAAAGTGAGATAATAAATATATGTTGTTTTTTGTTTTTTGTTTTTTTTTAATTTATTTATTTATGGCTGTGTTGGGTCTTCGTTTCTGTGCGAGGTCTTTCTCTAGTTGTGGCAAGCGGGGGCCACTCTTCATCGCGGTGCGCGGGCCTCTCACTATCGCGGCCTTTCTTGTTTCGGAGCACAGGCTCCAGATGCGCAGGCTCAGTAATTGTGGCTCACGGGCCTAGTTGCTCCGCGGCATGTGGGATCTTCCCAGACCAGGGTTCGAACCCGTGTCCCCTGCATTGGCAGGCAGATTCTCAACCACTGCGCCACTAGGGAAGCCCTATATGTTGTTTTAAACCACTAAATTTGTGGTAATTTGTTATGCACAATGGTAATAAACTACTACTATTATTATTAATAATAAATTATTATTAATATCGTTATCTTTATTATTATTGTATCTCTGGTTAGAAGCTTGAGAAACCCAGTTTCTTATTTCCATTATTTCCCTGTGTCTTATTTCTCTTGTCATGATGAACTTCCTTGAATATTTCTTGTTTTGCAGATCACTAATGCTCCATTCTCTCAGTGTTTGTCTGAGTCAATTTTGCATTTCTTTCTTTCTTCCTTTCTTCCTTCCTTTCTTTCTCTTTCTCCCTTTCTTTCTTTCTTTCTTTCTTTCTTTCTTTCTTTCTTTCTTTCTTTCTTTCTTTCTTTCTTTCTTTTTTCTTTCTTTCTCATTATTGTAGTAAGGACACAACGTGAGATTTACCCTCTTAATATATTTTTCAGTGTATTTTTAAGTGGGTCATCTACCCAGGGGTGCAGGCCTTGACTATACTGCATCTTCACCCCTCGTTCCTGTCTTGTTCCTTTTTTATATCTTTATTTGTGGAAAATATTTTCTGGTAGTTTTCAGGTCATTATCATTGATAGTTGTTCTATAAACAGTTGTATTTTGGTGTGCCCATGGGAGGAGTAGAACTCAGGGTCTTCCTACTCTGCTATCTGGGTCACTCCCCCCTACAACATTGTATTTCTTAATCAGGTAGGATTTTCTTGTTTTTATTCCTACATCTTAAAAATATTCTATCTTAATTTATAATTTATTTTCAGTAGGAGTCTCAAGGTACATCACCATCATTCTCACCAATCATATCAATTTAATACTTTTACTTTGATTTTGTATTTCATGTTCAGGAACCTGAACTAGAAGCTTCTAGAGGGGAGAACACTTTAACATGGAACCATTTTTCAGTTCCACTATAAGCCCACTTTGCACAGGACTTGGGGAGTCACAGTCTCCTGGGTGATAGGGTGTCTTTGTAATCCTTACCAGTCGTTAATATTAAAAAATTTACTCTGCACCTTTTGTGTGTTAGAGGCTGGAGATATCTGATGAAACAAGGAAAACATGGTTCTTACCCTTTTAATTTATATTGAGTTGAAAATATGCTGGGGAATTTCAACCCAACAGGGATGTAATAAAAATAACTAACATTATTTGGCACTGGTTAACTTGTTTAGCATTTATCAAAGGCAAGGCCAAAGCCATCTATTTCTGCCCACATCTCTGTGATACAGGTACCATGCTTATCTTATTTTAAGGAATACCACTGATGCTCAGAAGACTTAAATACTAGCTAAGGTCAAATATTTAAGAATTAGAATCAAATCTGGATCTTGAGCCCAGAGTTACCTGAATCCAAATTCTAGCTCTTGTTACTTCTTTGTTTTGTTCCCCCTAAAGATATAGATGAGGAAACCCAACGTAGATTGTCCTAATTGGACAAGGTCCTGCTTGTTAGAGAATTTCTGAGGCTCTGTACAGTGGGTAAGGCCAGAATTTAATACATTTTTAAAGTAAACAGTGACACAAAAGCAAAATCACCAGAGCAACAGAAAGGAGTGGTTGAACCAGAAACAGGGACAGGGGATGAGACGGGTAATGTCAGGACAGAAGAGGAATGTGGGTGAGTATGTGAAACAGGCTACCCAAGTTCTGAGTCAAAACCAGGTTGGCCCACAGCAAAGCCAGTTTTGGCAGCCTGGTTGGTATTTATCTGACAATCTGTTGATAGGTGTGTTGTTATAGCTTTTCCATAGTCACAACACTTTAAGGAGCAGAGTCACACACTTGACCCTACCCAATGTAATTCATATCAATGAAGCCCTGTCCTGCAACACTGGAGAATTACCCAACCCTCAGCATAACAATCCTCCTTTCTATATTTAGTAGAATCAGAAATTTTGGAAGGTCACTATTCTTTGTAAGTAAAGGCCTTTCCTTTGTCTTCAGACCTGAGATTTCCTACATGAGGCTGAACATTTCACACTTTTTAAGTTCCATCTTCCAGATCTAGTTCTTTCAGCGTTGGTTCCAACCAATGCGTCCTGCACACCAATATGGTGTTAGATGGATACATTTGACTTAGTGAAATGAACTAGTTCTGTTAGCCTTTCCTTTCAAGGACATCAAGGATAATACCAATAGTGATAAAGATAATCATAACAAAAATCACTCTCATTTCTGAACCACTTCATGTTCTATTCAAAGTGCTTTCACAGCTATAATTACCTTCCTTTTTATTTTTGAGAGGTAACAAGGAATGGCTATGTATAAGTGCTCATGTCAGCATTAGCCATTGGAAGTTTCAGATCCAGTTCCACAACTGATTAGCCATGTGACCCCGAAAAAATCATTTATCACTGATTCCAGAAATTTCCTTTTCTACAAAATGGTGACACTATTTTCTGCCTACCCCATCTTCTGTCACGGAGACCAAAGATGTACATGAATCATATTTGCATAGCACAGCACATGGGCCTTGAAGTCACATTGTTTAAGTTTGGCTCCTAGCTCCATTATTATCTTTATATCCATAGACAAGTTAATTAATCACTCTAATCCAAATTTTCCTATCTGTGAAATGGAGATAATGTTAGTACCTTTATTATTGAGTTGTTATGAGATAATGCATTAAAAAGATTTAACATAATGCCAGTTACATAGAAAGAGGTTAATAAATATTTTTTATAAAATGCTATATAAAGATAACTGCTTAAAATTTTATTCATGAACAAATTCCCATACGGAAAAATAGAAACTTAATTTACATAGGAATTAATTATTCCAAGACATTAAATGACATATGCAAAGTCATATTTAATCGTAAGTCCTACTTTCTTGCCCTCTTAAGATTTTGATATATTTATCTGAATAACATTAAAAATAGAAATCATCTCTACCTATTATTTTGAAACACTTAACATTTGCCAGGCATTATACTAAGTGCTTTCTATACATTATCTTGTTGGATTCTCATAATAGTCCTGAAGATGAACTCCATGTGGCTTCCATTTTACATGTAAGAGACTGAATCTTTGAAAATTTAATAACTTCCTGAAGTGGTAGACCCACTTTTTTGGGGGGGAAATGACTCCAAAGCTGTATCACTATAGGGGCCAGTGCTGTTAATTAACATGATGCTATACTACTTCTCACAATGCAGTATTGCCAGAATATTAGTATTTGTTAATCAATTATTCTCCATTTATTCACAAAATCAGTTAAATAACCTCTAATATATTATCCAATGCTGTGATCAAAAAATAGTTGTTGAATGGCTGGGAATGCCATCTTTGTCCTCCAGACACTTGATTGGGTCCTGTGGAAACTGGAATACTTTTAAGACATGTAATTAATATATATTTGGCTAAGACTCATTTCTCAAAATTTTCTTAGCATACATAATTAAAGGGGCTGTAGAAGTGAGGGGGAGGGTATTAAATAAGATCTGAGCCTTGACAGGGGAATGCTGGCTGGCAGGGCACAGAAAGGCTTCACAGGGAAGCACCTCTTTGGTGACTATGGCATGTCAGACTGGCCAATTCCAACACCTGACCTTGTCAGTGTCCTAGAAATAAATTGCACTTACACATGCTGAGTCATATAACTGAAACTTACAGGAAGCTGCAAAGCATAAACCAAAGCATGTCTTTATAATTTACATTTAAAACTATAATTGTTAAAAGAACTATATCAATTTTTTTGGCCAAAATAGTGCATTCTTTCCCTTTAATAAAACGCGTAGGAAGTTCTAGTATAAAAATGCTACTTGTTTGTGCAAGGGAATAAAACACAGAGGAAGTATGTGGTTTAACAAAAATCATCACCTACACAATCATTCAAGTACACTGAGCCTTCTTCCATAAGGAAATAACAGTGTAAGCACTTTACACGAATTACCTTATTTAATCTTAACAATAGCTTTATAAAATGGTACCATTCTTATCCCTACTGTATAGATTAAGGAATTGAAGTTTGGAGATATTGGGCCACTTGCCCCAAAATATCAGTTCTCTAACTCTGGAATCTTGACTTTAGATACCAAGCTCTTAATCTTTATGCTATAATGTTGTGAGTATTTATTATGAAGTAGCTAGGCATTCAGAACATGAAGAGTAATAAGGTAGACACTGTTCCTTCCCAAGTGGAACTTACAGACTAATGAAAAAGGCAGATATTCTACAGCTGCTTACTCACATAATTAAATCTTTAATTATAACTGTAATGAATCCACCAATAAGAAGTCCACTCTCATCAAGGTGGACAGGGAATTATTCTTTGAGGAAATGAAATTTTGGCTGAGATCTGTAAAATCTGCCAGATGGGACTACAGGCAGGGAACTAGCTCAGGTGGCAAGGAGCTAGGTTTACCAACGGAAACTAAGGAAGCACAGGGAGCCAGGTTGGAAATGGGACGAGATGAGTTTGAAGAGGTAGAGCATAGTTTTACACCTTCCTAGCCACTCACAGAATTTTGAATGTTAAGCCATTAAAGAATTTTAATCTCAAAAGTGCTTAAAACAGAATCGGATCTGTGATTTAAAATGATGACAATAGGTACAATATGGAGAATGAATGAGGTGGTTGTAGGGAATCTAGTTGGAAGGTTGCAGTGGTCCAGCTAGTGATGAAGATAGCTTGGGCTATTACATGGCTATTGAACTAACCATGAACAAATAGTTCAATATTGAGGAATCAGCGCTCTTTTGGGGACAATTTGTATTGATACCCATGGTCTCAAAGCAAAATCTCTCAAGTAAGCTGCTATGTTACTTATACACATATGTATCAGTTGCTTTTTATTCAATCAACACTCTCAGAAGCGTTAGATCCAGGAAGCTGTCAAATGTGTAAATGATTTTAAAAAATAACAATTATTTTGGTGACATTTTCTCTATTAGGAAATGTTAAATCATCAAAAAAAACCTTTTAAATAATAGTTTGGCGTTTGTTATTGGATAGAGTCAGTGTAACAAGCCATCCTTCCAGGTTTAGTGACTTCAAGAACAGTGGTGGATATCATGCTTTTGATAAAGGACTATAGCTAAATATTTGTGCATATGTCTTTTTGCTGGACAATAAGAACTCAGAGCTCATTTGGGGAGCAGAGGTCAAGCACTTGAGAAGGTACGTTTGATGGTTCAAATAGTAGGAAGTTTGATAGGCAGATATTCAATTCAGGTCAATCTATGACACAAAGTTATATATTTGGGATGAGTACTATATGAAACAATAACGAATGTGGTTGAAGAAACGTTTCAACAACAAAAAAGAAAAAGCAGCATAAGACTGAGAGCACACAGCTACACTCTCCAATACATGCCATTAGTCAGATGTGGCTATTTAGCACTTGAAATGTGGTTAATAC